>NC_085049.1:53640571-53957499 GCF_963662255.1 Cinclus cinclus | reverse complement strand
GGTTTCAGAGCTCTTACTACAGAGCAGGAAATATTTAACTTTGTTCATCTGACCATGGGCCTAGGTGAAAACAAGCTGTAGTCCTATCATATGATCAAAACAGCTTTGAGAGGAAAAGAACTCCAAGCTAAAGTTTTAATACTTACATTTTGTCTTGCTTCTAGTAAGGATGCTTTATTTCTTTCTTAATACTCTTACTGGTGAAATTTTTTCTCAAGCAGGTAGATTAATTTATTTGGAGTATGCAGAGCATATTCTGTGTTTGTAGCCAATGTTTTTGAAGTGTCAGCTCTGGGTGTTTTTAGTCCTGCTATGAATTATTGTGTTGTAAATAGCTGCACTGGTAAACTGGTCATGCAGAGGACATTGTTGGGATTTGTGCCTGATGCTATCATTCTGCATCAGTCCCTGCTTCTGCCTGCTGCCTTCCTGCCTGTTTTTGACTTAAACAGAGTTTTTTTACTATTACCTTTGATGTTTTCTTTTTATTTTCAGAGTTAACAGCCCTTCTTTTCGTGGCCTGGGTATGACTCTCATTCATTGTGTCATGAATGACATCCGTGTTACTGAAAGACAATCTGACCCTGAAAAATTGAAAACAAGATCTTCTTTTGCAGTTGCTTCACATGGCATAAAATCAATGGGGCAGAGAGATTTAAAGGCTGCCAATCAAACAGAGGAATGGACAACATAATTTTCTGTAACAGGGAGAGGTGACTTGGAAAGTTCTGCTTTATGAATCCTTGCAGAATATAGGAGAACTCTGTTTAGTTGTTTATGGAATACTTTTTAAAAATTCTTATTTTTTTTTTCTTTTTTTAAATCAGGGACTAGCAGCTAACTCTGTAAATCATAGTTGGCTGACCTGGTGGCCTGATTTCTGAGAATTGCAGGAACCCATCAAACCGTATTTTTCACAGTCAGAGTGACAGTATCTCAATCTAACATTTTAGCCTACAAGCAATTTTAAAATTGTGTGTGTTATGGTAAGTAATATTGATAATTATGGTAGGTAATCTTGAATTGAAAAAAAATATAATTACTTCTTCTAAATAATAACATTTATGGGAAGATTTGAATGGTGCTTATGATAGGCCAAACAGTAAATAGCTATATTTGTCTCTTTATTAGTACATGCCTCTACTAGTGCTGCAAAGACTTCTACAGCAGTAATTAAGAATTTGAGATCATGGATCTGAAACAGATGGCTAAAAAATTGTTTGAAATTCAGTCTTCTGCCATAGAAGAGTGCTAGTAATTGTTCCACTATAGTGTAAAAGTGCTTTTTTGGGATCACTGAAATTTTCAGTCTTTACAATTAACTTTTCTTCAAGTAATTGCTGTTTACATTACAATACTTACTTTTGTAAGTCAGTCATACAAACAAGATGCAAACTCTGTTGTATTACCTATTCTTCTTAGCTGAAAACACAGTATTCTTGCCATCTCTGTTCTGTGCTCACCTTTTACTATAGTCTCTGTTGTAGATTCCTTTATTTATCAGATTGTTAACTGGTTGAAGCTCCTTATGTCTAAACAGTAGAAAATATATTCACAGTACCAGAAATTTCTAAACTGATTTTTTGGAGTTATCTATTGTAGTTTTCTATAGGCAGCTAAGAACAGGTTCTCATGAAGATTGTTGGATGGTCTTAACAAGAGGCCTATTTACTGATACCAGCTCTAATTGGAGTGTGTCATGGGAAGCTCTCATCTCAGGAGATCTGACATTGTTCCAGGAAGAACCAAGCAGATCCAGTGTTAAATTGCTTCAGGCTCTTTTGCAAAGTGGAGCATTTCTGAAGCTGGGAGAATTTTGCCAAGGGACTCATGGGGCATGAATTTCTTGGGATGATGTGCATCACATTCAGTTTTATGGTTTCCCTTTCACAGTTTGAGGACATTGCATAGCTGAATAGACTGAAGGGGAACCCAGGCCTTTTCACGGGAGTCTAGCATAAGCACAGCAGAGTCCTTGTTATGCTCATCAGTGAGATGGGTAGTTATTACTTGATCAGTATCTGAAATTTCTATAGGGTTCTCATAAACAAAATGAAGGTGATTGCTCTTTTGATCAGGTCTAGTAAGAAAATATGCAAAGAGTTCTCACAGGCTGCTGATGTCTCAAAATATGTCCACTGTAACAATTCACAGGCTATACAAACTTCATGGTTGTCAAATGTTCTGCTTGCCCTTGCCGTATAGACGTCATGGTTGTCACTGGAGATAGAGAGCTGTACCTTCTGCTCCAAGCACACAGGCTCCTACTGTCAGGGCTGCCATCGTGTTGCGAGCGTGGGGACACTATGCAAATTGGATAACATAATGCTGCTCATATGGGAGCTGACTGTGCTAATTCCCACGTTAGTCCTGTGAGCGGGCGCAATATGAACAAGACGCTCACCCCAAAGCTGGCTAAGGCCAAGCCATGTGTTCCCACCACTGAGAAAAGCTGTGGCTGCTCTCCAGGTAATCAACTGGACTCCTGACTAAAAGGTGCACCTGCCACCTGAAAGCATTTTCCATTATCCTAGAAGTGCTGAGTGTGAAATAATCTGTGAGGAATCCACTGATGAAAAGACGTTAAACAGCAACTCTGAATCTTTCCACCGATTTGCTAAAATTTGGATCACCCAGTCAGCAGGAATGCCATGTTGGGCTTGCCTATGTCGCAGGAATCATTTCACCTGTCTGGCAAAATAACAGTAGATTGATGCAGCTTTCTTAGAGAGACAGAGTGTGAGAAATAGCACTTTTCCCCTGTTTGATGGTCAAACATCCTCTCCTCTCCTCTCCTCTCCTCTCCTCTCCTCTCCTCTCCTCTCCTCTCCTCTCCTCTCCTCTCCTCTCCTCTCCTCTCCTCTCCTCTCCTCTCCTCTCCTCTCCTCTCCTCTCCTCTCCTCTCCTCTCCTCTCCTCTCCTCTCCTCTCCTCTCCTCTCCTCTCCTCTCCTCTCCTCTCCTCTCCTCTCCTCTCCTCTCCTCTCCTCTCCTCTCCTCTCCTCTCCTCTCCTCTCCTCTCCTCTCCTCTCCTCTCCTCTCCTCTCCTCTCCTCTCCTCTCCTCTCCTCTCCTCTCCTCTCCTCCTTTCTGTTTCCACTGAGTTTAGTTTATGTACAGATTGTTGTTTTAGGATTTTTTGGTCATGCTTGATTGAGAATTGAGACCAATTGCTTGGCTTGGCTTTTATCTGCCCATTTGAAGTCTTGAGGGTGACCCCTAGTATTAGTAGGGTAGCTGATAGATAAATTGAAGAAATCAAACTTTTATTATTTAGCTGAGACTTATAGTAATAATGTCATTCATTTCAATGAATGCTAGTCTGGGTTGCCTGATCTTGGAACATGGCTCTTTTGCCCTGGCCCTGAAGGGGAAGGGACTGAGGTTCTTATTAATAGATACCCTTGGGGAAGACTAGAGTGAAATAACACTAAATCACTGGTGTTTATGTATATATATGTAGGGTTTATTTGGTAGCAATGGAAATGGGGTGTTTGGTGAGTTGGGCTATTACTATCTATAGTAATACAGCAGTATAAAACCATTTCAGACTTCAACTGAAATTCATTTTCTGATGTTGATTGTAGAGAAAAGGATCACAGAAGGCATTTTAGTATTGAGTTGCAAAAGGCATTTTTGAGGAGTATTGCAGTTACTGCAAAAAAGAGGAATACATATGCAAAAAGGCACTGGAAAATCTGGATGCTATATTTTATGCTCATAAATATTTTATATTTATGCTTTAATGCCTGGTTTACTGTAATTTAATATTGTGGCATTTTTTCCTTCTATCTCCCTTAAGAAGTCAGAACAGAAGGGATACTTCTAAGGGATTCTCTTAACTATTCACAAAGAGCCTCCCAGCAAATCACTTTAGCCCTTCAGAAAGTGTCAGCATAATTAATAACATTGTTTTCCATTTATTAATTGAGTTTTGAGTATTGGTTATATATGCAACAATGAATACAATAATGGATAGCATCAGCTTTCTTTACTGGAGCACCAGAAATAGGAAAAGATATGCCACAAAAATTTAATTAAAAATATTTAGGAAGAAAGAAAAATTTCCAAAGAACTTGCAGTATATAAGAGGCCAAATGTTATTGAACTTACTACCTGCAATCTACTGTTGAACACAAATGGTAGGAAGACACATCAATGGGTCATTACTTTGAAGTAAATCTAACCTTCATCTGGACAGCAATTAAAACATTTGCTGGTTTATATATCCTAAATCTAGCTATCTGGCAAGGAAACCACCTGTGTGAACTATACCAATCTACCTTTACCAATCTAGAGGCTAAGAATATTTTCACTGAGCTCAGATTTATCTTCCTTTTAGTGAAACTCTTATAAAGCCAGTCCTGAAGGGCATCCTGTAGTTTCCTTATATAGTCCCTGTGGTTAAAGGTAACGCCTTAGTGGCTGAGGATGCAAAATCATTAATGCCATTTAGGAATGCATATTTGCATTCATTCTAGATATCATGAGCTTATTGCCAAGGTTTATAAATGGGAAATTCTGAGCCTGGGAACTCCTTTCTCCAGAAGCACTGAAATGCTAACCTGCAGGTTGTGCTCTTGAGAACCAGTGCTTCCCTTGGTTGTGTGTACAGTCATGGCATCATGATAGTGTTTGAGTGTAAATGAGAAAGGAATTTGGTTGTTAACTTAGCACTTGTGCTTCTCCTGTGGTGATGAGTGAGCTCTTTCGTGCTTCCATCACAGCTCCCAGGATCAGTTAATGACATTAATTTTGGGCACAGACACAATTTTCCTCAGATTTGCTACAGCCTTACTCTCTCCCTTCTCTAAATTGTATCATATTGTCTTGAGATGTAATTTGAGAGGTTTTGCTGTCCTTGATTTCCTATTATGTACACTGTGGGAGAAACTGAACCATTTGTGACATAGTCACATCAGCGAGGAGGAGATTTACTTTGTAAATAAACTTTGTAAAATAAGCTGAGACACAGACACACTGCACGTGGAGCAAGTAAAACTGGGACATACAATTCATTTTCAAGTGTAGATTTTCATAGGGATGTACAACTTGAAAAATGAACACCTAAGTGGTGAGCTATCTTTCTCTGTCCCACCATTGCTTTGCTGGAATGATGCATACTTGTGGAGGAAATGCAGATGGGATTAAATAGCACACAGCTTTTCAGCCTCCATTCTGAACATAATGTATTTTCCTGGACATAATGCAGATGAGAATATAGATCTTGTGCAAGCTTTAAAAAAAATGTTTGTTAAATTGTTTTCACCTTGATAGCTTTAAGGTAGGTTTCCTTTATCAAGATGAAGATTCCTGATGATGAAATATTTGACTTTTGGCCCAATTTCAAAATACAGAGATTTCTGTAAGTCATTGTGGTGCAGGAAGAGGAATGACATTGATCATCTGCTATTCAATTTAGCTTTAATTTTTCTGATGGATGAATGTTGAAAAAAACCTTAGTTAGTTTTTATGTGTCAGCATTTCAGTGAAATGCTGATGTGGGTTTCTCTAGTACCTATGACTTAGATAAGGTTGGGGTTGGATGTCCCAAAGTGATATCTGTGTTTATTTTTTTGATGATATGCAAGGGAGAAAGAATCCAAGACCTGCATTTTCCATGGCTGGCAAAGTGCAGATTATTTTTTAAACACCTGGTTTGAACAGGGTTTATTCTTGAACTAGCTCTATATGAGCAGGACTAATTTTGTTCCCAAATCATGGAGGGAAATGCAGCATAGCATGTTTACAGTGTGTTTAATCCTATTTTACTATCTGAAAAGGGTCTCTGGTTATATGTATGTGCCTGGTCCTGCACCACTGGCCAGACCAAATAAACCAGGCATCTTTCCAAGGCCAAGTCTTCCAGTTGTCTTTCAGAATATCTATGACCTGGCTACCTAGAACACACCAAAAGAGAAGAGTTGCTTCAACCTGCAAGCATTTCCATTGCTATTACCAGAGTTTTGTTCCTGGGAAGAAAAATGTCAGAAGAATATCACTGCCTCTCTTTGACTGTAACTTGCTCTTAGCTGCCTCAGAAGTCATAGTTTTTAGGACTTAGATTTGTTATAAACTTGTATTTTCTCCACATATTCTATTGTACATACAATGGAAAAATAAAACTTGTATTTCTTTTTGCTTTTATTTGCTGGCTTAAGAAAGTGGAAAGTCTAATGTGTCTAAGAACCCGCTTTTCATTAAAACATTCTCTTAATTTTGGTCAGCATGAATGACAAACTTCTCACTCAGTCTGAACTTTGTGCAATATTTTACTCACCTGTAGGCAACCAATTCAAATTTTTCTACAAGGCCTCTCTTTGTTTCTCACATAACTAATAACATGAAATTATTTCTAAATTTATCTCATAGTAGTCCAAATTCAGTGCAATAAGGGATAAACAGTAGACAAGGAAACTTGAGACATTCTGGACCCTCTGTAACTTCTGACTACACCATGATCCACCAACTGAATGAGCCAGCTCAGCCAGGAAGTAACACTTGCCTAAGTGGGCAGGGCTTCCAAAATCTAGGCCATACTTCTTTGCAATTATTTTTCTTTGTAATTTTATTCAAACTTTTCAGCTTCAAGATTACTCCCCCAGAAGAAAAGCAACTGGTATCGTTATTATATAGTTCTATGGCTTGTCAATCATAGGATGTTTTCCAATTCTGTTATGTTTTGTTTGTAATGAGACAATGGCAATTTTTTTTAGATGTATTAGAAATTATAACCAAGAAAGAAAATGAAGCTGATCTGTTTAATGGGGATGAGAAGTTATTTTCTTCCTAGTTTCTTATTACTCTACTGCTTAATTCCTGGCAGCATTGCATTAATGTTAAGCATGGTCCCCAGCACCAAGTGGCAATTTATCATCTATCTTGGCAGGCTTCCCTGCTTCATCCTGCACCTGCCTCCTCGAAAGAAAACAAGACATCAGATACTTATTCAAATAATGCACTAGCTGATCAGCAGAGTATCTACACAATGGTAAGTTATCCATGATAAAAGAACAACTTCTTCATGCATTATATGTGACATATGTGTCCTTTCTCTTAAGATTTATGACATTCATGACGGTGACTATTGTTACTATAATCAAATCTTTTACAGCCTAGCTGCAAAGGTTCAACTTATTGTCAATAGATTTCTATATGAGTCAATCATGCAATTTCATAAATGCTTTGAAACACCTGCACTCTCCTTGTAAGTGCAGAAATAGCAGTATCATGATCTCATCTTTCAAGTCATGAAACTGCTATGTCTCAGTAATTCCCTATTGGCAAACAAAGTGGGAGAAGAATCAAAACTATATGTTCATTTGCATTTGCTCCATATGATACTTATATCTGCCACATATACACATGAGTGTGTATATTTATATATGTATTTGTACCCACATATAGAAATGTGGGCCTGTGTGTGTGCATAAACTTCCTGAAGAATAGATTATGGCTTTAAAGCACAAATAAGATATCAAGGGAAAGCTGTATCTATGAGTTATAATGTGAAGAGAATGGCAGGAACTATTCATAAAAAGGATAAATAAAATCTTGTTCACAAATATGAAAGGAAAAGTCATGTGTTTTGCCAGAAATTTGCACTTTACAAGCCTCACTGGAAACAAAATGCATAACTGCTAGAATGCAGGATGTCATATTCCTGCTGGCATGGAAAGGGGGTCCTTGGCTTAAAGCATTAATTAGCCTGAGGTGTGGAAACCAGTTCTCTGCATTGCCACTGGTCCCCAGGGACTGTCTTCTGGCTTCTCTGAGCCTCACTTCCCATCCTTAAAATAGTTAAATGTAGCACTTTCTTTTGCATTGTATGTATGGGTAATTTTCAAAGACATATACAGGCACCAGTCAGCTCCTTGTATCTGAACGTTTAAAGTATTAGAACAGTGCAGCTGCATATTGCAGCACTGTGATTTATAAAGCCAGGTTATGTTCCATTAAGGTATACTTTTATTATCTATGATTGTTAGGAATCCATATCAACAATCCACTCTGTTAGGATCTGTTACTAAAGGTAACTCTTTCTTGAGAACTCTCAATTCAATGAGAAAAACAAAGGAGGAGTAGAAACACTCAGTGAAAATGGAGCAATTAAAGAAAAGTGGCAAGAGTATGAAGGATATGTATATACCCAAGTGGTGGAGGTGAAGAGGTACCCTATAGAAGTACATTGTACAGTGAAGATGTACCATGCAGAGCTACTCAAATCATTAAAAGACAAAATGCTTCTTCCAGGTATCCATCTCAGAGCAGACACTTCAATTTAGGAATCTCTGTGCCAGGCAAAAATATCCTGGGGTTGGGAAATGGCCCATCTCCCTCTTTCTTCTCAGGCTGTTGCAATCAGACAAAATTTTTGAATGTGGCAACAGAGAAGGACTACACTGATGATAACAAAGTACTTTAAGCAAAGCTGTTAATTTGAAGTGCATGTTGGGAAGGATTTTAGCGCAAAATGCCACATTTGCCTACTGAGATGCCATCTGCAGGAGCTGTTTGATTTGGAGGCTGTCTCTGAAAGAATTCTTCTGATTAGGAATTCCCCTTTTTTTTTTTTTAATACCTTGGTCTGCAGCTGAGGCCCTGTTTTATTTTCTGCCCAAAATGAAGGTTTTCTAGTTGTCTGCAGAACTAATTCTATAGCTGTCATACAAATGGGTTTCTAATTTGTTGTAGAGTGCTGAGCATTAGAAATATTTGCTGCCTCCTGAAGATCCGCAGATCTGGTTCTGCCTTTATTCCTGGGGCTGTGAGAGGTTCCTTTATATTTGGAAGGCTTCTTGGAAGATTTTTTTCCTGTTGCAGTTCTTGGAGTGGTGCAATCAGCAGTGCCAAAAAGCAGGAGGAGGGCCGCCTTGCTGTTGCAGCATGAGAGTTCTGCTCTTACGTTGAATACAAGCTTTTTTATTGCTATTCTGTTCTGTCTAGAAAATTGGATATCATTCATTCCAGCTAAATTTTGCTACATTTATGTGACCTTGATATTTGACTGGGGCCACGCTTCCCCCCAAGAGAGCAGAAAAGGGAGAGAAAATCAAAGCCCACTGATCACAGTAACAGTGCTCTTAACTTCTGAAACCATGCTTTAAAAAGAGCCAGGGCCAAGTACTGTGGACTCCTAGAACCTGGCAGACAACACTAAGACAGAACCACCAAATTTCAAATGTCTCCTGGATTGTAATGGTTGGGGTTTTTGAATGTTCTCCTCTTCCATAGCCCTGGTGCAGCTCAGTAACTGTGGGCAGGTTTGGTAGCAAAGGCTTTCTGTAGCACATCATCCCCCCACAAATCAGAGTTCTCCGCTCCTCACAGCGTGACCTAGGGCTGTGCTGCTCTTGCTCAGCACTCCACAGCAGGGGCTGGTCTGGGGAGTTGATTCTGGCTGTTGGACCTCAGAATCAAGGAGAAAAAATACTGGGAAAGCACATGGACTTTTTGTGTGGGTCATACGTATATGTGGCTATTTGATTTCTCGTTTCCTTATGTGTATCCATCTAATATTCCTAATGAGTCCTCGTGTGCAACTGCTTAGTAAATACCAGCCTTAATGCTTGTGACTTAGAAGCTTTGTTCAGTAGCCACAAAGGCAGAATAAATGCATGAGGCTTTGTGTATCTGGTTGCTTGGGCAACTTGCCTTGCTTAGCAAATGCAAAGATATTAAATTTCTATTTAGATGATTAAAAAAGAGCTTCTTCATGTTTTACCGCATGACTTGCTCTGTTTACGGTACATTAGGTGTTTACTATAGTGATAGAAAAGCAGCACCTTCTCCATCTCCCTCTCTTCTCCTTTGTAACAGATGTTTCCTCAGAAGGACTTGCTGATCACCTGTATCTCCAACAGCATCTAACAATATTTCATTAAAAAAAGGCAATACGTATGCTCGCCTTCATTTTGTTAAGATTTGATTCCTAAAGGTAACAACTAGTGTCAGGTTTCTCAAACTACTCCTTCTATTCCTTGTTTTCAATTGAAACAGTGTGCTGTGTCAGCAAAATCCACAGCTCGCTGCCACATTCTCTTTTGTGTGGCAGTCGTTTGACACATGAAACTGGCAGCTGCTCTTAAAGGACCCTGCAAATTAACCATAATAAAAATACAAAATGTGGAGGGGCTCTTTTTCATGATGGTGGGAAGCTTTCTTAACTACATTTAATTCAGGGGTAAACCTTTACTGCATTGTTAAAAAGAGGAACAAAATAAGAGAGTGTTACATGCAGCAGGATTGCTAACATCACAAAGATGGGATGAGATGGGATCAGAATAGCCTGTTAAATAGGAGGGGTTATAGGCTCAGGTCTTCCAACAATTATCCTGACACCTGAGCTGCTGTATGAACTTTTTGACTGCAAGCAGCAGTGTTCTCTGCCTGCTGTCACTGCAGACATTTGTGTCGTGTTTGGCTCCTACATATAATTGTCACCACGGTCTGAGCCTCTGGGAAGAGTGTGATGATGATGATGATGGAACTTGGGTCTTGGACCCCTTGGAGCACTCCTGTTTTTCAGTGAAGTTGCACATGACCTGTGAGCCTGCATAGATTATAAACAGATGCAATCTGTGCGATGCACTGAGTCTGAAAGACTGGAATAGAACCTAGCAATCAGCACTTGAAAAATTACTTTCTTGGGTTTTTCCCCTCCAGATTTATCCAAACCTGGAAAAAGTTACTTTCAATTATTTGGGCAATTTTAGGGTGGGAAGTTTTTATTTATCTGAGGAGAAAGAAAAGGCCCCAGAAGATGGGGGTCTTTCTTTTGGGATGGAGGGTTTTTTAAGCATAAAATGCAGCTTTTTACACTTGAGTTTCTGTGAAGGAAAGCTCACCCTGATTTAAGTCAGTGCTAGCCCAATCTGTGCTTCAACAATCTGTGGGAAGTATAGTGAGACCCCATGGCCAGAGAAGAAGCAACCTGAACATCATTTTCCAGAGGAGAATAGGCAAACTCAGAGAATGTGTACCAGGGAATCAAACTACCATCAGGAAATTTTGGCTGCCCATTCCCACTGTAAAACTTCCCATTGTAACTGCATCCAGTCTTTTCCTCTATGCTTTGAGCTGGACCACACTGACACACATGGTGGGAAGAATTTCCTGTAGTTCAAAAGGAGAAGAGCTGCAAGGTCTTCAGAACTTCCTAAAGACTTGACTCCTGCCAGTCTGTTTTAGCCTGCAGATCTGCAGCTTTCATTGCATTGGTGAGCAGTGGCCAGAGCTTCAAAGCAGCAGGTATTTCCTGCTACCCTGACACACACAGAGCTGTGTTGTTGTACCCACCTGCAGCAGGGCTGAGGTCACCCAGTGGCACCCAGCTTTGCTTCAGTCCACAGCCAGCCCCAGGCTCTAGAGTGAACTAGAGCTCAGAATCAGCGCTGCTCTGGCAGGCAATGCAAGAAAGGAAGCAAAGGGAAGTGGCAGCCCTGTGTCTGTAGCTCACATCTCTAGAATGTTACTGAAAGCAAAATTTAGTAACCAAATAATTAGTGCTATCATCAGAAACAGTCTTCAGTATTCACCCTCTCTTGCAGAGCTGCCCAGCACTGAACTTTTTTTCATGTCATTACACAGAACTACAGTTTGAAGTCCTTTGTTTAAGAGTCCTCAAATTATCTTTCTTAACTGCCCAATGTTTTCCTTTTGATTCTTGAGGTTTTACAGTGAATCAGACCACAAAAAGAACATTTAGGTATGTAGCAGAATAATGTATTGTTATGGGGATGGGGCAGAAATAACAGCATGATAGTTTCCTCTGTATGGTATAATATATTTCTGTAGGTGACCCTGTTCAAATTACTCTTGCTAAAACTGACTGCTTAGTAGGGGCTGCCTAGGTAGGAAATGTGATCCTGTTTGTCACAGAGTCTGTCAATGTGTGAATGGAACTGCTAAACTGATTTACAGTGTTTTAGCACAGCTACTACTGGACATGTGAGGCTAGAGTTACACAACAATTAGAGAGAAGACATCAGTGGTATTTTATTTATGAGAGGTCTGTAAGCGTTCTATAATTAGGCCAGTCTAACCACAATAATTTATGAGCTGTAGCTGGCAGAAAATAGTCTCAAAAATTTACTTACCATAGACAGTGACTCAGGAAAGTCTGATCTGTAAATGTTTTGCAGCTAAATCAGTGATACTCATGTAGATACTTGCTTTAAGAACTTTTAAAATCCTCCCTATTTCTTGCACAGGACATGCTCAGAGAGCTCATATAGAGGAGATGATGCTCTTCAGAAATTGCAAAGGTCTTAGCCTCAAAACAGGCTTGAAACTTCACCTAAAATTATTAAATTAGCTATTTTTCTTCTGGTTTGCCTTGGAGCAAGGGGGTGTACATGCACTTCCAGCAAACAGCTCACTTGGGTTTTCTCAGTCTTTACACTTCTTTGTGATTCTTTGGAAAGCTTTGCCTGTCTGAAGGCCAAACAGTCAACTGCAAACTGAACATGAGCTCTTTTAAAATTCCCCAGCAGCAGAAAAAGATACAGATTATAGTTTTTCTCCCTGAGATCCCTTGTGAGTTCTCACATTCAAAAATATAGCATTTTCAGCTCCCTGCATTTTTACCTGCATAAAGTGACTTGAAGGTGTAGCTTATTTTGCAAATTATGGTACTTGATGGTTTTTACAATGTGTTTTTTAATATTTTTTTTTTTACTTTTCAGAGTCATCAAATAATCATAGTTATTTATCCTCAATATCTTTCACTGTGGGCAGGTAAAGATTCTTTCTCTCAGTCTCA
Source organism: Cinclus cinclus (assembly GCF_963662255.1). Taxonomy (NCBI): domain Eukaryota; kingdom Metazoa; phylum Chordata; class Aves; order Passeriformes; family Cinclidae; genus Cinclus; species Cinclus cinclus. Next base: position 53,944,739 of record NC_085049.1, on the reverse strand, counting down.
AATTTTTTTAAGTCTAAAGGATTTTGTGTCAGAGCCAAGACCCTTAAATATAATATTTTCATTTCCTCTGGCAGCAGCAAGGCAAAAATACCCCACAAAAGCTGACCAAACTGGGGGAAGAGAAGTAATTGAAGTGAGGTGACTGAAATGATGCAGCCTGCAAGGAGGTGTTTCAGAGTAAGGGGCATCCTCTTGTGCTTGTTTCAGGTGTGAACCCAAATTTATGATGTAACTTGTGGTTTGTCTACCCAGCTACGCCCTCACAGCCAGACTGTTGTGCTCCATATCTCAGATTTGAGGGCTTTGCAGGAGGGAAAGGCAGATTGGCTCCCATCAGTGGGAATAAAGCAACAGTGAGTCACGCACAAATTTATGGCAGCTGATGGCAATCTGCAGGAATGGCTTCTAAAATTAGCTTTCCACTGTGTGAAGGAAGTGGTCCTTATTGCAGGTACTGGCAAACTACCTTCAAATGGCTAGCACTGATCCTGCAGTGGCTGGGGAGAGAAGTGGCCCTGGGTCATTCAGGCACCATGCACTTGGTCCTTGCTCTTGGATGTGGCTCCCCATGACTCACTGGACAGAGGGTGGCAAACCTTTTGGGGCGTTAGTCTGAGCTAAAATGGCACTGTGCCCACCCCTTCATTAGAGAAACTCTTGTAATGTGCAAAAACTGACAAAACGTCCAGATTACAGGGTTTCTTGTATGGTTTCATTTTCTTTTCTCATATATATATATATATATGTATATGCGTATATATATGTATATGTATGTATATAGATAGATATATATATATAAATAGGCCTCTTAAAAGACTTTTTAAATGTTAAACATGGTTTTAAAGAAAAAAACTGTAATTCCATTGATCTTGAAATCTTCTAATGTTGTTATTGTCAAATATTTCTTCACATATTTTTGATTGGAATAATATGAAAAATAAAGACCATTATGCTAAAATTAGGGCTTAGGTACTTCTGCTGATAAACTTGTTAATATTCAGAAAATGATAAAAATATCTTGATCCTTGCTCAGTCTCATTTACTGTAACATTTTTTGACAGGTTTTAATGAGACTGAATCCACACTGGAGAACTGAGACAGTCACTTGACTGTACAATTGCCTAAGACTCAGGATGGCACAGGTAGACTGAGGATTGTTTCCTTAAGGCCTTCTTAACTTTTATATACTGTGTTCACATTCTTGTTAAAGTGCACCAAACTGTACATCTAATAACAAACAGTTCTGATTCCCTTGATAAACTCCTGGTTTACCCCTGGGTTCTTGTCCCTTTTCTTATCTGATCTCTGCTCTTGCTTGCTGTTGGGTTTTATTTATCTGATCTCAGTTTGTCTTTATTACACATCTCATGGGTTGCTGAATGAAGTCTGCTCTCAAATAGCACTTGCTTTTGAAGGTTTGATTGCTTGATTTGGGGACCTTAAAGCTTGTGGATGGTTTATAATCCAATTATTGTGTCTTTCTTTTCTCCAATATTATACATATTTGTGTTCATTCTTTCTCTGGCCTTACATATAGTGATATATTTATACAGATAGCATACTTCACAAATGCTATAATGGACAAATTTGGATGACTCTTTTAAGATACTTGACATGGCTCTGTGTATTTGTGTGTATTTTTACAATTTCCAAATCACTCAAACATTTCTAAAAGTTCCCTTGGCATGAGTTTTATTTTTATGTCAGTAAAAAGAAACATAGGGGTAACTGCTGACCTAAGAACCTTCATATCACCACATTACCACCACTGGCAAAAACTCCAAACTAACAAAAGTTCTGAAATTAAAAGCATCTGGAAACCTTACTAAGGTGTCAGTCATATCAGATACTTCCACCAACTTCTTGTACTAGTATTATTTTTCTGGGAAATTTCCCACAGAAAATTGAATGAGAAGGATTTTTGCATGGTGATAGAATGTAGGAGCATTTTGGTGCAAAGGGCGGTAGTGGTTTGATAATTCAGATCGGGACTGTCACTTTCTGCATCAAATAAATATGAGAAGACAATGGAAGTAGTTGTCAGCAATATCAGCAAAGAGGAGCTAGGTCTGTTATTTCTGGTGGTGCTTGGAGGATGGGAAACAATGTCAGTTAAAAGAAAAACATTGTCAAGATTGGAAAGGCCACTTTGATGGCAAAAACCTTGAATTTGATGTGGAAAGATAAGGTGTGGCAACAGAGTAAAAAGATGATCTTATTTTTTCTGGGCATCATACAAAGACTTCCTGACCCTGGCCTTGCTAATGGTATAAGGTGATTACTAATGTAGGTTCAATTTCAGCATCAAAGGACTTCAGATGAAATTCCTCTCCTCTTCTGCCCATTTTTATTTTTTGTGGCTTACTCCATGTAAATCACAGCAATATACACTCCACTGCACACAGGCTGGGCAGATGCAATGCTGGTTTAAGAAAGCTTATCTGAATCTAGTTGCTTTAAGACATCTGATCCTTGTACATCCTTTTGAAACTAGCCCAGTGTTTGATAATTCCCTTCTTTATTTCTGATCCACATATTTGCATGATTGTTGAGCAACTTTATATAACTTTTCTACTGAATACATTTCTGCAACTCCAAGCTCCATAAACTGTTTCTGAATCCAGTGCAACTACTGTGCAAACGGAAGAAGAATTCAGAGTCTTAGGCAAATATCTGAAGCTTAATTTTTATCCTGATCTGATGAAGGTTACTGTGAATCTGGTTGCAGTAATACTGAATTACTGGAATAGCACCTCTGAAAGCACATGCTAACAATGCAGGTCCATGGTCACTGTCTCCTATTGTATCCCAGTTTTTTATGCTGAGACTGACAATGCAATTGTAAGACTATGTGGGTATAGTTTTTGTTGTGATTAAACAAACTCTTGCTGGATCTTTTTGACATTCAGCTGTTGCTGAAGATGTTAAAGCAAAAGTAAATGTACTAATCATTGGTAACAAAGAAGCCTAATCCACACTGATCTACAATTTGTTTAGGATCCTTTGACGCAACAAAGAGATTAAAGTATATAAAAAAAGAAAAGGTAAATAGTGGGTCAGAGATTAGAAGTGAAAAAGGAAAAGGCTGGCTTCTCCCAGACCACACACTGATAGTGGACTTCTGGTCACTGATTGTTAGAAAATGTTTCATGTTTCACTTTCTACCCAGAACCTTAGAAACAGACGGTTTGATTGGCACTTGTCATGGCTGATAGAGAGACGAAGATGCTTTGGTTAAAAAAGAGAGGGAGGCAGCCGTGTCAAAAGCAGAAGTAGTCAAAGGATGATTCCTCTTTTCTGTGGTTTTGTCTCTTTCTAAATTATTCAAATCTGGGTGGCATCTTAGGATAACTGGCATTTTGACACAGCTTAAAGGATTGTCTCACTAACTCCATTGAGCTAAGGCTGCCATCCTTTTTAAGAAAAAATATAAAGATGCAGATCTTCTATAATCTGATATGTATACAAACCAAAGGCAGCTTGATGCAAGCATCTTAAATGTTTTGGAAGGGGGGCAGCAATTTTATCCATTTTTTAACTGATGGTCTTATGCATCCATCTGCAAGAATGCTACTTACTAGTCTAAAAAAGAGACTTTATTTGATTTTCTTTAGAATATCCCTAGCTCCTTGCAATGCATCTGGTGGTTACAAATCCAAGTCAGGCCAGCTGGATCAGAATCAACAAACGTGGGGAATTTTTTCAGTCGAAAGAAGGTACCTCACCAACAGGGAATCTCCTCTATTGATGGTCATCCTGATTATGGAATTTTCTTTTGGGGGCAATTTCCTTTCTTTCTTTTCAGAAAGGAACCGTGTCCCCTCTTAGTGCTTTGTCTGAACCATGCTGGCTGGCTTAAATGGGCTCCCCAGGGTTAGGATCTCCTCTGTCATTCTAAGCTGCCATTTTATGCTTTGGTGTCCTCTTCACTTATCCATAACCAGAGCCAAATCCTGCTCACATTCACAGGAATCACCCACTGAAATAAATAATTGCATCAATTTTGGATTAGAAGGATTAGATGTCCAATGGCATTCTGTGTTTAACTTCTTGAAATCATTCAGCAAAGCCCGTGATTCCCACACTGTTACAACCATTGCACTTGGCTGTGGTTAGAAGGGAAAATATCATCTTGGCTCTTGTATTTATGTATTTGCTTTGAGCTCCTAGCAAGCCAACCAGCAGCCTTCATTGTTTGGCTCAGTTTTGTAATTCCTCCTAAAGAAAATCTTTGGTTTTCCAAAAAGAGCAACTACATTGGACTGACTCTTTGCACGTACGGAGCCCAGGGGGTTTCAGAGGCCCTTCATCCCCACCCAAGAATAGTCACCAAGCTGAAGTGCTAAATGAAATTAATTGAATAAACACAACTTTTAATGAGAACTGAACTCTAGACATATTTGTCTGATGTGTTTTTTCTTTCTAGTAGCCAGTTTAGCTTCTAAGATGAATCTTCTAGACTTTTATAAATAGGACATGTACATTCATTATTCCAATGACATATCAAGATAGTTGTATAAAATTTCTGGGAATACAACTGAAATGAGAGTAGTCACAATGCTGGGAATGTCAGGCAGGCCACTTCTTTACTTGACAAGAAAAGTATGAACACTAAGCACTTTGAACTACTAACATCTTGATTTTCTTAACTGATAACCAGGGAAGGGCCAAAAGATACATACCCCTAGTCTCTAACAATTTCTTTTCCTGATTTGAAACAATTCTGTATTTTTATGTGTGATTTACCTTTTGTTACCTAGTGTACAAGAACCAGTTAAGACTCACATGAAGAGAAAGATTTTTTGTTGTGGCTAGAACTTCCGAACTCTGCAGAAGGCCTTTATGAGATTTGTGTGGACTTGGGTAGGCTTGCCAACCTGGATTTCAGCAACCCTGAATGTGCAGAGCAGTGAGAGGAAGAAGAGGCACAAGTCTTTCATTGTCCTGTGTAGGGTCAGGAGTTGGACTCAATGATCCTGATGGGTCCCTTCCAACTCAGCATATTCTATTTTCTATGATTCATATTAACTTATAAGTCAAGAAGACTCAGACCAACTCCTGATGGTGACCTTTAATTTTAAGCTTGTATTTGATTCCCCAGATCAAAGGAGAAGGAGGTAGTTGCACCACTTGAATCAAACTCCTGCCTGCACCATTTCCTATTCTGTTCCATACTTCAGACATGATTGTGGTTACCAAATAACCCTTAATCATTCCAAATACACTTCTGAAGGTTATGTCCTCTGTAAAGTGATATCTTTCATGATAGCAGAAGAGACAGGGGATCTATTTTCAAAATTAATAATAGACTCAAAACCTGAGCAAGCCTTCCTTTTGCACAATTGAATCTATTTGTGTCTATAAAATAATTAGATTGTCATGTGCAATTGCCCAGAAGAAATTCAGATTCTGCACCAGTGACACGCACAAGAGTTATAATATTTTTGCATGTGCAATTTAAGTTGCTTTGCTGTATAATCCTGACCCAGGGAATTTTCAAATGCACTGTTTCATCTGATTGAACTAAAAACTTTTTGTTGATTTTCCTCTGTGACTGGCAAACATGATTTATATTCTTTAATGTGTAAGTCTTCACGGATTCTGGAATTAATTCCCAAGTTTAAATTAGGCAGCAACAAGTAAAGCAAAACATTGAATGATCAGAATATCCTATACTGGAATCATTTGTTCAAGTTGCTGAAATCTGTGGCTTTAAAGAGCTGACTGTATGGTCTGTATTTCCCCCAAACTGTGAAATTAGATTCCTTTTATGGATCCATCACGGTAGTATGGAGCCATTAGATACATCATCCTACACTTGTCAGGCAGCCTTCCCTGTTCATTGGGACTGTAAAGCATATTAAGCAGACAATAATAGTACCCTTCAGGATGATTAGGTTGTCACATTTTCCATCTGAATAATGTACTTTGCTCCTGAGTCCCACAGGCAGCAGAGGGCTTCTTTGAAACAGAGGTCTTCGGTGTTCTACTTGTATAAGGTGGTGCCAGGGATGTTTCTTTCTCCTCTGCCACTGGGTTTTCTTCTCCAATTCTTCCGGTGTGGTACTTATGAAAGTCAGCACAGATGCCAGGTCTTCAGGCAGCCATGCTTCATCTTGCAGTGCCAGTTCCTGGAAAGAGGCTGAAATGTGTTGGCAAGCTGCAGAGTCACAACGCTGAGTGAAAAGAAAGTTGTTCAAACAACATCTAATGGACTTAATCCCCACTTCCTGCCCTTTCAGGATAACAACTGAGTTTCAAAGGCAGTGCAAACTAATACACAATTCCTAGGACCAGTTTGAAAACATTAAAACATCCATCGGCTTGAAATTGGTGGCAGATAAAAGTCTCTCAAGAGACCTGAAAGGTGAAAGACAAATTTCTTTAGTGAGTGTTTCAATCTACCCAGTGACCTGCAGCCTGGCCATGGCCAAGCATGGAAAACACAGGCTGCCTAGAGCAGTTCCTGACCTCAGCAGCCCCATTTCTTTGCTGTGTATGCCAAGGCTTGGATGGCTCTGGAGCTGTTTTGGTGCTTTGCAGGGAAAATTGCATCTGTGTCCTGTAGATGTTTAACTTAAGTGGGGACAAACTCATATCCAGCTGTCTGCTGTTAGTGACCATAACAGAGCCATGTAAATCTTCTGAGGTGCCAGCAGGAATTTGATCTTTTCCATTACCACAAGGATAGGTGTGTGTGCACAACTGAGTCCAGGGGTTTCTTGCCCCGTTGTTAGCCGTGCTCCCTGTGCCAGTGCTCCTCTTCTGGGCTGGTGCATCCTCCTCCTGAATCACTGCTGACAGCTCCTAACAGCACCAGTGGTGGCCCTGAAGCCACTTTTCCCATCCACACTTGCTGTCGGCAGGATTCCCACTGAAAATGCCAACAAAGCAAATTATATGCTATTGTGCAATCATGCTGTAATCATTTCTGTAGAAAATGTGCCGTTAATAAGTGCATTGCAAGAAATTCCCTTCTCTTTTGTGTTTAGCATAATGAGCCTTCAAGACAGCATTTGAAAGAAAGCATAGCAGTCACTAAGCTCCTATTTCTGTGTTTATTTGTTGAGCAATTTAAGTTAAGCAGAAAGTATAATTAGCTTTTTTGGGTAAACACTAAGCAAACTTGGAGTGTTTTAAAACCACAGAAGGGCACCCTGCAGTGGTTCTCTTTTTTAATATTTTATTCAGAAAAGATATTCCGGGATGCCGCAGGTTCTCCTGTCTGACAATGTTTAATCGCTGGTGTTCCTAGATCCTTTCTCAGACTTGTCTGCCAGCAAGCAGCTGCCCTAAGGAGTAATTAAGAAGCTTTATCTAGCAAAGTGCTGCCAGATAGTTTGGAAAAATTGTTTAATCAAAGCAAAGCAACTGGCCTCGACTCATTCAGGTTAGGAGGAGAATTAATGAGGTGGAGCCCACAGCAGAGGTGCAAACACCAAGGCAAGGCTTGACTCTGGTGTTTTCAAGGGTGTGTAGATAGCACAGTGCAGCTCCAAGCCCCATTAAGAGGTTCATTCCTGAATCTCCGTGCCTGACCCTGCAAAGTAAACCTCAGGTGTGGAGCTGGTGTCTGGGATCCTGGCAAATTTCTGTCCCTGCTCAGGTTGTTACAGGTAATTTTTATGATGCTGACTCTAGAACTGTCTCCTTGTGATTCCTGTGTGTTGTTCCAAGTTTCTAGATGAGAGTCAGAATATATCTACCATCTCACCCCTGACACGTGTCCCTCCTTCTGGTAGAACCCAGTCCTGAGAAACAGGGGTTGCTCTGTGTTCTTCTGAGCAGTCTGAAGACGCACAGAAGCATCCATCCCTTGGGACTTTGTGCAGCCTCTGCATTGTTGTTCCTGCCCAGGTACACACGGTGGGAGGTCAGCAGAGTGGAGATCTCATTTGCTCATGGAACTCTAAGTTGTAAATGGATCTTTACATATTGTCTCTTTATTCAGCAGAGACATTTTACTTGTGCTACCCAAAAAAAGCCTGCTTCTCTCTACTGGCCAGAGAGGGAAAGTGATGTGTCATCATTTAGGCTGACTACTTACACGAGTTAGTAAGAAGTGTTTTCCTCCTTTGGTGGGCTGCAAAGCAGCTGTTAAAAGCCCTCTGAGCTGGAACCCCGGGAGCTGTTAGCTACTGCTTTGCTCTGGCAGCAGCGCTGGTTGGAGCTGTGTGCACTCTCTGGTAGAGTGACAGCACAAACTCCTCAGTTTTAGAGGCTTGTAAGGAGACACTGGCAGCTCCTTTCACCAGAAGAAAAACAAGGGGAAGGAAGAAGGAGAAGCTGTGTTTATGCATCAGGCCTTTCCTCTTTCACACCTCCACAGTGAACAGTTGGATGTTGCTTATTTTTGGAACAAACAAAATTCTATAAACACCATCTGCTTCTGACAAAATGAGCAACACTCACTAAAACAGAAACAACAATATGCATTAAAATACCTCTGAAAGAACAACAGGCCCCATAAAAATATAACAAAGGCTGAGCTTTTTCAGTGCCAAAAATGTTGATAGAAAGAAATTTTTGCATTAAGTTTAAAATAGAACTGTACCTAATAGAATCCTAAAATAAACCAGAAAAGTTACTTTCTTTTTTCTTTCCTGCATGAAGTCCAAATCAGAAATTTAGCAACTGCCTATAAATCTGTTTCCACCATCAATCATGTGGGGTGCCATACAGCACTTAGAGTGCACCTTTATTTCTATGGTGTCATGAGCCCATTTTTGCATTACACAGAACTGAGAGGAGTTCAATTTGATGGGCAAATTCCATTATCTTTCTGGGAACTGTGGAAGTCAGTGAATGCCCTGTCCTAATCCTTGCCGTAGTGACAAATATCACTAAATGAAGACCCTTGGAGCAGCTTCCTCACTTTATGCTGGGTGGGTGATCTGATGCTCCTTTGTTTCTCAGAGCATGTCTCATGTAATCATCACTCAGTGTCACAAAGAGAGACTCTAACAATCATGTAGCTATGAGAATTGCTCTGCTGAACATGGCATGGCTTTTCTCTGGTCCCCTCTTAAGTGGGCTGTGGAGAGGGACTTGGACAGGTTTTTTGTCTCCTTGACATCAATATCACATTAAGGCTGTGTGGGAACTGCTCCCTTCTGGGGTCAGCCTCTGTGAGCATGTCATCACCTGAACCATCATCCACATCAAAGACCCTTAATGTGCCTCAGACTGCTACAGGCCACCATCCCTGTTGGTAACAACAGCCAGGTAGCAAGGTAGCAAGGTGCTCATGCAGCTTCTGATTTTGCAAGACCTTGTCAAATTTGTAACGTCGTCTGTCTATATTGTACCTCATCCGTACAGAGAAAAAGTCATGGGACTCCTTTGGGGAACAGGAGGCAAACCAGACCATGGACTCCTAAAAAACCCAGCAAATGGTTTAACAGAAATAGGATTACGTTAATGGAAAACTGCATGAGCTGTGGAGCAATGTGGGTTGAAGTGAGTTGGCCATCGTATAGGTGTTTTAGCTAATTTGGACAGCTTTAGATGGAAGAAATCCTTGATGAGTAGATGTATTGAGTAAAGCAATAAGGAAGAGACACCATCCTTGTAGCCCTGCCTTCCAGACTGTCTGGGCACTGACAGGACATTAATGGACAGTGCTTGAGTCTGTTCAGTACATTTTAGCTAAATGATCCTAATTACTCTGGATCAGCAGCAAAGCTGCTTAATAAAACATCATCCTCCTGATCAACTGGCCCTCTGAGGTCTTTAGACACAAGTTCTCCTTCTGCATCATTTACAAAGATGTTAAATAGGAGTGAACCAAATGCATCTCAAGAAATGTTCATTTGTATTGACATTTTAGACCTGTCAGCCAGTTTTTAACCCACTGAATAGGTAGCATGATAGTTTGTTATTCCACTGTCTTAATCAAAGTTTCATGTGATACCAACTGAAAGACACAGTAAAAGTCCTAAGTCGGTTACTTATATCAACCAAACCAGTAATCTTATCCGGAAAACAAATCAAGTTAGTTTGACAAGATCTATTTTTGTAAACTCGTGTTGACTGGCATTAATTATATTTCCCTCCTTCCATTCTTTATTAATCAAATCCCTTATCAGCTGCTGCACTGTTTTGCCTGGGTTTGATGTCAAGCTGACAGGTCTATAATTACCTGGGTCGTGCCATTTACCCTTTTTAAACAGTGGCACAATATTAGCTTTCCTCCTAGCTCTGGCACTTCCTCAGTGTTTGGAAAAAAAGGAGCCAAAGAACTGCTTCAATTTCTGTTAAAACTCTTGGAAATAATTTTCCAGCTTGGCTGATATCTAACTTTTGTGCTTGCTTTTTAATACCTCTATAAGCTGCTGTTGCAGTGGAAGGCATGTCATAGTCATCCTCTGATTTTGTTTACATCAGTAAATGAATTAAGAGCTCAGTATAGCAATTTGGTGGGTTTTCCTAACTACACCAAAGGGCTGTATATTGAGCATGTCTGCTTTTTCCTTATTGCTATTATTGACATTTGTGTCCCTTCTTCTTTCAATCAGTAGTGTAAAGCCATTGTTAGGTGCTTTTGCTTTTGATATAGTTTAAGTCTTCCAATATGGGAATTTACCTCAGAGCACTTTATGAGCTTCAGATGAACAGACTTCCAAAGTTAGAATGAAATACAATAGAGCAGAAGAACAGAACAGAATAGAATTAGAATAGAATAGAATAGAATAGAATAGAATAGAATAGAATAGAATAGAATAGAATAGAATAGAATAGAAATGTTTGGTTTAGGTTGGGTTGGGCTGGAAGGGACCTGAAATATTATCTAGTTCCATGCCCATGCCACAGACCAGGATGTTGCCTGCTAGATGAGGTTAGAGCCCCATTTGATCTGGCCTTGAACACTTCCAGGGAGAGACTATCCACAGCTTCCCTGGGCCTATTCCTACACTTCATCACTTAAGTAAAGAAATTCATCCTAACATCTAACTTTAACCTACTCTCTTTTAGTTTAAAATAATTCCCACTTGTCCTATCGCTATTTGCCCATGTAAAAGGTCACTTACCAATTTTTTTTATAAGATTCCATGAAATACTGGGAGTACTGAAATTATCCACAATTTGACTAAGGATCTCAGCCTCAAGAAGGTCAGCAAGTTTCCAGAGTCCTTCACAGCACACCTGGAGTGGCTGCCATCCCCACTATGGTACTGTGTGATTCACACAGAAGAGCCAAAGAGCAGTCAGGCCTTTGGAGGCCCAACCCATGCTGGTTTCATTATGCATCCTTTCCTGGAGGTAAAACAGTGGTAGTGGGGGCAGTTGGTGGACTGTACTGCTTCATGACTGACCCAGTGACCAAACTGGTCTTTCCATGCAGTACCTGCAGGATACCTATTAGAAATATATTTATCACCTAATTAAAAAAAAAATAAAATAAAAGAAAGCATAAAAGCAGGGTCATGCAGTAATGGGGTAGAAGAAATTTGGATATTAAAAAGGGGCAAAAAAGAATTATTTCCTTGTGTCAGTGGTGTGGGTGGCAGATGTGAGAAAATATGGCATGAATTTCTCCTCATATTCCTCCTGTTTTGTTGAGGAATAGTCAGTTTTTCTGTGTTTAAACATTAAAGATGTCTATTTGGAAAAACAGGGAGAAGATAATGCTTTTTTAGACAGGTTCTTGCTGTAGATTTCCATTTCATGCTAGACTGCATAGAAGAAAGCGACCTGGGTGCATGAAAGTCTGGTGTGAGGGGTGGGCAAAGCGCTGGTATCGGGAAGGGGAGGCGAGTACTCAGTATGTAATCAGATGAAGTGAGCTGTTTGGCATTAGTGTGTTAGCTTTGTCCAAGCTCCCAGCATCTCCAAAGGGCCAAAGCACACTCTTCATTTGTCACCCCAGCGCACCTTTTGTGTGAATAATTTCCCATTGGTATTACCCAGAGCTTGGAGTCGATAGCTGGACTGGCCTCTTTGCTTGTACTATTATTTCCAGCAAGCTTCATACATCTGCAGTAAATCCAGGAGGATTTGCAAGTGGGTTGAGGAAGTATGAGTGACAGAATGAGCTGATAAGGCCTGAGTCCCACAGAAACAAAAGGCTTCCCATTTTGTCCTGACAAGACAGACGCTGCCTAGGAATTGATTTGGTTTGATCAAAATTTTGCCAGCTGACCCCAAAAGTTCATACAAGTGAAGAATTAAGCCCCCAAGATCTCTCTCACTTTCTAGCAACCCACATCAGCGCCAAGGATGAGAGTATCTGTTGTGAGTTTGGTTGCCTGTTTGTTTTTGTAAAGCAGGATCACTGAGGCTTTTCCTGCTGACATATTTTTGATGGTAAGAAACTGAAAAGCATCTAATGACCTACAGCTATGTGGCCAGAGCATCTTGAAAGAAACCTTAGTTGCAAAGTCAGGCACCAAGCTACAATGCTATTGAACTGTAATGCACTCTGAAAGGGTAAGACCTAATGAGGTAAAACATAATAACTTTCTGTAAATCCTTCTTGAACTTGTGCCTAACCAGGGAAGCATGAGACAGGGGTAGCATGAATCAGAATGCCTGCCTGATATTACTGAGCCAGAGATTTTCAAAAGTCAGGAAAGTCTTTAGGAGGGTGTAGAAAGGTACAGGTCCACTTCTACTTTGGCAGAAATGAAAACAAAGTGTAAAAGGAAAGTGGGACTGGCCTTGACAGCTGGGCTAGCAAAGGAAAAACTGGTGCTAAAAAATTAAAGCTCTCCAAAAAAATGTGGTCTTGAGAGAAATGTTTTTCTCCATAACAGATACCATTGTTTGAGCTACACAATTTGGTAATGTGCAAGTTTTATCAAGGTAATGAGAAATAGATTGTCCTGCCCATCTGTGGGACTTGTGGGAGGGGTACACACAGACCTTCTTCACACTTCACTGGGAATCTTCTCTTGCCTGAACAATCTTTATTGAAGAGATTGTGCTTATATATTTATTGCCCAGGGAAGCTGAGTTTGGTGATATGCAGTTGAATTTTCTCCCCTCCTGGCCTTTCCTCTTTCATGACAGAGCTTTGGGAATGGAGGACTGGCTGTCCCTTGCTGTTACAACAGCATCCACACCCTTATTTGCAAACACTAGGTAACACTTTGGTAACCAATATTTTGGAGATACCCAAAATATTAGGATTTCTATGTTTATGTGTATGCGTGAGAGAAAGAAGGCAGGGGGAGAAGAGTGGAGAAACTAGTTTCAGATCAAAGTCTGAACCTTAAATTTATAAGATGCATTTCTTTTTAAAGGGGAATAAAGTGAGTTATTTACAATGCCTCATGGATTCCACGCCTAGAAGTTACAGGACTGTGTGTTGGGGATGCCTGTAAAATGAGGTGCCCTTTGGACCCATTAACCTAGAAAAGAGGTCTCCTCTTTCATATGAAAGTATTGTGTATGCTTCAATTTACTTTTACTTGTTTAACACGGAGTACAAACTTTACAGACTCTTGAACCTATTCTGTGCTTTTATCTTCCAGCGGTGGTGTTTTAAATCTATCTCTGCCCATAGTTCATGGCAAACATTGAAAGCCTGTAAAAGTGATGGACAACCCCATTTAGAAAACATTTTTGATTGAATGTATTGTCATATTTTTCTTGCAGTAGGATGCATAAAAAGGATTTATTTTGATTGAAAACATGAAATTTTAAAGTCATTCAAATGCAGATAAGAAAGGAATCTCTCTGCATTTACAAAATATTGATGGACTTTAAAAGGAGCTGATTGTTGGAAAGAGAGGTGTGTGCCTGTGCATCTACTTCTGACATTCAGCTTGTATCTTTTATGCAGTATTAGTCAGACCCCTGGTTTCATATGAAATGGTTGGCTCTGAAAAGCGTGTTAATTCAGAATTATTGATAGGAGCCTGAAGGTCTGTGTTAGCAACCCTGATGTTTTAATGGTCAAGTCCCAACATAAGTTAGTTTCTACTCCAGCAAAGTTTCTTCAGCTTCTTGTAAGTAGTATACTGTTTTTAGAATTTAATTGAGCCCCTGGTTATTCTTTCCCTTGTTTCCTTTCTATCTGTCTATAAACATCTAAGATTGCCCAGTCAACAGTGTTACTTAATTGGCTGAAGATCCTAATCCAGCTTTCCTGAAAGGAAAAGCATCCTGGACACAGTTGCCAATTATTCCATTATCTCTATTGACAGCCTGGTGTACTTTGATGTCCTTCAGAGCTCTGACACAGATATCCCATGGGAGACCATTGTCTCCAGTTAAAGCACAGTGCTGAAGAGCAGTGATTTCTGTGTCTCTTACCACTGTGTTCACTGGCTTTGGAAATGTTACTTAATCTTTTGGTTTCCCTATCTGTAAAATGGGAAAACTGTGTTATTCAGGGAAAGTTAGGAGGATTAATCTTTTGGCGTTCATAAAATGTTACAGGATCTTCTTTATAGTTTTAAGAACAGACAACAAATGTAATAAAAAACTAAATGGAAGTTATGGAGCTGGGTAGAAATAGAGGTTGGTACTGATTTCATGATATGGTTGCCTCAGTTTTTCTCTTGTTTTGAAATGTTTTGAAATGACAAGGCTAAAGTTTCTTCTATAGTTTGACTTCTACCTTCCTTGCATTATGATGTGGCCTTTAAGCATGTAATACTGTAGTATTTTCCATAATTTCCTGGCCTTTAAATACTTGGCTTTTCAATTTTAATATTCTTTTAATATGAGAAGCTTTCTGGAAGTTTACAGAAGTAAAGTAAGCCAGCTTCCTCTCCTCAGGAATGGGGCATGCTGCCAAAGCTGGCGTGGCCCATGACCTCTGCAAGGGCCACAAGATCCCCATGCAAGTATTCCCCTTGGCTGGGTGTTCCCCTGAGTGTGTCTGGGATTTGTATTTGCCTGGCCTCTTCCTTCAGGACCCTTGTTCATACCCACTTGCTGGGCCCTGTTCCCATGTGGACCCCAGGAAGCACTCAGGAGTTCAGAAAGCAGACACACAGCCACAGCTGTGTGCATGGATCAAGAGCTGCACGTGGTGGTCAGCTAGGAAACAAAGAACCAAACACTCATTTTCCTGTTCTTTGCACTAGTAATAAAGCTTGTTTTTCTCTCAAGTGCCTTTTTGAGGTATGAACTTAAAAATATTGGACTAAAAAGTGTTCTAGTAGCAGTTAACTTCTTTTTTCTTTGAAGGGATTAAATTTTAGTTTTGCAACCCTCTTTGAAATATTTTCTTTGAATGATTTCTAGTTTGAATAAAAACAACCTTCTAAATTCTCAGCATTGGGTGAAAGTACTTTATTCTTCATGTACCTAAGAAACTAATAGCCCTGCTACTGTGTCTCTGCAATGCTGGAATACTTACCTGCTTTGGAGTGAAGACTTGGGCTTGTGCAGGGGCAGGAGCTGGACTCAATGGTCCCCATGGATCCCTTTCAACTCAGGATGCTCTATGGTTCTGTGACTTCACATTTGATTCAGGGTGACTAACTAGCCCAGCCTGAGGGTTGCACGCTCTCTCTATCCCATAAATCTCACCTGTTCATCAGGCTGTTTCAGTACAGACATGCTCAGAGGGATTAATTTAGAGTTTGTCAGCTGCTTTTTCTTAGGCTTCCCTCCTCTGTGCTAACTGTGTAGCTACAGCATGAGGGCCTGAGCATGACTTTGCATGCGGTCACTCTGGTCTCCCTCCATGGTAAAGGCAGCCAGGGGAGACAGAGCCTGATGGTGGGAGGGCAGAACAGTGTTCCTGGCTGTAAAGTGCTGAGCAGCAGCAGGAAAAATATGGCAGACCCAAACGTGGGTCTGCCCAAGCCCAAAAACTTCTAGCAGCCTTTTAGGGTATATATTATGAGAGGTACAATGCACATGGGGCCCAGTTCCCCCTGACCTCAGTCTCTGTGACTCCTACTGGGGGCACTGCAAGCAAGCTTATATTGAAAGCTATGGAGCTGTTTTTAAACGGGTCTTTATAGCAGAGAATAATTAATTAAACAGGTGGTTCCATGCGCGGTGCTACTAATGATGGCTGCTTTCCAGGATTTCTCTCTCGTGTGGATTTCCAGGCTGTAACAAAGGTTGAGCTCATGCTGAGGTCTTTCCCTCAATGAGGGAATTAATAGGGCCTCCCTCCCTCCCTCTACTCTGCTGTCTATTTTCATGAAACTTGTAGGTACTTAATTCCTGTCAGCCCTCTACACCTCTGTCTCACTTGGTCAAAATTGATCAACGATTTTAAAACTTCCTGGGGATGGGGAGAATAAACAAAGAGAGAGAAACAGATGCATGAGGAACATGGCTGGAGAAAATCCGTTTCCTAAGTTAAAATTATTGGAATGGAAGATTGGAATGGCAAACTGCTATTTGTTTGCCCCTTTGTCCATACTGGAGGAAAAGAATAAGTAAGCGGAGATCAGTGGTGCTGGTGAGGCTGACCATACAGTTTTTGATGTCCACGTTTTAAAAAACTGTCAGTCTCTTTAGGGGAGACAAGAATCACTGAAAAAAAAATCTTTTAAGGAATGGTAAAAATATCTGACAGAAATAATTTAATTTCCTCTGAGCATAATCTTTACTACAGCATGTAAGTCATTTAACAAGTTTTGATTTTGAAAATCAAAAAACTGATTTTGTTGAGGTTTAAAACAAGTTCAAGTGTCATGTAAGCCAAACGTTGGTCTTAGAAACAATGTGCTATACATCTCCATATTCTGCCAGCTTCAGATCAACACAGGAAAGACTTCCTGAACGCTATGCTTTGGCTAGGTACAAATAATTGGACCAGTTACACAGGAATATATGACATCCTTCCGCCTTTGTGTTTCATCAAAGTAGATGCTTTAAGAACCTAATCTGACCTTAAAAGTTGCTTAAATAAGAACTGAAATTTTCTTTCTGATCCTCTATTTCTGGCAGAGACACGACCCAGCATCTTTCCCTTCCCGAAATTATTATGGAGCTCTTTGGTTAACCACTCAGCTGCAAGGGAAGTTGCAACGTTATGAAACACCTGATGAGAAGAAACGTGAAGGTTTTATTGCGAGTGAAATGTCAGATTTTCTTTCATGGTTTGCTGTTTTCCAGAATCACCAGAGGGCGCCAATGTAGATTTTCCCAGAAGTGATGCTTCCCAGAGGCTTGGGACATTTACATCTCCCAAGCCCATGTCAGTGTGCAAACAAAAAAAAAAGACAACTTCTGAAAATTTTTGCGTTGAAAACAGGTATTAGGTCCTAGGGAAGTGCTCAATACTAAGCACAGTACAAATTTTTTCTGGAACCTATGCCATTAGTGAATTGCTGTCTTTGACTTAAATCTTTCTTAGGTGCTGACAGTAAGACCTGTGCAAAACCTGTGTTTGACCAGTTTGACCAGAAATTACTTTTCTCATTCCTGTCAGCATCATAGTTAAGTTTGGAATTAGGAAGAACCTCATGTGACAACAATAATCTTGGAGCATCTGTCAATTTGTGCTTGAAATAGAAATCTCTGCTGCTGTTTTGTCATGGAAAGCCAAGACATTTTTGTTGTTTTTATCACACAGATTTGGTTCATCTGGAGTATATAGGATAAGAAAGAATGGCATTCAGGCATCAGGCATTATTTGTCCTTTTGTACCCTTTAGGACACAACAATAAACAAACAATGAACATTCCCTCCAATAGGAACCTTTCTTGCACATGCCCCAAAACACAACCTGAAGACAAATGTACTCTTTTAAAAAGAAAGAAGAGATTTATGTTGCAAGCTTGTTTAGATACCAGCCAGAATACTACATTGTGAATCACTCCTTCTCTCTTTACAGTAAAATAATTTTACTGATGATGATGATAATAATTCAGATTCTTTTCTGGCACAATTTTGCAAATTATTATCTCTGTTTTCCAATTCTCATTCTAAACAAACAAAAAATTGAAAGAGCTGAGACTCAACACTTTTCCCCCATCAGGTCCTGAATTTCGTCACAGTTTTCCTTCATGTGAAAGTAGGGCTTCTTTCCTATGAGCGTGGTGATAAGATGATAGAAATAGCAGTCTAGGGACACAGAGAAAGAGGTTGGAAAGGAACTAATAAGTATTAGGAGGAGTTTGAATGCCCAGGCAACATAGTTGGTACCATCCACAGAACTCAGCTCAGCCTGTGTTTGTGGCATGACCTGACTTTCTCCTCCAATATTCTCATCCCACACCCAGGAGTTTTTCATGCTGTGTTAGGTGTGACGAAGCAGGGCCAGCTTCAATCTTTGTCTTCTTGGATGACAGGCCTCGAAACAAGTGAAAAAAATTGAGGATGGAGAATCCCATATGGTGGATTTTTAATGGTTTAATAAGTCCTACTTGATCTCAGTAAGAGAGAGAAATAGCAAAAAATGTCTTTTCTGTGATATAGCTGCTTAATACTGAAAGACAGAAGCTTTTTTATACCTGTATTTTCTGACTGGGACAAACACAGGGGAATTTAATTTCTAGTGGTATCTTTGGGAGAACCTATGGAGGATACTGCTCTGCAGATCTCGAGTCTGAAGAGGTTCTTTCCCTTAACATTTAAAACAAATAACAAGCCCTTGCCACACTCCCAGACTACTGCCTGACCAGGTTAGAGCTCTTATGCTTTATACATGTTAAACATCTCCTATTCACAGCTAACTTTGACTTTGTGCCCCGGGCCATGTGAAAAGACATTTCCAAATAAGATAGAGAAGTGGGAAGAAAAAAAAAAAGAAAACCCACAACAAAAACAAGCAAAACACAAGAAGAAAAGCATAAATTGATATTTCTGCAAGAGGAGGTGTCTATGATCAGTGTTGTTGTGCACCTAAAAAAAAATAATTATTTTTATGGTAATTAACAGAAATTCTTGAGGAAAAGTGGGGAAAGGAGTTATTTTATGGGCTATTTTATCCTTTTTTTGTCTGCTCTTGCGGTCGACTTTTTGGCAAAATACTGCATCTTTAGCCAGGAGAAGTTGGCGACTCACAAAAGGGCTTTTGAAGCAGTAAGTGTAAATTCAGACTCCTTTTCTTTTCCTTTCTTCCTTTTTTCCCCCTCTCCCTCTCCTCCTGTGTCTGTAGACAGCTAAGCAGAAATAATAAGCACCATTGCTTGCAGTACACGTCCCATGAATTACGCTGACATCAAATGTAACTTTAGAATGGAGGCACGCTTTATTCTTTTCGACGAACTGTTCCCCTATCCATTCTTTATTTACATGTCGTGAGCCTAAGCGCTGCACAGCCAGTCAGAACACACACACAAGAGGGGGGAGAAAAAAGGAGGCCATTAAACAAATTAAAAGGGATGGGGATGACTAATACAGTACTCTTGGAATCTGCAATTTGATTAGTCTGAGTTTAATACACAAAAGCAGCGCCGAAGCAGGAGGGGAGTCGAAGTGCTTTTTAATAACCTTCTACAATTAAATTATGGTGATGAATTTAACTATTCTGTGCTTCTAAAGGGGTCTTATTATCTGATTGACTCTGAAAGAAAGTCAGTATTTAACCAGGGTTCTTGAGTCCAGCTATTGGAAGTCATACAGTAGTTTTATGCATTAACAACTATTTTTTGTTGTTGTTGCATGCCTCTTCCCATTTGAATTCATCTGTGATTTGAGAAAGATGGCTCTAAGGGTTATTCCCGCTGCTTTTGATAGGAGTGTGTGCTGGCCCTTTCACTGTACTGCCCAGAGAGTTAAATGAAAATTGTGTGGTTGAATTTGTCCCTGTACTGTATTTTTGCTTTTTTGTAATTTTTAATTTTCATTTATAATTTTAGACTACTTCCCTCTGCTGGTCTTCTCTATTGTCTAACAATGCATCATTCAAATGTAGACTCTGTAATGCATGCAGGGGTCTTTTAAAGAGACTTTTGCCTGTTGAAGTTGCAGGAATACCATTCCACAGTTTATCCTGACTTGTGGTTTTCTCTCTGTCCTTTCCCTTACATGCTTTTTCATATGCTGAAGGTGAGGTGTTGCATGTAAAAAATATTAGTAGAGAGGGGAATTGAACGCATTCCTTGAAATGGTATATTTATTTTATTTTTTACTAGTGAGTATATCTCTTTTGGCTCTTTGATCTTTGACGGAGACAGAGAAAGAAAGAAAGGGACAGAGACTTCAAAATTAGCCTGATGACAATATCAGAGAGATTATTTAATTCAAATAGAGGGATGTGATGGAGGCAGAATCTAAAATTTCCAGCTTTTACTTTGATGGACAAAATGCTGGAACTACTTTGCAAATTTTGATCTGAATATTTGGAGAGGATCTAGGCTGAGGGGATGGAAAGAGAGAATTATGCAGAGTACTGACTATTCAGCTAGGGCCTTATTCTGACACTTATTTTCATGCTAAGTTGTATCTTTCTCTGCCAGTAGTTTCACTGGAAAAAAAAATAAAGAGAAAGAGAAAGATACTATTTCTGGTGCTAAAATGCTGTGCTATTTGAATGAGGGTGCTATATCCAGCACTCATTTTGTTCATGCTCTGAGTGCCTGAGCAGGGCTCGGTGCCTCTGCTCCATCCAGGGCAGCTGATGGCTCTGGAATTGCCCCTGGCATGGCTGAAGGGCAGCACTGCCCCACTGCCTGCACAACACTAAGTGTGGGGCTGGGCTCCTGGGTCTTCACTCAGCCCTTGTGCAGCTGCTGGCTCTGGTGAATGAGGCCAGAGTGGAATTCAGAGCTCTGCTGCTGTGCAGAGGAGGGAAGGAGCTCTCTCCCTCTCTCCCCATGTTCCCCACCGTGTCCCCTGCTCCTGGCAGGTGAGAAACAGGGGGTCCAAGGGGCTGCTTGCCCACCTTTTGTGGCATTTTGCAGGCTGTTGCACAAAAATGTAGGAGAACAAAATATGGTGGTTCACAGCTATGGGATAGCTTGCCATGGGTAGCACAGGAGCAGCTCATGCAGCTGAGGAGAAACTGCTTAAGCCAGCAGTGAGAGAAGAGTGCAGCCTACATCTCTGGCACCCAGTGCTGGGTGCCCTGACTGTTTTAGAGGGGGATGAAATTTGCTCTAATTCATGTTAGCTGCCCCCAGGAAATGTGAAAGTATCTGAAGGTGGTGGCTACAGCAAAGAAGAGACAAGGTTGTATTTCTTCCTTCCTGACAGAAGTTCCCATGCATCCTGGGGAGAGAACATGGGTGCCTGTGCTGTGCTGTGCTGCTGCTGGCAGGACAATTCCCTGCACCCCCTGTGCCGTGGGAACTTGTTCACCCTGAGGCTCCTCTGGACACACTGGACACTGCAGGTCTCAGCATGGTGAGTCTGTGTGCTCAGTGCCCCCTCCTTGCTCTGCTCTGAGCTCCTGAGCAGTTTAACTATATTGGGATACATATCTGGACACTGATGTTCTCTACACCTCTGTAAATATGGAGCTGAGGACAACTTATGTGCATTTAGAGGCTCTGCTCTATATTTTTAGGCATGTGTTTTTACTCACCATCTGTCTTTACCTCTGTGGAGAGTCAATTAAGACCCAATATTTTAGACCAAAGGCACTGGAGAAAAATTATATGAATGTTTTGCTACTGCAGTTTATTGCTTTGTCTTAACAGTAAAATGCTTTTTCTTGCTTATTATATCATGGCAGAAACTTCCTCATGAACCAAGCATGACAGGCAAACATGATGTCAGATTTTAACAAGGTGCCAGCCAGAGGTTTAAGAGAGCTGATTTTTATCAGAAGCTTTTATACTACTTGAGTAGTAAAAATGTACATTGTGAGTAACATCCATGGCTCGTGCATGGTAAAAAGGGCAGCACGCTGCATGAAACCTGGGGATGCTGGGCTGAGGAGTGCTTCCTTTTAAGAAGATTGTGCTCCCAAATTAACATGTTCCTATGCTAAGCATAGCAGAAACAGTGCTGCTGCTAAGCAGAACAATTGCTTTCCCTTTGTAGTCTGCCTGCTGGTTTGTTCAGGCCTGCTTTGTGCTCAGCCTTGGCTGGGTCTGGGACGGTGGTTCAGTAGCTGTGAAGCTCTGTGTTTAGATCCTAGCCAAATCAGTGACACACAAAATCAGGGCAGGCAGTGAATCCCCAATGTGCCAGGTTTAGGAAATCAGCACTCTGCATAGATGAGCCAATATCCTGTATTTATTTTGCTGTTTTCTGTACTCATTTCTCTTGCATCTGGGTATTTAATACATATTTCCAACCAGCAACACATCAGCCTTAAATTAAATTCCCTGCTATGAATTTCAAAAAACAGGCCCTTCTTTCTCTGTGCTGTTCCAGCTTGCAGCAGTCACCAAGTACAAGATCACACTCCCCCCAAGCCTCCTCCCTCTCTCCTCCCTCCCTTCCTAAAAGCAATTTTAAACTGCTTGACTGAATGCAGTATTTGAATGAGGATTTCAGATATGGACTCAGGCTTTCTCTTTAGCTCACTATGAGATAACAGTGCAGAGAAAAGGGTCCATTGCAGTGAGCACACTGACTGTAGTTAACTTCAGTATTCACCAGGTAAAACACCAAGGAATTAATCAGGCACACCTAAAATTAGCATGGTAGTACTAATAATAATAAAAAAATAATAATTGCATAAAACAAGGGGGAATTTACAAAAAAGATGGATGGGGACTTGATCTCCTTCCCCTTAGCCAGCTGTGGTGGAGTCACAATGCTGGGAATATGCAGTGTAGAGAAGGAAGAAGGGAAAAAAGGCACAAAGTTTGTAGTGGAAAGACAAATGAGAATAAAAAGTTTGGCTTCCTCAGGTATCCCTCAGGTTCCCCAGTCTACTGCCAGCCCCAGAGATGCACTGAGCATTGCTGTATTCATTGCACAAAATAAGAGCTTGGATCTGGCCCTTGCTCTCCCTGTCACATAGCTGCTCAAGCTCCATCTAAAAGCTGTCATTCCTACTCCCCCTGCACTGATTAGCAGGCCCTTCAAGATGCAGGCTGCTTTGGTGGTAAGAAATCTCTGTCTAGTTTCCTAAAGACATTGGTTTTCATGCTAACACTGCCAGTTTTTTTAGCTTGTTCCTTTTTCTGCCTGCTTACCCTGGAGATATTTAGTGAGGCAGTTGTGCACTAGCTCAGCTGTGGCATTGCCAGGCTGACCAAAGCAGGACCTGTCAGTCTCCCTTGTTCTCCTCTTGTCTCCCTAAACCTGCTCCAGGTTGACTCTCACCTCCTGCACCTGGGCAAGCAAGGGCAGGAGGGTTGGAATCAAGGGTGAGGCAGGGCAGTAGGATAGGCAGGGCACTGGGCTCCCAGCCCCACAGAGCTGAAGAGAGGAGAGCAGGGCACATCCACTGGCAGTCACCAGGGTCAAATGCAGCCTAATGGCTCTAGACACATCCATAGCAATGAGGCAGGTCTGAGGTCAAGCCAAGAAGTCAGACCACAGGTCAGGGTCAACAAAGTCACTCATGTGGGGTCCAAGGGCAAGTGTGGGAGCTTAAACCCAGCTCCTGAGCTCCTACTTGAGGCCCCAGTGAGGCTCCATGTGTCCAGTCATCCAGGCTGGCCAGTGGTGCCACGTCAGGGCTGACCCTTCAGCTCAGCCCCAGGAGCAGGGGAGTGGCAGCAGAGCCTTTGGGGATGATCAGAGAGGGCTCTCTGGCAGTCTGGAAGGAGGCAAGTAAATGTCCAGACATCAGCACAAAAAACTCTTTTCACTGCTACTTACTGGGAATTCTGAACTGGAAATATCTTCCTCAACAGACCTGACATCACATTTCTCACATCTGCATTATAATTCTAGCTCAAATTTCTCTCTTGCTTGGCCAACCTCGCATGAACTACTGCCTCCTCTGTCATTTGTCACATCCCTGTCTAACAGCAGAAAATCCTGTTCTTAATCCTGTATTATGAGCCTTTGGACATTGACCTGAACTTTGCCCCTCCAGTCCTCCCTAACTTCCAATTCTATGAGAGACACTGATTCTTCTCTTTTTTTTAAACTTTTGCTAAATGGAGAATTGCTTCTCCTGCCAAGTATTTACTCACCTGAGCTTAGTGCTTCTGGTCAGGAAGAGGAACGACTCTTTCGTGCTGTGAATATTACTGAATTTGACAAATCTATGACTCACTATGATACAGAGGTCCTTCTGTTTCTCTTTATTTCATTCCGTGCCTTTCCTTTCTCTTGTTCACTCAACCAATCATTTTAAATATGGAATCGTTGTAATTGTAGGAGTCACTTTCAGTTTTGAATATTGAGTCTGGAATTGCATTTAGATTTCAATTTGTGTAATTTGGGCTGTGTTTAACAGAATACGTGCTGATTAGTGAGAGTTCTCTCTCTTGCATCATGGTGGGAACACTGTATTGGATTGTGCTTTGCATAATGAATGCATTTTGCCCTCCTGCAGAAGTTGAAGACCTGTAGTTCTGCAAAACAATCACAAATGGATACAAGAAAACATGTTTTCCTTTCAAGAAAACAAGGCTGGTCCTAAGATTTCAGCTGTTGATCGCATGGATCATTGCTACAGAAAATTTTCATCTGGCAGGTTGGAAGTTTTAAATCCAATGGAATTCTTAAGCTGAGAACATTTGCTTCCATCTTTCTGATCCCTTGAAAATGTTGGGTGAGATGAAATTGGACAATGAGATTTTTTTCAGGTAAGGTGCCACTGCAGGTCTGCTTGAACCTTCTGTTTGTTGGGAGCTCATACAAGTAGTGGAAATCCTTGTTTTCTTAAGATAAATGTTTGTGCAACCTGGCAAAATTAATGTTGTTGTATGTCACTTAAATTGAGAAAGGTATGTATTTGTGTTTGTGTTTAAAAGAGAGAGAAGTTGTATAAATAAGACTAAAACCAGCAATACACCAACATTTTATCTTTCCCTGCCCTTTCTCCCCCCCCCCCCCCCCCCGCCCCACACACACACACTACCAACCCATAACATCTTCACCAGACTTCTGGAATAGAAGGCTCCATTTCAAGATGTTTGAATGTTAAGAGTTGGCAAGCTGATCCTAGTGGTGTCCTAAGTCCCCTTTACTCTCTTTCCACAATCTTCTGCAGAAAAAAACAGTATTTTCCAAGACAGTGAAAGGGGATTTAGTGGCTGGTTAGGAAGAAAGGACTAGATTTTCTAGTCACTTGGTTACATCAGTTTTCACACCGATAACTGAGCTTGCTCAAGCACACTTCCAAACAACCAGAGCTTTGTGGAAGAGTGTAACAAAAACCTTAGTCCTTAATGTGCTGCCAGGCCCAGGCCATCTGTGTGAAATGACCCTGTGGTGCTGCCAGTGTCAGTAAGACCTGTGTCAACCTGTGGTCTGAGGGCTGTTTGCACAAATCTCTCTAGCTGCTGAGGGCATTTCTGCACAGTTTGCTTCTCTTTAAAAGTGTCTAAGAGGAATGCCCTTGTGTTAATGGAGAAAGCTCCCCTCTTCTTTGGAGCCCTGCCTTGTTGACTGCACGTCTGGCAGGTACATGGAGAGCAGGCAGTGTCCCATGGGGGCACAGAGTAGTCCCCCAGGCACCTGCTGGTGCAGGCACCTGTCCTGCTTTGCTTGCCTTTAGTTCTGCTGAATGGAAAGATCTGGAGAAATTTGCCTTCTCACCTTTTTAAGGTGAAAACTTACTGGAGCAGAAGGTTACCTATGCTCTTCATCAGAGCTGTACATCAGACTGGCTGTCTAATGTGTGCTTTCTGCTATTACTCAACTCTTATTACATAATTAATTAATTAGTGGAGGGTAGGGATATAAATGTTTAGTGAGAGCCTGAGATCATTACCTGAGAGTAATTAGGGCATCTTTTCCTTTCTGCTGCTGTACTTTCTCTGTTGAGAGTTTGCGAAATGCACTGATATTAGCCATCAAAATATTTATTGACTTGAACAGAAAGAGATACTGGCTGTGTACACAGGTTCTCAAGGGAGTGGATGAAGGATGTGATGTGGTTTCTTCATTGTTGATTTTCAGTACTGAGCCAAAAGTGAAAACTACTGAAACTGCTGCCTGGAAAGATGACAAATGCAAAAACTCCCCAAAGTACAAATTCCCAGTTTGAATGGGAGTGACTTTACTCTGGATGGGATCTTGAAAATCCTTTCCATGTCCTGACCGTCTCATTCTCATGTGTGAAGAGGAGTCCTGTGTTGCTGGAGATGGGCATCCCTGCTCATCCCTGCTGCAAATCACTGCTCCCCAGTGATTCTCCCCTGATGCCTAGACACATCTGTACTGTGACATGCCTGATGCTGCTTCTTCTGTCTGTACAAAACAACCAAAAAAACCTCCTTGTTGCTAAGATACCAACCTCTTCAAGATAAACTTTAGCCAAAGGTTGCAACCTGCTGCTTAGCAAAGCTTTGGTTTTCAAACTCCATCACCTCAACATTTTCTTCCAGATCCCTCTGAGCATTACCCCCTGAAAATATCTGTCACTACCTGAACAAACCTGTCCACCCCACTGGCAAGGCCACAGCTGGCTCCCTTTGGGGCTGCCTGCTAAGGGTGGGCTGCAGAGCAGACAGCATGGAGTGCTGATGGTGCAGAGTGGTCACCTCCCTCCCTCCTGCCTCTCTTCTTGCTGCCTTTCACTCCCCTTGGAGCGGAGGCACAAAAGGAAACTCCACTTTTCAGGACTGTTCCATTTGTATCAGGCCAAAATGTGTTTTTGACTGAACAATCACTTTCTGTGCAGACAGTGACAGCTCAATTGGTCCAAGGAGGGGGGTGGGAGGGGTGCTAAGGTTTTCTTTCACTTCTTGTAGTGTTAGACCATGTCAAATGAGACTGTTGAGACAACACCCGGTTTGTTTGTCTTGTGGCCTGGTCTGGGCTGTGACATATTAGGACAGCAGCAAAGTGTCTGCATCTCTCCACAGCTGGAGAACACCTCCCACACAGCTTCTGTCCATCTCCTCAATCAGTGGGGACCTGAAGAGCACCTTTCTCTTGACAAAAGCTGCCCTTAGTGCCAGGTTTTTGGTCTTGGACTCTCTCTTGAGCATCTGAACAGATCAAAAGCATACTTAAAGAGCTTGGCTAAGCTCTCATCCTTGCTTGGGATATAAAGTTGATTGAAATAAGATGCTCAAGTTTCAGGTTATGCCTGATACTACTTTTTCACTTGCTTCTTCTTTTCTATTTGTCATTTCCTGAATGCTATTACTTCATTAGCATCTTGATTGAATGGCAAGTGTAAACCAGTACAGCTGATGAACTTGAGAGCGGGGGATAGAATCCATAACTTTGTGGTTATAAGAAGCATGGAATGCCTCCGTATTTGCTCTCTCTCTCCATAAAACACAAACTAGTCTCTTTTTTGCCCTGTGTCTGCATTACAATTTCAGTTTTTATGTTCTTTTGCTAGAAAAGACATTCCTGGTTTGGAACCAAGACCTACTTTAGCATGGACTAGGTATTGTTTGAATTTTTTAAATTGCCATTACTAATTTTTTTGGAGGTACTAGGCATCATCAGAGGCTGATAAAAGTCTCTGAGAAATCAGTCCTTCCACTATTTAAGCTCTTCTCCAGAAAAGTCTTTCTGTCTATCACTACAATGAGAGAGAATTGATCTTGCTTCTGCTCTAACCCCTGGAGGCAGTAAAGAGAAGATTGAACACAAACTTTTAAGAGACATCACAGTTCTACACCATGTCCTAAGTGGACAGTTGAATCTGAAGAGGGAATGTTTTATAATGATCCTTTGAAGAACATGTATTTTCAGTAGGTCAGTCCAACTAAGACGATACTGGTGAAACTTCAAGTGTAATAAGAGAACAACATGACCAGGTTTTCTTCACTGATCACATTTACTTACCTTAAACCTCAAAGTGGATGTGTAAGGATCTATGTTCTAGAGGGAGCCAACCCAGCTGGGTGTGAGGCAAAGCAGGCCCAGACACCCAGCAGCTGTGTTAGAATGCACATGTGACTTGGATCCTTCAAATCTAGTAAATGTGCTATAGATTTTGGTAAGGACTTTTCCAGTCAAAAGCTGGGTGCACCTTATAATTAGCCAGGTAAGCACTGAAGCTCCATGAGAGACAGCTGGGATGAAAAATATAAATAAATTTTAAAAAGTTAATAGTCTTGTATGTGAATGGCTCTTATCATCAATTCTTGCCTGCTCAAATCTTTTCTTCTCTGTCTCTATGTCCGCTCCAGAAGATCATAAAGCCATTTGGATTGTGCAGTAGCTGTAAATATCTGCTGTATTATCTCACTGAGAAAAATAGAGAATATTAATATCTCTGTAGAAAGACTGAAGTATATTTTAGCTCAGTATAATGGAAAGCCATAGACAGATGTAAAATTCCTCCTTTCAGAAATTCTCTATATTCATAAAATTTTTGAATGTTCAAAATTCTTCTTCTTCCACTACTACTAGTACTACTGTTTTATTATATATTGAGAAATGACTAATTGGTGAAGAAGGTAGTCTGGAGCCAAAAGAAGCCAAACTACTGTGCTTTTGTGTTCAATGAAGGGAAAGAGTAAGAGGTTCTGAGAGTTTCCCTCAACTTGAAAAATGAAAGCAGAGCTTAACTATGCATTGTAAAAGCCACATTCTGAGACACTGGAGTTCTGCCTAGAGGGGACTGTCTAATTTTCTGAAAACTAATATTGTGAGTGTTCTTGCATGAGGAGGCTGATGAGATGGGTACTTGAACCCCCAGAAAGTTTTGATGGCCTTGAAAGAAGTTGCCTCTTCATTGACTTACAGTGTAAGTAAAGCCAACAGATCCATTCTTGGAAAAGTGTGAGAAGAGTGGCAAACATTTCCAGTATTCATGCCTTCATTGTTTGTCATGATATTAGATGGGTCAACACTCCCCTTACATAAAGGAAAGCAACCTCTCCAGTGGCACTGGCACATGTGCGAGGTATTTTTTTATTAAACAATTCTATTCATGACCCACTAATAAATGAAATAATACACATTACTTTTCTGTTAGTTTTTGGAAGTAAGCGTAATGTTCAATGTCTGAAAGGCCTGGAGAGGAATCAGAGCTCTGAAGGAAGGGGAAGGTCAGAGGTCAGCAGTAGAAATAGGGTGTATGCCTTCATTTTTAGACAGGTAATTATGGCCAGGTAGTTGGGATAGAACAAGAAGATAACACCAAGCGTATGCTCAATGTGTTTGCTACTCAATGTTATGTCTTTGCATGGACCTTATTTTCTTTTTTAAATTGTTAGCTTCATTTTGAAAAGTGACAGAGAATTTGGGATCTGTCCCATTTTGGTTAGCCAACTTGGCATAATGTAGAGGAGTCTAAATATAGCTGTAGGAGATGTTGCTTATTAGGCAAGTGAAACCACTCAACGAGATAAAAATATGTCAAATGCTTTGTAGATTTAATTTCAGATTGAGCTAGTCTCCCTGTCTAGAAACTCCACTTCTCTGGTAGTTGCTTTTATTTACTTCCTACAACACAACAATATTTGATTTTATCTCAATGTTTAGTATGTGCTCAATTATTAGTAAATTTTCCAAGTGTCATGGTAGTGCTTGAAAGTTTTTCATGTCCAGCATTAAAACATTTATTTGGCTCTTCAAATGATGCTGGTTTGTAGCTGATGCACATCAGTGGAGCTGTGCCAGCTTCCTCCAGCTGAGACTTTGGCCCTTCAGTGCTGGCCTTTTTGCAGCTCTCTTATCACGATCCTGTTTGAACCATCCAGACATACAGCACAAACTCTGTTAATGCAGAAAAGCGGTACTGGGAAGTACAGAAAGAGAAGTATAAAAACCTCCATGATTTAATCCAAACCTTACAAAGGCGTTGTTTCTTTGAGCACTTTCTTTGAAAAGACTACCATTTCAAACAAAACAGAAGGAAATTAGTAGGAAGTGATTATGGAGACAGGAAATCTGAAAGCCATGAAACTGTAAATAAAGTGTTATTTGTACTACTTGGTGCCCTGCTTTGCATTCCCAGCACGAAATGTTAGACAAGGCTTTAGCACTAGAGCAAGGACCAAGTTATTTGGATGTTAAAAAAGAAAAAGCAGCAAAAGAAGTTAAAAGGGTCCAACCACATATTTCATATGATTAAAAGTAGAAAGTCTTTTGGACAATTATTTGTATGGAATTCTTCTGGACAGATTTTTATCTGAAACTTGAAGCCCCGCAGCCAGTCTCCACCACAATTTGTTCCTCTCAGCAAAGGATGTGACTTGTTTAGACATCAAACACGTATCAAGTGGCTCAATGTTAGTATTCTGAGGCATCAGCTCTAAGGCAGGCGCCAGTGCTAACATCATTACACAACTCATGTGGCACTATGATAATCCAGTTCACCACTGCCTGCATTTATTGTTTATTTTTATCAGACTGCTAAAGCTCATCTCTTCCGTCTGTCAGCATTATCTTATGTGATCCATTAATACAGATAAGAGGGATGCATTACACTATGCGCTAGCATATCTGCTAATGAACCACCTTAACCTACAGTAACAACGAGTGAATGAACACAGATTTTAATTGCTTCCATTATGATGTGTTTGCTTTGGGAGTGGTTACTGCCATAGGAAAAGTTAACCACCAGCGTTATCCCTGCATCTTTAGTTGTTTGTATATGTGCATTCAGAAAACATCCCTTCCTTCTCCCTTCCTCAACTGCCGTGTTTTGTATTTTCTGCTGTAATTTCAAAATTATTCACTCAAAGGAATAATAAGGCAAAGCACTTGAGCAAGACAGCACATACAACTCCAGTATGGTCTGAGGAAATGCTCTCAAGCACCTGAACTCTACAGGAGTCAAGATCATGTGTTTTCATGTTGTGAGAGGTTTCTGAGTCTTGTGGACACGACTAGTCCCTGAAAGGCAGAGAGTTGACAGAACCAAAACCTAAAGGCTGCCTGTTACTTCCCATTTCTCTTCAAGTAGAAATGATGTCCTGAAACTGCCATAAGACTTCTCATTCTCAGTGTTTTTTCATGTCAAGAGGGTCTGGGAGTAAAATTTGTACCTGGATGTAGCTTCAAGGAGTCTGGTGGTGACAGCTTCAGTGTGCTTAGTCTGGCACATCCCCATATGACAATGAAATGGAGAAGACACCAGTATTATGGTTATTGATGATAGAGTAAGCTCTGCAAGGTTTTAGCCAGGGCAGCAAGAATATGAACAGACAGAACCAGACAGAGCAGACTAAAAGTCAGCTCATGTTAGGAGAGTTAAAATGCAGCTGGGTGGCTCTCCCAGCCAGTATTACTGCTGGTGCAATTTCAGTGGCTGCAGAAGCAGTTTGCACCAGATATTGTCAGTCTTTTTTTTTAAATGTGGACACAAAGCAAGGCAAATATGAGGTGGCTGAGCCCTACCTGCAAGTCATTATCACTCTGGTGCCTTAAAATCTGCAAACACCTTTACAAAGGGAGGGGGAAATGAGAACAGGAAAAGAGTGGAATAAAAATATTATACTTACTTTCCTGTGGTACAGTAAGAGTGTGTTATATAACACAGAGACAAAAATATTTGTGGTGGTCTTCTTTACTGATTTAGAGGATTTTCTTAAATTGTCTTCAGCGTCTACTTGTGTATGGCAATGCCTAAACTACAGCTGTAATTTCTCATAGCCTCCTTCAGCTTTCCTACCCAAAAGCATTTTTTCCCCACCAATCTGGCATCCTTGTCAACTTCTTTGGAGAAAGCATTAATATTTGGGGGGGATTGTTTTGCTGGCTGTGCTAATCGGGTTTGTCCCCGCTTCCATCAGGGCTTTTCATCCAGCCTTCCCCCTTCCCCCTGCCTCCCTCCCTTCCAAGCAAGGCAGCAATCTGTTCTTTTTAAACCCTTCATCATCTTTGCTCTCTCCATCTCAGTTTCCCCAGATTTTAGAGATTGTTGACTATTATGTAACAGATGGCCTGACAGACCTCCGACTCTTTGCGGTGATGGCTAGCTTGGCGCAGAAAATAGCAGCACTGGAGTAAGCATTCAGCAGCATAGACGCTCATGAATTTTAACTCCTCATTGACAAAGGAATTCAAGGGGGTAAGAGCCAATCTATCAGTAGCCAAAGTAATTAGAAGACTTAGATGGCTCTCTAGTGCAGAGTATCCCTTCTCTGCTACGAGCTGCTCATAGTAGATTAGGATAGTCTATGTCCCATTGATCCCTAAACCATAACTATGCTTCAAAACAATGGGACAGCTTAATCCAGAAATTGAGACATTCAAGCAAGCATCAGTGAGGGCTGTTCTTTTGGCTTGTAATGAAATGTACTTTGCAGCATCAAACTGGGACGATGTATATTGAGCAGAGTTATACTTTGATTTTTGTTTCTGTCGGATTCCTCCTGAGCAGGGGAAATCACTTGCATTAAATGACCAATATTCTGTCTCTAAACATTTAATACTTGGGGAATTAGTTTTATTGCCCTCTTTACATCTTCTGTTTGCTTTGTTCTTTGTCATTCTTGCTTCTCTATGTATATTGAATGAGTTCTTGTAAGTGACCAGAGTTTTGGCACCCTCATATAGCTTTTTGTCATTTCTAGGAAGTTTCTGAATATATCATTCCCTTTCCCAGAAGTCTAGCTGCTTGCCTTTCAGAAACATTTCTGTGTCTGACCAGTCAATGGAAGCTTTTTCTTAAAGTAGGGGAAATGGGGAGAAAAGGCAATCAGTTCAGAAAGAACTTCTTTCAAGTCCTTTCTTGAAAGAGCATCTTCAAAGCTAATCAGTCAGGTATTTAAACCAGAGGTGGTTTATAGTATTTTTAAGATTAGACTAAATAAAAATAACTGGATTAAATTACTTCAGAGGCACAAGAGCAAAAGTACTCTATGAAAGTAGGGATCAGGTCAAATGACCTTCCATGGAACTGAAAATAAAGGTAGTCTGTTGTGACTTTGCTATATCTCTATGTCACTCTGCATAATCTGGCAGTGTATGGCTGAGGTAGCTGCTGTGTGTCTCTCACAACAGGGTTACCAACCCCACTGGGACATATCCAGAGGTACTGTGTCCTCACACCCACAATCACAGCAGGGACTCCAGGACTTCTTTTATCCAGAAATGTTTGGTTTACCTTGAATAACCTTAATTTTCAGTGGGAACCTTACCATTTTCAGCGGAGAGGAAAATCCCGGAGTGGTAAGCCAACAAATATCTCCCCTTTCCTCTCTTAGATGTGTTTTGAAACCTCTACAGTTGAGGAATGGGCTTTTCTTACATAGTCCTGTAGTTCAGGAGTCCTTGTCAAGCCAATAGTGGAAAAGTTTAGTTCCAGCCCGCAAAAACTGCAAAGAGTAGTTATGTTATACATGTATTATATCACTCAGCAAAATGTGTGCTCAGCCACATTCTGCATTGATTCCTAATCCAGAGCTTGTTCACAGCCCCAAACACTGGTAGATGGTGTAGACTATCCTGTCGGGACAAAATTCTCTTTGAAGGGATTGATTACCCCTTTTCCACTGCCCCTACCAGATGCACATATGCAGCCACAGCCCCCTCCCCTTAGCACATCTCCAACCTTGAGTAAGTGCTGTAATACAGGGAGGCTCAAGAGACCTTCCACTGCACCTTTGGGACACAGAAGATCACCCCTCCCCATGCCAAAACTCTGTGCAAATGCTGAGTTTCCCAAGGATGGTGTACTGAGGAGAGGAGGCACATAGAGGTCAGCCAGAGGCTCCAAGCTCAGCAAGGGGTAATGATCTACCTAAATTATATGAGCTCTAGTAATGTCATTTAGCAGCAATAATTTTCTCTTTTAATTAGAGTGACACTGTCCCAAATGGCCAAATTTTAATAAGGTTTAGAGATTCTGGACACAGAGCTTTCCTGCTTTTGCAGGCCATAATAACTAGTTAGTTGTGCATAAGGTCAAACAACAATATCTGGTCAGCAAAGTCTTTCTTTTACAGAACAGCTTAGAATGGGATGAGCAAATGATATAATTGTTGTAAAACTGGCTTTTCCATCTCTGCCTATTGTTTATCCAAGTGGCACAGCTGAGAAACAACTCCCCCAAAAGGAGCACCAGCATCCAGTCTTGTGCAAAAAGAAACCTTGGTAGATGTTCCAGCTGGTTGAAGATACCAAGCAGTGACACAATCCCCACTACTGCAAGCACAGGGGAACCTGGCTCTAGGAAGAGCATTGGTTCTTCATGTTTGGGGCTGAGGTCCCTTCTTCAGCAGCAGGAACAAGGATGGCAGTGATTTGCAGTGCCAGGATCCAGGAGGTTAGGAACTCTGCTCCCACCATGGGGCAGGTGCTGAGCTCTCCTCTGGTGAGGTCTCTTAGATGCAAAGTTGAGAGTAGTGGTACTTAGTCCTTCAGGAACGTGTCAGCTGGGAGCTGGGAGGTGTTTGAGAGGAAAGGCCATAAAATCCAACAGAGATAAGCTTATGAGTAAAACCTGCAGTGTTAATACCCCTTGAGGATGGGTCCATCCTGCATCTCAGGTGAAATATTTGGCATCTTTGAATGACAGCCAGAAATAGCTGACTTCTGTCTTCAACTTTTCTGTGCAAGTATTTTTCATATTATTTTGTACCTTTTTGTTACCGGACACTTTTTTGTTTTGTTTTGTTTTGTTTGTTTTTTCTTGCAGTAATGTATCCAAAAATTTTTCCATGTAACGTTTAGGTAACTATACCTTGAACTTTTATAGTTTGGGGAACTTTTCCTAGTGCTAATGCTGGGCAGCTGACTGACAAACACAGTAAGGTGGAACTCTTCTGCTGAAATCATATCAGGCATCCCAGGATTTTTCTGACAGTAGCCATGCTATTCTGCCTTATTTTTGCTGGGCTGATGTTTACACAGCCATGAAACAGCAATAATAAGAATAATAATTTTTAAAAACCTTTTTGCATTATTTAGTGTTGACTGTCTTATTTAGACAAACAAGTTTCTGAACTTTAGTCCAGAAAACAGATAGAAATAGCTGGCATCTAAAATCAATAAAAGACTGAAGTGCAGTGCAATTCATAGCTTCTTTGTGAGTCAAATGTTCCAGCCCCAAAATAAATATCTGCAAAAAACAAAAGGTCATTTTGATTGGGCGTCACATGTGAAAACTACCTGAGGGCAAATAAATGTGGGGATCACGTTCTTATCAACTCTTTCTGTTAATAATAGCCTGGTCACTGGGGACAGTCTGTTAGTGTTGGCCCACTGGGTCAGACAAACAATCCCAAGTCTCTCCCTCTCTTCCCCTGCTGTGACCTGGCCCATCTGCTTCTCTCTGGCCATATGGTACAGAACTATGTGGGGCTGGGGACATTATAGTTTTATGCATCTCAATGCTCCTTTCTTTCATTGAAGTTTTGCTGACATGACATTCCTTTGAATATTCCTTGACAAAAGTGGGGTTTGTTTTGGTGTTGGTTTTCATCTTAGACTCTAAATGAACACCGAGGTTTAAATCAACAGACAAGATTTGTAACAGATATATCAGGTGAGTAGGAAGGCTGGCTACACATTTCCTCCCAGCTTACCTTAAATGAAATGTTATTTTTCCTGATCTTAACATTCAAAAGACAGTTCAGCATATGCAAAAGAGCACAATTTGTTTGTTTTCGTCATAAATAAGCTCAGTCTAACACTGCCTGAGTACCATGGAGGAAGCACAGTCTGACCTGAATGCTTTAAGACTTGAGGAAAAAATGAAGAAATCAAACCCACTGGGACAAACTGTGCATAGATCAAACATCCCTCTCCTTCTCCAGACAAGGCAAGGAGCTTTCTGGGATGCTGCAGTTCTCTGCCTTGCTGTTGCTGAGGTCTCAACCCCAAGCACTGCTCATGGGACCTGTCAGCCTGCTCTGGCAACACTGGCCCTCAGAGATCTTCATCTGGCCAGCACAACGTGGCCTCAGAGCCTCCCTGAAGGGGTCATCCCATTTTCCAGTCAGTCATTGTGTATGGAGATCACACAGGTATATCCTCCACTGAGGGCATGTTGCAAATGTCCAATTAGTCCTAAAGAGAGCTCAGCCCAGGCATCAAGGGAGGGAGAGACAATAGCAAATGCACAATATTCCTCCTCAGTGATCCCTTTACCAAGAAGAGGATGTAATTATTGTGTGGCTTTTAACATCATAAAGCCTATATGTTCATCCTGCACCCAGCATCCTGGGGCCTCTCTCTGCTGGGACCTCTGGACATTGCTGTCACCACATGCATGACAGAGACCTGAACTAAAAGAGTAAAATGGAGATTATGGTACAAATATTACTACAACAAGCTAATTTACAAATTCTCTCAGGCAAGTACTCAATGGCATAGTTGTCTCTCAGTTTCTGTAAAACTTTAAATAGAAATAAACCCCCAAAGAGTCAAATCCATATCTATGTCACTCCCTCCCCTTGTGTTTCTCAGTGTCCCCTCATGTTTTCACCTGCTTTGTTTAAAGAATATGTTGTGTGAAGCTCCAGAGAATTATAAAATCAGTGAGTGTTTTCAGAAGAATACAAGGTTTTAGGCTCAGTTTTCACTATGTCAATCAATACTATTATTTCTAGGGAGGTGCCTAAAATTCACTCATTAAAAGAAATAAAAATGCTATGACAGGCTCTACAAATCTAGAGATTTACTGTCTGAGGCTACGTTTAATGCCTAGAAGTCAGAAATTAAAGAACAGATTTTCTTGGGACATCTGACAATTCAGATGTGATTGAGAGTCTCAGTGCTGGAATTTGATGTAGATAGGCTGCCTTTCCTGCCAGACAAAGAGCTCGACCACCTGCTGCCTCGATAAAATAGACCCCCAACCTCATGATGTCAGAGTGAGTTCTGCCATGTCCTGGTCTAGTTTTTAATGGATCAAAATGTGTAAGTCCATCACCCTCTGATGCTGAGTCTGTATGTGCTCTAAGGATGCTAGCAGCACTGTGGAGGGTGAAAAGGGAAATAAAGAGGGAGGAAGGGAGACAGCCTCATCCTCCTCTCCACTCGTCTTGTTGATCAGTGAAGCAAGACTCCTAACACCTGAAAAGTAATATTATTCTTTGTATTAAGATCTTTCTTATTCCTCTTTAGCTGGGAAAATTTTGCACTTTGAAATCCGAGTTTAGAACCTGCCAAGCAGAATGCCATTTCACAAGGTGTTTTGCACCTCAGTAGTGATTGTTGAGCAATGCTTGCTGCCCTGCTGCTAAAGGGAGAACCATATTCCTGCCACAATCCCAGGCTTGACTGTCATTTACCTCCTTTCATTTTAGAGAAACTAATACCCTGGATCCCGATTGTGTGTTCTGGGGAAAGTTTCACAGCCTGATTTGCAAAGGAAAAGAACAACAAACCCCCTTCCTCCCCCAAAAATCTCCCATGACAAAAATTAAAAGTAGATAAGAATGTGACATGTTTCTTGGGTGATATGATAGAATTTGCCATGACATTGTTATTTCCTTTGAACAGGCTATTTCTTTCAACAGAGGTGAGGAAGGAAGAGATGAAAGAAAAAAAAAAGTTTACTTTGGCAGTTGCATTCAGTACTGCCTCAGAAATCCTCTGGACTGGGGACTTCTTGTATTAAGGGCTATATGGTGGTGTTTTAAGATTAGTAGAATGTACTGATGTTATATTGTATCCATCATATCAGAGAATTCCATAAGAAATATGAATATATGCTAAAGTGGGTTGCTCAACAATCTGCAACAATCTTGTCATAGCCATGATCTGTTACTCTCTCTACAGTATCTTTGTTAAAATGTGCAAATAGAGTTGTAAAAGTTTCAGAGTAATGTGCTACTAAGAGTGTATGCAATCTTATGTTTCAATCAAGAAACTTATTCTAAGTTTGCAGTATGACTTGTGTAGGTGTGCTCCTACATAACCTGTTGTGGAACTAAAGAGGTTATTGCAGTATACTTTTCACAGTTTAAGAAGACATTCCAACAGAACTCACAATGCCATATGAGAGTACAAATGCCAAATACTGATCTTCGTTATTCTAATCACAAACACACGTGGCTTGTCTCACCACTTCGCTCCCTTTCACAAGTGCCCTGGGCTTGTAAGCCTTTGGGAGCCATAAATTTTTGGACCAGTTTATACTGTACTGTATCCTATAGTGTGTACAGTCTTTAACAATCTTCAGTGAACAGGATTTCTAGTAGGAAATCAGACTCATGCTAATTCAATATCCTAATGTAAGGAGGGATCATATATGTCATTTCACTGAATGATGCAGCCAGCCCAGGAGCTGCTGATTAGGACATAATGTGCTCTTGGGGAAAGGCTCTTCCCAAACCCGTGGAAGGGGATGATGCCCTCAAGCCAGAGTTCATGTCTCATTCTCACTTTTTGCTTCTAATGCTTGATAGTTTGATTCTGTGCTCTCTTCCCAGATTAGTATTGAGTGACCAATCGAACAAACTGGGGGTTTGAGCAAGGCTGGAGTGAAGTTGGACTAATAGATCATGTTAAGTACTGTGGAGAGAGGCTGATGAAGGAGCACAGAAAATGGATGAGTGACAGCTTCCTTATGGATTCATTTGCAAACACATTAATAGAAGAGCGATTCTTTTTACTGTTCTCTTTTCCATTTTCTAATGTGAATTGCTCTGCACAAAATCTATTCTTAACACAGATTTATTTTTATCCTTACACATAAAAGATCTCTATTACTACCTCAACACACACTCAGGATTTCTTATGGTTTGTGAATATAGGAACTAAACCAAAATCAATTTGACACCAGTCATGTACAGTATAAAGACCGAGATGGGGTCTGAGCTTGAACTTGCGCAAAGCTGAGTAATACTAGACTGTTATCTCATCATTAAGAATTGCTTTGAGTCCCTATCTGTTCAGCAACTCTAATTAATGATCATTTAACTGTACTGTCAGCCCTGTTTAAATCTGAGTGTTGCCAGTTGCTTCCTTCATGCAGGCAGCCAATAGGTGCTGGGGGATTCGTTCATGCATAGCATTGTCCCAGTGGTGCTGGGCCTATAGCATCCCAGTTTAATAGGGCATTCAGGGCTCATTAGCGAGGAAACACATCAGGAGTGACCGCTCCACTGCCACACGTTGCAACTAATAGCCTCGCCGAACAGAATCGTTTCTGTTTCTGCTCACTTGTTTTTGAATCCTTTCAATGTCAACAAGTGGTCATGTCGGCAGGAGCCCGCCATTCTCCCCAACAGTTTTATCCGTTGCTCTCCTGAGCCAGACTTGTGTCCTCCTCCATTGTTCCAGCCACAATGGAGCCTGAGCAATCACAAAGGCTTCACAGCCATTCATCATCAGCTCGAGAATTCTGGGGTTGAGATTACCCGCCAAACTCTTGGGCCATCGTTTTGGCATAATGTATGAATGCCCATGAAATACAAATAGTTTCTGAAGTTTACACTTTTGTTGCAAATGCATAGGATGGCAGTGGGGGGCTGTGGTGAGGGGTCTGGATGGAGGGAAAGAAGAGGAAATAAAATCCAACGTTGCTCTGGCTGGAAATAGACAAGATCCTGTGGAGGCAAGATAAAAGACAATGAGTTTTCTGCTGGAATGAGAGGTGTAGAAAGGAGCAACCAGGGAAATGGAGGTGTGTCCAAAAAAAATATGATCCCACTTTTGGCTCACAGATTTGGAAACAATCCCTTGGCCTTGGCAAGGAGGCATGGGCAGCTCTTGTCTTGATGGGATCCAGGAAGTATAGGGAGAGGGTGCCCCTGGGTGAGCTCCCCTCCTTCCATTCATGCGGATAACCAGCATTTTTCCTGGTTACTGGAAACAGGACTGGCAAAACCCTCCCTGTAAGCACACACCTGCTGCTTGTTATTTGTATGAGGTTAGCATTTAGCCCTTGTTGTGCTAAATGGAGAATGAATGGATGTTTCGGACCTGGTAACATGAGATTTGAAGATGTAGTGGGTTTACCAGGGCCATACTGTTAAAGTCAGAGATGAGAATTAAAGCTAAGACTTGCATGTGTATGTGTTTGTCAGTTTATTTTATGTATTGCTTCTATGGTGTTGTGTTCTTCCCTACATCTCCAGTGGTTGGGCTGAACCCCACCTGCTTGACTACTAGGCAAATCAGACATTCATTTATTGTATACTGACAACCAACTACTCCAAATGATCCACATCCCAAGCATCCTCCAAATGATCCACTTGGAACGATGCAGAAAGAGTGCACTGCGGCCATGGTATTTAGCAGTGCCATCAGATGTTGGCTGGGCACATGGCACAGAGCTTGCTGCACCCTTCCACCTCTTCCTTACCATGCCCTCTTTCAGACAGTTCACATTGTGTTGATTTTTCCTAAGTCAGGATTATTGGCTAAATTCCAGTAGAAAGAATTTGATTTGGAAATTTTTGGAGACATTTGGAGATCTCTGTTAGTACCCTTCAGACTCTTCCCAGTCATTTTAACATGCCAGGAAGTTATAAGGAAATTCAAAAGTGATCATAAGAAAATTAAAAGTGTTGGTTTTTTTTTGTCTGTGACTGAAAAAAAAATATTTTTTTTATAAACCACAGTCATAGTTAAAAATGTTTTTGAGTGCAAGCTCTGAAAAATGGTCTCCTATTCAATTTTACACTGTAACTTTTTACCTATTGCAATAATCAGAAAGGGAAAAAATTGACTGCCTTTACCCTTTTTTTCCTATCAGGTCGGTATCCACTTTATGGCCCAGATTATTATAAAAGTACCAAGAAGCATTACATGTGTATCAAACACATTTCCTGACAAAAGTTTTGGGGGTAAAGCTGCAGTGGTCTCCAACAACAAAGGAAATGGAAAACACTGTGAACATTTTTACACCATGTTTTATGTGATCATTGCCATTCAAAAACAGCCACAAACCACTGATGGTGTAAGTACTGTGTTTTTTGTTATCACATTAAGGTCTTCTGCCATCACAAAGGACTGACTTTGGAAAGTGGGCTGTGCCTGAGATTAATAGTTCTCCATTGGAGAGTTACACCCAGCTGACACTGCAGCAGGGCAGGTGATTCTTCTCGCCTTGCTGCATTTTGCACGTTACTGATGGGCACAGGGATCACTGATTGTCATGTCTTGCAGACAAGATAAGCAGGAGGACATCACCACAAGGAATCTCAGCAGGTTCAGGTGTAGTCTAAGTGCATTCCAGACATCAGGACTTTAAGGGCATACCCTTATCAGCACTATATCTTTAGGGATCCTGAGAAATACTAGAGCAGGGTCTCCACTTGCACACAGGGTTAGGCAGCAGCTTTGCAGATTTTATGTGCAGATGTGTGTAGTGGAGCAATGGAGTAAAACCTTGACTGTGGTAAATCAGAGAGGGTTTTGGCCTCAGTGTATTTTCAGGTACTTGTCCCAGTCACTCCTACCAGACTCATAAGGGTATGCATCTATTCAAGCTTTTCAAGGACAGAATTTTTCTTTTATCCTTTTTTTTTTTTCTTTTTCCCACTCTCTAAAGCGGCTTAGGAAAGAGGTAACTGCTCCTTTTCACAGTCAAAGCAGGATATTCTGAACAGAATGTTAACTAGACTTGGGGCCAGACTGGAGAAGGGTTTTAGCTCTGGGTTTTTGGCTTCAGCACCACAAGTAATAATGTAGAGGGGAAAGTGTATCTGGAAAATTTATAGACATCATACTTTAAAGTTTCTTTAGTTATCTAAAGAGTTGGAAGTTTTCTCTAAGAGAAGGGAAATAATGCTGTGTAAAAAAGCTACATTTTTTTTCCCTGTTGTTTTTGTTGTTAAATTTTCCAGCAATTTTATGGGATTGTTGATTAGTTGAATGGACTTGAAGGCTTTGGAATTGAAAATGTTCCAGGCTGGGTAGGTAAAGCATTCTGGTGCTATTCACAAAACTCGTCCCTGAGATGCACAAAGCCCTCTACAGCTAAAAACCAGACCTCTTAAGTCATAGTCCTGCAAACATTTAACTCTGCCTAAACAAACTGCTCCTTTGCTTAAAATTCTGCACATTTTGGTGAGGTTTTGTTATTCTGAAAGAGAAATTCAGTGAAATTTATGTGAAAGCCTAAATTTGTGGATTTGAAGCATGTTGCAGACAAAGCAGTAAACTGAAATATACACTTGCCTCAAAAAATAGATGTTTCTCACTAAAAAAATGCCTTTTATTCATAGATCCTAAAATCACATCTGAACACATAATGTTTCACTGCATAGAGAGATGATGATTGGAAGTTAATTTTTTAAAATATAATTTATAAGGAAAGTATCTTGGAGGGAAGTATTCTGAACTATACTGACCAGATGACTAGGAGCAAGCTTTGCCCCTGATACCAACCACCTCAGTGAATTATATTGATTTCTTGTACCAGATACCATGCTATGTGGTATTTCAAAATGCCACATCTGAACTGTGGCTTCTTATCATCATCAGCAGGTATATTTTTCAGTTGTGAGTAAGTAAATTGAGAACCTGATATGAGATACAGGTAAATAAGGACCCAAGACCTGTGTTGCTCTGCATCTACCTACAAGAGTTATTTTAAGGGCAAAAAGTTATAAAGTTGAGTCAAATCAAGGATCTCCCTTGGCTCAGTAATGATGCAGAAATTAATCATGTGTTCTTCCATTTCTGTGCTTCACATTTGACATTTCTGTGTTTAAATAGTAATATTTATCAGGCAGGGTAACCTTATATACAGCAATAGTACAAGATAGCTGAAGGCTGGTTATGAGATGGAAAGCTCAGGCTTCAGTAACAGGCCCAGGGAACTGATGAAAAAAGTTAATGATTAAGAAACTTACTTTTCATTGCTGCATGCTCCTCTGAACATGGGGGACTGCCATTTGTGCAGAGTTCTACATCTTCAAAAGTGAAAATCCCTTCACACTTTCTAGGGATGTGATTTTGTGACTTGAGAGTAGTTCTCATTATCTGGTGAAAAACCAAGTGAGCAAAACCAAACTCTGTTTTAGTGCAAACTTTGTGGTGTAGTTGTTAGTTTCACTTTCTTTTTTTTTTTTTTTTTTTCCTTAGGGCAAGTAAGTTAAAGAATAGCCTTTCCTTGTTGATTGCTCTACCATTCATTGGACAACATATGGTTTTTGTCTTGGGAATCATCCAACATGTCACAAAGGCAATGATACTGGACAGTTACTAGGCAGCTTTTGTATACTTTGGGGATAGGGGAAGATGGTATTTTAATAGATTTCCTTGGGGATCTCTTAGAAGGGTAATTTAATTGTTGAAATCAAATTTTGGGCTCCTGTCACAAATCATTACCTTATCTTTCATCCATTTATTCCCTTGTTGTTCAAACTAATAAAACATGCACACAGCTCTCCATTCATGTGACCCCCTTCATAGGTTTTTAACTGGTAACCCTGGCTAATAATGGGTAGGTGGTCTGTTTCTGGGTGAGGATTTTTTTTAAGGGATGGATAGTTTCTCTAGCTACCACATCAATAAGGGTGGCAACACTCATTCACTAAAGATTAAAAGCTACAAACCCACAGGAGTGTTGGTGAAATTCAAGTAGGAATGCCTTGAAGAGGAGGATGCAACCTGAGGCACCACCTCAAATA
The DNA here is from genome assembly GCF_963662255.1 of Cinclus cinclus. NCBI lineage: Eukaryota > Metazoa > Chordata > Aves > Passeriformes > Cinclidae > Cinclus > Cinclus cinclus. Next base: position 53,901,399 of record NC_085049.1, on the reverse strand, counting down.
TTTGCATTCTGGACTCTGGCAGGCAAATTCTGGGCAACTGAGTCATTGCAGAAGTAATCTTGAGACCCTTCTTGTGGAGCCATTTGTAACCATTGCTATGGTAGCATTTAATCAGCTCCAGCTTTCACTCAGTAATGCTCTCAGAAGACAGATTGCTGAATTTTCTTGCAGCTGTTTGATTGAAGCATCTAAGATGAGGTGCATTAAGACGATGGGAAACAGCCTGTGGTCCCACTGCTCCAGCTGCTCTTCACCTGATCCAAGCAATGTGCCACCTGCAGAAACATATTCAGGCAGCACCTGCGTCTATCCTGTCTCAGTCTCTTCATCCTCTGTAGTTTCTCTCATTCCTTCAAGGACTTGCAGCTCCCTGCTATCACTTTGAGTGCTGCAGCTCTCCTGGGCATGCAAAACTGAGGATCTTTATTCCTGCAATTCAGACAGCAAGGAGACAGGGATGGGGGTTGAGGAGCTCTGAGCTAGCAGAGGCCAGTTAAGGCAAGAAAAAGTGAGTAGCCAGCAGAGCTGGGGCAACATACACTATGAGGTTAGTGGTGTAGTCTTGGGGCATCCTTAACCCTTTTGCTAAAGCTCAGCTGACCTTCAAACTTTTTAAATTTGATGCTTCAGCCTTCTGGTTATCCCTTGAATTTAGGAGTGGAGAATAGAAATTGTGCTTATTTCTCACTGTTTGAAAACATTGTTTAAATGTCTCTGATTGTGTAAATGATTGGGTTAAGTGATTATTTATAGACAAGATTTCTGAGTTTGTCACAGCTCTACTTGCATGGAGATAACTGGGGGTTTTAAAGAAATTAATCACTGCATCATTCCAAAGTCCTCTTTAAGGCCCTCTTTAAGTGCTTCTTTTGCAGGCAGTGAATCAGCAGCATCCATCCCTACCACTAAATATTTACCAACTAAAAAAGCAGAAAACAGAACATTGAGGAGCATCAGGTCCAAAAATAAAAATGCCTGTGTTCAGACCAAGGAGGTAATAGGCAGAAACTGCATGGTATTTGCTCACTCATTTATTTGCTACATACAGTTCTGTGGTTACTTCTTGTTTTTCACTAAAACTCCTTAAAATTCTGTTCCCTTTCATCTTAAAAATATCCTTTTGGCTTTGTGAGCTCAGAAAAATTGTATTTAGAAACACAATGAGTGACTTAAATAACATTTAGGTACAGCTCCTATCATCCTTGCAATCATTGCAAGTTTATATGTGGGCTTCTAAAATAAAGGGATTTTTTTTCCCTAGTTACTTCTGTGAAAACAAAAATTAATCTAGTATTTTATGCACTTGGGAGCTGATGCTGGCTAAGTGCAGTTCTTATACATGTCTTTATTCCCAGTGCTAAGAAAACCCTATTATTTTTTTGTGTGTGTTTTTTGTTTTTGTTTTTTTTTCTTTTTTTTCATCAAAAATGTTTTTCTGGAACAAACCAAAACAAACAAAACCCAACCGGTCTTTTGTTGGTTGCTCCACTTACCAAAAGGGTCCAGGGCACTCAGTGACACAGCATCTGTCTTAGATGCTATTGAAGGCATTCAGCCTCTAAATGCTCTTCCACTGACGTTCTTTTATGCTGTGGTATTTGAAAAACTCATACAACTGAGCTGGAGGAAAGGAAAAAGGCATCTTTTGAATAGGGTGGAAAATATTTAATCTTCTCTCCACCTGATTGATCCCTTAAATTCTCAGGAACTTGTCTGTGCTGTTTTTCTACTTTAGGGAAAGCGAAGTATCCATAGATCTTTATTAAAATTAATATTGTTTTTGCTATTAACAACAGGTTATTGGAATAGTCCCCTGTAGGATTTTAAATTGAAAACTGGCTGAGGTCTTCAAGCACCAGTGTACTTTTACTAAAAGTGTTCAGGATTAGACCCTAGATTTGTGCTGCTTATTTTGAACTCTGTGTTCACTACTTTTAAAGGAGAAAATGAATTAATGCAATTTCTTCCTTAGCAAAGCTTGTGGACTAATGTTGGTCTTTTCAGGACTGTCCCTTTATACCATCTGAGGTGTTTATTTTGTGTATGAAGAAAGACTTCACTGCTCTGAGTAATGTAATCCTGGCTGTGTGTAGAAATGGGGTGGGTGTATGTGTGTGTGTGGACAGAGGAAGGCCAATTGTTCTTTTTGTTCTTAAAAATCAGTGTTGCTTTTTATAAAGAGATTTTACTGTAGCCCTCAGTATTCTTCCTCATTATAGAGAAATCCAGTGAAATTGTATCTCTTTCCTCAGACTGCTGTCCTAGATACCTTAACACCACATGGGTAGTAGAAGTGCTAAATTAAAGGGGATTTTTTATCACCTTTGTAGAAGTGTTTGTTCTTGTATCTTTTATTTTACTTCATAAAAAGGCAAAAAAAAAAAAAACGTAAAGAAAGAAAGAACAAGAAAAACTTCAGAGAACAGTAAACCTGAGACATGGATTCGAATGCCAGACAGTTGAATGAACAGGATAATCGGGGTATTTTTTTTTGACAGGTGCGACAGCCTGCCTATGACTGGCATTATAATCATTACCATTTTAATAAGGCTCTAATAGGGGGGCCGATAATTCAATGGGGTGTGAGGATCCTAATTCAGCTCCCAATCCCACATGAATGTGCTAGAATTTGTGGGCTTTGTTTTCCTCTTTTGTACCCCTGAATGCAAATAATTACTGGCTATAGATTCAAAAATTCTTAGAACTGGAAGCTAAATTAGCTCTCCTAATACTGCACAAGAATGTCAATACTCAGGAGGGAAAAAAAGGAAGTAAGTGGTTTTTGGTTTTTTTTGGTTTTTTTTTTTTTTGGTTTTTTTTTGTATTACACTTGTGCTACTGCAAAGGTTCTTTAGCTTAAGTGGTTTGGTTGGCAGTGTGAATAGTACCAGCACTGTTTGTAAAGGACGTGCAGCTCCCTTTCCCCTGCTTCTCCCAAAAGGAAAAGTAAATATATTGGTCTGAAAATAATTTCTACTGAAAATCATATGCTGCTTTCTACTTGCCATTTTTTGTTGATGTTGCCTCACTCTGCTCCAGATATGCCTGTGGTCTCCATATTTTTTCAGCAGTGGCAAGTGGTATGTTCAGGATCTGTGGCTGTGCTTTCACAGGAGCAGTCAGTTCATCCCATTCAGATGATCCTACAACACAATTTCAAATCCCGAGGCAACACCCCACACTGCAGTTGAGGCTGAGTGCTGAAGATACCCTGTGGGTGCAGGAGCTGTTTAACACCTGAGAAAAGTGTTTTCAAATGTAAGAGAATACACCAATCTCTGCTTAGGACACCACTTACATTTGTGTTTAATGGCATCTGAGTAGCTATTTTAAAACCCAGGAGGTTAAAGGGTCAGCAGCCCTCCTTTCTTTCTCCTACCATGTGTCTGACTCTTGGGATACAGGACCAGGTAAGGGGGAATGGACTCCTCTCTCTGTTAACAACCAGAACAAAACCCTTTTTTTTTTTTTTGTCTCTGCTAACCTATGCAATGAATTTCTCTATTAATTTTTGATCGACAGTGTATATTATTATTTCTAGCTAACAACCAACAGTGCTACATGGGACAAGCCTTTGAAAAATTGAGAGGAATATTTCCATATAACCCCTTGCAGCTGGAATCAGCTTCTCCCGCCCACCATTTCTGATCCTAAATTAGCTGTGGAGTCTTGCCATGCTTTCAGCCCTCTTTCTCTTTCTGCACATGCATTGCCTAATGTACAAGGAACATGACCAGTACTTAGTGTATAAGGGAGTAAAAGATAAACAAAGGCACTCTATGTCATGTAAGAGTGGGAAATAACTGAGGTGGACAAACCAATCTGTGAAAACCAGCCTGAAACTTTGCCCCAAACTGAAATGCAGAGTTTTGGAGCTTGGCCAAAATCTGGTTAATCTTTCTCCCTCTGTGTCTTTTAATGGTATTTATGGTTTCACAGCACTTCCTGGTTTCATCTGGGTCCAAAACAGGAGACTGAAATATCACTGAAGAGGCTATTCACAGAGTTTCCAGCTGGCTAGGACTATGAAATGAAAGATCTCTCACAATCAGGTCTGTTCTAGAAGGCTTTCTGCCCAATTTCTGTCCCAATGAAGTTCTGATAAGCCAAACTGTTAGAAAATTATCCTAATTAAGTTGAAACTTTGAAAATATGCCCATCCACAAAATAACTTACATCCTTCACCCGATGAACCTGTGCACAGAGAATTAACTCATTAGGTTTCTTTTTTGCCTTTTTATGCAGAAGATACTATTTTTTCTTGACCTGGGAAAGCTCCTCATGGACTTAATATGTACACAGGCTATTTGTGCTCTCTTTGGTATAATGTTTTTTATTAATTTCCAATTTTCATGGACACTAAGATGCAAAAACAAATAGTTTCTTTTTGATTCAGACATTGAAACTACTTCTCAATCCTGTGGCTTCTTTGAGCAGAAAATGACAGGATTTGTAAAAAATCACTGCCTTTCTGCAAGTTCTAGAAGAGCACTTGCTGCTGTTCCCCATTGCATGTGGTTTGATTTAGGCTGGATGTTGCTACAGAGCAATCTGAGATGCTGGGACAGGCTGTGAGGAGCAAAACATAGAGATGGAGAGGGTAATCTTTCCGTCTGTTTTAGCTTATCTTTTGCTGCCTTTGTGGCTAGTTAGTGTTCCTGTGTGACAATTTTCCTAGTTTGAATAAAAATTTGTAGAGAAATTTGTGAAGAACCAACTGAAGATGTCCCTCTTCTTAAGCCTTATTCAGTTTTCGGGGGGGCAAGGTAAAATCCAGTAGTTTGGAGAGGACTTTGATAGTACCCAAAACTCTCCCTGCTGATTTGGACCACATAACATGGTTGACTTTCTTCTAGGCACTGAGCAATAACTTTATTCTTCTCTGAAATCACAGGAGGCTGTACTAGACTGGCTCCTGTCTGGCAAGCACTGTCTTTGGGGATGCTCTCTGGCTGAGCAAAGGTTCCAGAAAAACAATCACAAATATTTTAAAGATTCATGGTGGATATGTACTCACCTGCTATTCCTCTTATCTGTCAGATTTGCTACTGTTATCATCACTGTGTCATCACCATGTCCAGATGTGGGCCCAGAGCTGAGCATGGCTCTGGAACAGCTGTCCTGCCCCAAAGAGCTCAGCAGTCTGAAAAAAAGTACAGCATGCCTGAGGAACATAAGGGAACAATATTTGTCTTTCTTGTGATGGAGAAAAACTGTTTCTAAATTTTGATGATTTGTTTAGGCTACTGAAAAGAGAGTACAGTGTAATTTATCTTGTTTTAGAGCTCTCCACGTGCCCCCTGTTGCCCGTCTGTTTGAGTAAGGTTTCTTCTTGGGTCATGTTTGAGCTATTGCACCTACATAAGATGTTCAGGAAAGTGCTCCTGTGGGTTTAACAAGAGTGGTTGTCAGTCTGAAATCCATGAGGAGAGATCCAAGTCACCAGGACTCTTCCCATTTGACTCAGCCCAAATGAGTCCAAACCTGATAAGAAACACATAATAAAGAAAAACTTTGCCTTCCCTATTGAGGGACAAAGCAGGAGGGGAAAAAAGGTATGTGAAGATGCTGATTTACCTTCCCTAATAGGAATTAGGAAATTAGGCAGAATTTATTTGTGCTGTTGAACTTATAATTGGGTAACAAACTTTCTTGCAGGTGAAAGATGAGTTAGTTATAATTGTCCCAAAAAGCCAAAAGAAAGCAAATACCACCCTATTAATAATTTTTAGTGATGTTACCCGGATCCAAAGGGCTATGACGCAGCAGCCAAAGAAATTATTTCTGCCTATGTCACTGGTTCCTGCTTTTCACTTCCCTCTGCTGCAGCTTGCCCTTGTCAAAGCAAGATCTAATACTGAGTTGTCCCTCAGCAGATTTGTTCAAGGCTGATGAAGTGTTTTGGAGAAGGGACTGCTGCTAGAAAAGCTGCTGTAAAAGTTTTGACCATTAGCATTCACTTTGATGTATCAAAAGTAACCATTTTTCCCTAAAGCGTTGGAAGTTTCATTGTGCAAAGAATTTAGATTAACATTAAATACGGAAGGTTTTAGAAATCATTCACCTTGAAGACTAGCAAAACTGGCATATTCACAGCAGAAGTGAAAGACGTGTTTTATCTGTGTTGTCCTTTGTAATTATGCTGCTGAATAACAGGAGTATTATCACACCAGGGTAAGTGCCAGAGGATTACCCAAAGTTTTTCAAATGGGATGGTAGAGTGGTGCAAACAGGTGCATAGACAAAGAGCAAAAGAGAGGAGGAAAATAAGAGAAAGAAAGCTGAAGCCTCCCAATTTCAGCCACATAGCAAAATTAATGGTTTCTCTAAGTGAATAGCATAGCTAGATTAGTACTGAGCCTGTAAAGTTAGAGGAATGGATCAGATTCTTCATTTCACTCCTTAAGTAAAGGAGGCCACTTTAATTGTGCTTTACCTAAAAAAAAAAAATCTTTTCATTGCAATAATTTTGCAGTGGATAAAATCACTCATAAGAAGAAAATGGGTTCTGAAATTTACTTCCCAAGAACTCCCTTTGCAAACTGGTTGCTGCAAACTGGGATTTCTTTTTGAACATTCCACATGTGTATCCATAAAGAGTGAGGAAAGCATTTCTAAGTGAAGTTAAAATACCTTTGCAAGCAAAACAGTAAACATAAGCACATGCTCATTATATTTTGGTGTTGCTCTTTTTTGTATATATTTGTTTGTGGATTTATTTGTGCATTAGAGCGAGATGGGTATTTCTTAACCTCTTCAGAAAAAATAGTGATGTACTTTCGCACTTTCCCTTTGCAAGGTTAAACTTGGAGAAAGTTTTTGGTGCCACTTTTGGGTATGAAATGTATCAACAGATGCATTTTTGTATTTACTGTTAATTACCACAAACAAAGCTGTTAAGGTTTTGGATATGGATGTCTGGAATAATCTGGGAAGGGAGAGAACAGGACATTTGGGTATTCTGCCATCTTTCTCAAATGGTAGCTTTGGGATCATTTTGTGGTGGAAGGAAGCAATACTTCAGGAATTTGAGTCACTGGGGAAAGTGGCCCATCTCAGATTTCTGTGTTACCTCTGTTTGCTGGCTGTCACTGAGAACAGGGGAGTATTTTATCCTATTGATTTCCCTGCTTTTGATGTAAACCTCCAGGTGACTATAGGCTGGTTTCTACCACTTTGGTCCCCACAAAGATCTGTAAGAGTGACAGGGGGGTTGGATGGGTCTGGGATGACATATTGTTGTTCCCCTTGACTACTGCCTACAGTGGGATTTCTATGATTCTAGGCAAGACTTTGAAGGCATCTGTGACTTTGTTCTGTAGTTAGAATGTGGCAGTCTCTGAAAGGAGGTCTCCTTAGAATATTTGCTATAAAGAATTATCAGTATAAGTATCTGTAATTGCTGGTCCCTGAATCACGTGGTGGGGACAAACCACGGGCTTCAGGGCTATGCAAATAAACAGCAGCCTTGCCATGCCCTGTCCCCTCTGTTTTCCTGTCATCTCTGCTCTTGTGCATCACTAAAGGGCATTGAAATTGCACAAGTCAGTCCTCTCAGCGGGCTTGGTGCCCCGCTGGCTCGCAAGAAAAGGGCCAGCAGGGAGTTTAGGGGCAACAGAGTACACATGTATGTGCTCACTCCACATGCACGCCCTGCCTGTCAGCCCAGCAAGACCCGTCACCCTTCTGATTGTCGTTTTGATCCCATTCCTTCAGCTGACATGCTCCGAGTCCTCCAGCCAGGGCTGCCCAGGACTGACATTTTCCTGTCTCAGAAAGAGCCCTGAGATAACACACACAGTAGACTTTGTGGTAAATCGGATTCAGTTTCTATCTGAATTGGTGATGACTTGATGGCAGTAACTAAACATCGTTGTCTTACTTGGTCTGTGTCATGACATAGCCAAGAGGAGACATCTGAGATCATGCCTAGGTCTAGAGGGACTCACAAATCAGAAATTAATTCCCTTTGAATTACTTTCTCATTTCTGTGTATACATGTGAAAAAAATCACTTCTTTATGTTTTGGAACAACTTTACTGAAACAAAAAGTTTTGGCATTACCAAAATGGGTTTTTTTCCTGTTTTTAGTAACACAGAAAAAAAAAGTCAGTAAACTGAGTTTTGTTGACGGGGTCTGTATTGCCTAATAAGAAAGTATTTAATTTGAAAATGCAGGGTAATTCTAGTTACATGGTTCTCAGAACACTTTGCATTTGGTGAATATTTCATGATCCTGAAGCTCAAGCTCCTCATGAAAATTTGTACCTCCTGTGTGATAATGCAGTAGCTGGGATCAGCCGAAGTCTACAAGATAAGACATTCTTTCATTAGATATGGCTGAGAGAAAAGCTTCCCAAGTGAAGTATTTCTGTCTTGCTGGTTTGCCTGAAGTTTGATCCATGGATATGGATATGGTGAGGTTCTTTTATATTCCTTCTTTTTAGCCCTGCTCCCTAGGAAGTGATGCATGATTAAGCTGGCTCCAGGTCTCAATTTTTTTAACATGTCTACTTGGCTAGAAGAGAAACAGCCAGATGATCTTTATTACTGGAATAAAGCCTGAAACCTAATCTCAGCTGTATTATTACCAGCAGAGGATCTAAAGAGGCATGAGGAAAATGCAGATGCAAGTCTCCTGCTGGCTTGCTGGGACAGCACCAGGTTCCTTTGACCTTTTGTGGGACATCATGTCTTTCAAGAATGTTCCACTAAGACGGATGACAGCAAAATGGAGTTTGTTGTCGTCCTGACAAATTCACTCCTAGTGTTTTCTGCAGTAGCTTTAAAAGCCACTATTTCATCTCGTTTCATATAAGCCAGACTGCTAGTAGACACAATTCAGTGGTTCTCCATGGATGATTGTCATTTTCCATTAGCAATGGGGTCTGGCCACTGAACTTGCCTAGAGTTTGGATTAGTGTGTTCATAGGACTCATCAAACCAAGCTAGGAGAGTAAAGACTCTGTAGAGAAGATTTCCAAAGGCAACCCCCTCGCAGCTGTCAAACATTTAGGTTGTAATTGAAGTTCAGACAAATTGACTGCAAAATTACCCATTTAGAGTATGGAGAATTTTTCTTAAATAAATTAAGATGACTTGGTCAGGTGGGCTGGGACATACCCCTTATACAGCAAGTAAAAAAATCAGGTAAATTCTGCCTTATAAAAGAACTGTATGACAGGAATAAATACGGGGTACAGAGCACAGCACTTGTCACAGCGGTGAGCAAAACTGTGTCCAGAAATTTTGCGAGTGCCCAGGAAAACATGGATAAATGGATCCCTGCAAAAGAGAAATAGGGGCTTATTCTCCAGTTGCAAGGGAACAAACAGGATGAGAAAAGTGCTGGCTGTCATGCTGACTCATGTGGCACACGAAGTCAGGTGTTCCTGCAGCACTGGAAGCGATGGAGGAGTTGTTGTGCAGCACTGCCAGGGCAGGGCATCAGTCTTGCTGACAGACCAAAGCTCCTGGCTATCATTTCTCTGGTCTGCTCAGAACCACAGCCTGCTCTTTGATCACTGTGTACAGGGAATAAGCTGCAAACCCACAGGGATTTGGTTTTCAAGTAAAACTTTCACTCTTCCATAACAAGGGAGGAAGGTTACAAAGGAGGCAGGCTGACTTCAGCTTTGTTTTGTCGGATTTGTTTGTTAGTTTGGAGGGGTTTTATTATATCTGCTCCTCACCTGAAAGTTGTTGTTTGGTTGGTTGTTTTTTTTCCTGGAGCTGTTTTAAAGAATTCTAACATCTCTTGCCAGTGTATTCACTTTTGAAAGGGACAAAATCTAGAAAAAGTAATATTCTCACCATGGTCACCTTTACGTCTCAGAGCTGGCTGGAGCAGAGTTCAACATGTGTGTGAGGGCACCCACAAGAGAGGGGATTTCCAAAAGAGCTGAATAACCACCATTTTTATTTGCCTGTATATTTTATTTACATGAATTTATTAAAATGCCCTAGGCTCGGGGCGGGGGGGGAGTATTTTCTGCCACTATCAGATATATATTCAAATAAACAAACAAAATGCTATTGTACAGGAGGGTGATAATGCAGGAACTGACATTTTCCTTCTTCTCCATTTATCTCAGCAATGCACTCTTATTCTGGAAACTGTGATATTGAATATTGTCAGGTTGGGTTTCCACTAATTAATGAAAAACAGGCTGCAAGCACAAAGGATTAATGTGGCCTATTCAATCTGATCACAAACATTTTGAGAATCTGTTTAGCTTTTTTGAATGGCGTGAGGTAAACCAAGAGAAAAAACATCTTTTTTCAGCTAGTCAGCCAGAAAAAAAAAATCCACATGGATTTACCTAATGGGGTCAAAGCTGAGAAAAGCAGAACCTTGTTCCCAGGAGCCAGACAAGGCAGCTATCTTATGGAGAGGGATGATTCTGAGGCTCTAAAAACTTAGGAGCTACTAACCCAGTGAATTTAAGCAGGCAGATTTGCTCTGCCTTCAGAGGGAGTTTGCACTCCCAGGATCAGGTGGAACTAACAACTCCTGTACTTTCTGGGAGCCAGAGGCCCACTTACAGGGATTTTGCAATGAGTGTAGTATAAAGCATCTGAGTCAGGTTCTCAGCTGGTGAAATCAATGTACTTGGTCAATGAAGAGCCTGGCAGATTATATTCAGGTCCTACTTGGGTGGTGTGGAGTGTCTTTGATTAAACTGCAATCACAAACCAGCAAAGAGATAATTGGCATGTGCATTACGGCAAAACGTGTAAAACAATTCTGCTAGGCTAAGGCTGTAAATATGTACCTAGGCTGATGTGCTAGCAGTGAGCTGCTTGCTTGCTTCTAGGACTTAATTACATGTTATGCCGATCGATGAAAGGTTAAAACAGTTGAATCAATATTTTATTGCACTGCTGTAAACTGTGGTTACAGCATAATAGACTACGAGTGGCTGGGAAGTTTAAAAGCATGTAACTGAATCAAAGTCTGAGTAAGTGTTGTGTGTGCAATTTAGAAACAGTTAATACCTTCCAATTGAGAGGATTTGTTTCTAATTAATATAAAAGCTGTTTATTTAAATCCTAGGCAGGCAGTATTTAAATACACAACAAGTCACCTGGGAATTCCATCTAAACCACTCTGTGGAAAGCTGTTATGCTGTGCTGAAATAAATCCAGCATGAAGTAGCTATACTCTCTTCATTCAGACTGTAAAACTGTTCTCTGCGTGCTGTTTTCTATTTTCTTCTTCTTCCTGTATATGCTAAAATATTCTTGGCCTTGTTCCATGTTAAGGAATGATGAAAGTTACAGTGTTGCTGCAGTTTGCTGTATTCTTATTGCCTGCATATCCTCAGTCAGCCACTGGCTGCGCTTGTTTTGAAAAGGTGTCATGTATAAACAAAATGAAAGACAAGCCCTGAAAGAAAGGAACACAAAGTCAATAAGCTGAAGACACGTAGTATGCTGAACAATGACATTTACAGAGTTTTAAAATTATAGTTTCTAGAGCTCCTAGAATACATGAGACCGTGATTTTTTTTTTATTGATCGGGCTTTTCAAGTGGACTTGTTAAAATATTTTTAAAATTTTTGTGGGGTTTGAAGTGCTCATAGGTAGTGAAGATAGCAGCATCAAAAAGTCTTAAAACCTTGTTAGCAGAAGAGTTGCTGATTTCTTTGGCTTTAATTTTTAAATTTATTTTACTTTTCCCCCTTTCTTGAAATAGGGGAATAAGTAATGCTTTTATTTTTAAAAAATCCAAAACTTTAAAAGTTAAGAATATTTCTGCATAATCTGGAGTGAAAGAGTTTTAAAAATCTTCACAATTTCATGCTAGTCCATCTTTCACCAGCAGTACATACCTGTCATTAATTTTCTGCAGGTAGCTTCATTTCCTCCCCTCCACTTTCCCCCCATTTCATTCAACTTCTCCATTCCCTTTCTACGTGCACTGTGGTGACAGTGACACCTGCAGCTCATCCTGGACTATATCAAAGAAGAAGCCAAAGAGCATTGGGAAAGGTGGTTCTGGTAACTCCCTGCTTCATCTGCAGCTCAGAGAGCAGGCTGTGAATTTTAGCAGTTTCCTAAAGTGGGGGAGTGGGTGAGGGAAAATTTGATGGTTTGGGCTAGATTGTTTCTGTGGGTTGAGCTGGGTCCATGTGAGGAATCAGCAATGACTAGTTCCTTTACTGTCTCATTTTTATCATGCCCATCAAGTGATGGGCAAGTTTCTCCCTTGCAAACTTGAGGAAGGGAATGCTTTTATTTCATTTTCCCCTGGCATGAAATCAGCCTCAAACAACTTTTTCTGCTTCTTAATCATGTTCTAATGAGGTTTTTTATTGAGTATTTATTCCTTCACACATCTTCCTCCAATCCTCTGAAGTGAGCTCTGGCACTGCTCACCAATTGCCATCTCCCCTTAGCCCAGGGACATCTGCCCTGCAGGAAAGCAGGAGTGATGTAAACTGAGTGTTTTAGCTGACAGATCTTTTAATGGCATGTAGCATATTTCTTTGAAAGGAATAAACAAATCAGCTGGTTAAGCTCTGTTTCTGCAGAGCTTCCCTGCTGCAGATGGTTTCCTCAGTGTATTTTGTGGCACCTCTGTAATGTGCAGCTTTAAAATCTCTCAGGAGAGTAAAACCTGGTAGTTCAATCAGTGGGAAGGAACATTGTATCACGACTGGGGAGCAAGGAATGCTTGTCATGCAGACAGTTGAAACTTACAGGCTATAAATGAATCCATTTAGATAACAGAAAAATGAAGCCAATCCTCATCTGTCCTTTATTCTTTTTTCTTTTTTTTTTTAATTTTACCCAACATAGGAGAAGTTGCATTACCTCCTAACAAACTTGCTTCTGCACGTATCTACTTTTTCCTGTCTGCTGCACCTCTTGGCAGCCACCTAAAGTGTGTTTTGGGATGGATGTGCCACCAAGCAGGGGGAAAGTAATTTCCCAGAACAATTATAAATCCTACTGTAAATTGAGGGGCAATCTCTGCATGAGAAGCTTATGGATTTTAATTTTACTGACTCCAAGACAAGCACAACATTCAGTAGCTTTGAGGATGCCTTGGCTCTAATAGCAAGCTGTGTGGCTGGTGGCATGAGGGTTATCAGGAAGTTAGATGCCATCTTCAGCAAGGCTTTGAACAGGCTCTCCATAAACCACAGGTGCATTATGTTGTGTTAAGACATTTCAGATTGGGCTGCATGCCTTGGGGTGAATCCGGAAGAAATCACTGTCAGCGATCAAATATTGATATGTTGTCATAGCCACTGATGTTACCGTAGTTTGAGTCTTTTATGAGTCTTTACTTAGCAAAGACTTAGAAGTGCACTAACTTAGAGCCTGGGTTATCTCTGAGCCAGGTGGCCAGGCAGTGCTCAGGTGGGATTATTGCTGCCGACGGTGTTAGAACGCTTGCTCTGCACCTGCCTCCTCCTCATAACAAGCACACTAAAGATAAAAAGAGTCCGATTCCCTGGCACTGCCAACCAACTCCACCAATCTTTCAAAAACAAATACTCAACCTTGAGTGTAAAATTAAATAGAAAATAAGAGTTACCACTGCCTTCTATTGCACGTTGATTGACCTGAGCACTCTCCAATCGCAAACATAAAAGATTAGATATCACTTTCCATACAGGTGTATGCAAAGCATTTTTCATCTAACTGGGAGAACAAATTGTTCAAAGTTCTGGAAAATGTCCTCGTGCACTTTACAAGTGTACTTAACAAAAGGAAGGCATTGATTTATGCCTTCAAATGTGGTGATTTACAATGTCCTGTCTAGTGTTTCCAAAATGAAGAATTTTTTTAAGCTTAGCAGAATGTACTGAAAGGAGATTTCTGATTCAGTATGTGTGTTTACTGTGCAAATACAGGCACGGGCTTTTTAGAAATTAATTACTCAAAGTGATCTCACACAGGAAAGAGCCAGTGCTACAAAGGATGGGGGAGAAAGGATCTTCTTCTTAGAAACAAGAGAAACCTCAAAAAGAGGTTTCATGTGGTAAAGCCAGTCTTGGGAGGGATGAAGGCAACAAAGTGAAGACACGATTTCTCTTTGGAGGATGTGGACAACATCCTTGACTATCATAATGGTTTTGAATTCAAATTTCACTGATTGTCTTTACTAAAAAAGCTATAATTTTTTTTAAGACAAGGAAAGAGAGACAGAGAGAAAAGGACTACATTTCTGAGAAAAGATAATACCAAAACTAGGTAACAATCCTGAAAACAGCTCATAAAAATTTTAAGCTCAATTTTCAGCTAGCATTGTTCATTTATTACACTAAAGACTGTTCTATATGCTTCCTAAAAAAAATCCTGAACATTGACTTCTTGCTTGTTTCTTGAATGGTTTTCAGTTCCCTAAAATATATGAGTTCTCAATTTCTCTTTCAGTGCTAGTGGAATGAGTATTTTTTCAAGAATTAAAGATGGAATTTTTTCCCCATAGTGATGGGTCACAGCTGAAGAGGTATCTCTGCAGGTGAATTGAAGGGACAAATAATGTTGTTTGGACAAATAAATTTTTCTAAACTGGCATGGAATAACTAAACAACAACAAAAAAATGGATTCAGCTTCAGCCCCCAGCATCAAGGGGAAATGACAAAATTTCTTAATAAATGGTGAGCCCACAAGAAAAGGCCTACCTTTGCAGAAGTTACTTCAGTGAGAAGGAAGTCTGTCCCTCTTCTCCCCTCAAGGATTCGTTATTTCGGAGGGTAATTGTCCTAGTCTGAAAGGATTTATTGATCCAAGAGCTGAAAGGAAAAAACAAGTTGACATTTCTGCCTGGGCAAAGACAGCTTTTTTCCTAGTTGAGAGAGACTGTTAGCTGGATGCTACTGCTGCTGTGATCTATATCCTTGTGGCTATTTAAAATCAAGGACAAGATTTTTCTTTTCTTCACTGGTGTGAACACACAGTGTCTCATGACACAGAGCAGCCACTGAGGAGATGCTGTGTTTTAGTTGCTGGCATGTTTCAGAGTCAGTGGGAAGCTCTGGAACATTCTGCAGTGGACATAAGGTCGGGTCCACACTGCTTCATGGGTGTTTCCACATGAAAATTCTCCAGGTCTGGCAGACCACATATCTGGGCAGATGTGTGGTGGGTCTTGGCCAGGTGGGAGTTCTGAGGAGCTGGCCCTGGCACTCTCACATTTGCCTGGCTCTGTGCAGGCACCATGAATCCCTGTGGGAATAAGGCAAGCAGGCATCACATGCCACCATCACAGCGACCACCTTTTTGTACAATATAAACAAGCAATTTTACCTTGTCCTCTTGTCAGACTAATTTCAGACAGCTCTACCTAAAATTCTATTTCCTCTTTTATGCAGTCACTTCATGTTACTTTGGGGAAGAATATTCCTAATACATTACTAGACATTTGCCTTTCCCCCACAATTATTTTGAAAATGCTTTTCTATGCTTATTCCTTTTGTGGAAAGTTTCTTGACTAATGATTTGGGCTGGGAGATGATAATTTGTCTTTTAAGACCTACATACTGCTTCATCTCACTGTCTTCTTTTCAATGGGCTCTACAAATCACAGCTGCCCACCCTCCCTGAAGAAGGTTTTTGATTATGTTTTAATTCCCAGAGGATTATCTAGGTAGGAATAGGTTGACTCACATCACTGAAGACTTTTTCCACTCTTCAGGCTGTAATATTCAGATTGTTCAGTCCCAGCCAGGAGGTTCAAACTGTGACTAGGTGCCCTGTTTCCCAGGCTGAATAGGATCTGTACTCATTCTGGGACAAGTCAGAATCTGCATCATTAAGCACCGACTCAGCAGAGTAAATTGATGCTCACCTCCAACTATGCTCATGCATCTGGTCCTCTGCCTTTGGAACATGTGTGTTCAATTCTCCTCTCAGACAATGCAGATTAGGGACCTGCCTCTTCAGTTTCTTCGGTTTCTGCTGAACATCCTAACTTGCCCAAAGTATACATCAGCAGGCAGGGGCTGGAGTCCTTACTGCACCATTGCTCACTGTGCTGCAGCAGGGAGGAAGAGATAAGCTGTTTAAAGGATTGGGCTACTGCAAACTTGCTTCCTCTCTGAGCAGAGGCCAACTTGGGCTTTTCAAGCACATGCTGCATCTCTTGCTGCTCAGGTCTGTATTGCCTGCATTCAGCCTCTGTGGTGATGCCATGAATTAGACCCAAATGCTGTTTGACAGCCACAAGGCTGAAAATAAAAATGCAGTAATAAAGCCAGTACTTTGTTACAGCACTTTACACAGTATCTGGTACTGTGGTTGTCATGGAGGATGATTGCAAAGAAATCTGAGAAGTTAGGATTGGTAATAATTTAAAAGAATGTCTTTCCCTGTCTCACATCATACCTCACAAAACAACCAGAAAGCATGAAGGGGAGGGACGGTGGAGGGTCTTTTACTCTGCATGCTTGGCTGAACCTCAGACAGGGTGAGAGAGATCATGGCTGCATTGTCAGGGAGTTCAATGAAAAGACACCCTGTTGGCTCTGAATTTGCTAGTTCAAGTCCATGTGTGTGTTGACAGAGTGCTGAGCTGAGCCCAAATGAATACTCCTGGCTGAGAGGAAAAGCCCATGTGTGTGTCAGGCTGATAAAACTGCTCATCCTGCTGCAAGTGTGTCTGCATGGCAGCATGCTCTCCCATTCCCTGGGCACTGTGCTCTGCTGGGCTCTGCCCTCACTTCAAATTGATTTGGGAAATGGACAATTTGCTTGCTGTAAAAGGGTGGCTGCAAAGCTTGCTTTCTCCCACCTGGTACCCATTTAAACTGTCAGATCTATTACAGCTGTGAAAGGGTTGCATCTGGCACATCTACACCCTTATTTCTCATAAGCATTGTTAATTGAAGAGATTCTGGAGGTGTTTATGGATAGCTGAACACCACAGAGCACTCTGAAGGGTCTCATGGCCATTGGAAAAAATCCACGCTCTGCACAGCACATTCACAGAAACTCAGAACACCCTTTCTATTAGATGTGTTTTAAAAATCCTAGAGGAATGGCCATATGGTGTCTGAGAATCACAGTTTAACTGTGCCTTTAGTCCCACATCCCCAGTTTTACAAAGCTCAGGGCTTGTCTGGGTGAATACTGCTGTGTAGCACCCAAAATCTGTTTCTTCTGGTATCATAAAAGGGGGTGTTGATACAGCAAAGAGTGTTTGTGCACTTTGATCAAAAAAGATATTGACTGATACTTGATGCTGAGGATGTTAGACTAGGCTTTTCAGCTGAGGTCTGCGAACCTTGCGGGACATCTGACCAATGCAGTATGAGCAGAGCCTACAGCCAGTGGCTCTCAGTGTGCTGTTGTCACTCAGACCTGTCTGCCAGCCACAGAGTTAATTTCTACACATAGACTGCATGTCGTCCATCTATTAATCTGCTTCCATAAACATCACCAGCAGGTTCAGCCCACTCAATCCTCCTGCTGAAGCAGCCCCTTTTGTGCCCAAGTGGTGAGCACTAAGACTGGAGAACTCCAGCTCTTGAGTCCCAGTAACACCAAGTGAGCTTTAACCATTACACGTTCAGCAAGAACCACAGCCACATTCACCTCAAAGCTAGTAGTATCATCTCAGCCAGGCCATCACTTCTGAATTCTTCCCTGGCTAAGGGAGAAGCTGTTTTGTGGGTTCATGCTGGAGCGCGAGGTACAGTGTTGTTAAGGCTCGTATCACCACGCTGTATACAAGGTGTTAGAAATGTACCTGACAACGCGTGGTCATCTCAGGAAAAATGCCTGTGCTTTTGCTGTCCTGAGGAGCAGTACGGAAATGCTGCTTTGCTTGACGTGCTCAGCCACAGGAATGTTTTCCATGTAGGCGTATTTCCTCTGCGTTTAAACCAAGTGATTCTAAAAATTCCCTTTGAAACCAAAGGCACTCGGCAGGGATTTTGGCCCTCGCATTTTGCGGGATCTGAAAGCGTTTCCAGCGTGGTTTTGCCCGTCGCTCCCCGAGGGATTTCCGCGCTTCCCAAGCCCGGCTGCGGGCCCTGCGGCGAGCGGGCCGGGCCGGGCCGGGCGGGCTCGGCGGGCGCTGTCCGTGGTGCTGCCGGCGGCGGCGCGGGGTGCCCGGGAGTGTCCTGCCCGCGTGTGTGCCACGGGGGCTGCGGGCGTGTGCAGACGGGTCCTGCGGCTGGTTATGTGTCAGGGGCATCGTGGAATCACGCAATGGCTTGGGTCGGAAGGGACCTGAAAGATCATTTAGCTCCAAACCCCCTGCCATGGGCAGGGATACCTCCCACTAGAGTCCATCCATCCTGGCCTTGGACGCTGCCAGGGATGGAGCATCCGTAACTTCTTTAGGAAACGCGGTCCAGTGCCTCACCAAATCGTATCATTTTGATATAATTACACACAGTCAGGATCTCAGTGCAACTCTCACAATTTCCTTACAGGCCTGCAGTTTTCAAACCTTTCACAAGATAGATAAATCAATATGGGCCAGGGGAACTGTAAGAGTTAGTATTGTCTCCATATCCCTTTACTTTCCCTGTTAGAAATACCACACAGACACTTTTAAAATAGATTGAAATATTTCAGAAACCTTGGAGTGATTCTGCTGATTATTTTCTTCTCTGCTTGTTTCTGATAGAGAGCAGGATGTGTCCCATTAGTTACGGAAGTATTTCTGTTGTATAATAGTATAGCTGCTGGTTATTTTAAAACTTGCTGAAGAAAAACACCCTTTTTGCTACATTCTGTCAAGCTTGATTCATTCATGCAATTATGGGCACAGAAACCTCTGCCAGTTGCAGCCCAGATACGGGAATTGATATTTAATATTTCTGGGGTTCCAGAGAAACCAGTAGAATTGTTGGGCAAAAGCTGTCTTGCAGATGATATGTTCCACTGCTTCATTTCTGAGCAGCATTTCTTTTGCTGCTCATTAGCTAGAAAACTATTCTGATCTATTCAAGAGGCATGACCTGCTCATTCTGTCATGTTCTGCTGGTGGCAGGTACCTCCTGATGCTCATGCTCTCTTAAAGTAGGTAACCTGTGAAGAAAAACATTTAGACCCAGCAGGCTTTTCACTAGCAGCAGAATAATGTTCCCCACTGTTAGAATATGCAAATGTGGGTCTGAAATTCCATCCCTACTTGGGGTGGTGGGATGGTTCATTGTGCAGACTTCATGATTCATAATGTTCCTTTGCAACTCGCCCCAGGTAGCAGAGTTACCCAAATGCAATTGCAGCTAAGCCTCAGTGGAGAAGCCCAAAGCCTTTTTCTGTGTGTCTCCATGTGTTTTGATGGTGTCCTATGGGATACCAAATCCTTTCCCAGAATCGTAGCACAGGGAATATGACAGAGTCACTGAGGGCTATTTTGGTTCACAGGATGCCCACAGCAGCTGCTCCAGCTCTGGCCAGCTCTGGAGCATCACAGAGGCAGCTGCTTTGCACTCACTGAGGATCTGGGGATGTTTCCATTGCCTCATGCTCTTGGTTTGAACCTTTCAGTGTCTGTATGCTGACCTTTGCGTACTTACCCTCCTCTTACTGGAGTGAAAGGGACGAGTAGTTCTTGCCCCTTTGTTTCAGAAAGCAGTTCATTGTCCACTCTGTTTTCTAACACAAAATAAATAAGGAAATCATTTCATCATTACTTGTTAGTTTGGCTGTTTTTTAATAGGGATGTAGGGCAGCTGCACGGAGCTTTGAGAGTTTCCTTAGAAAAACCCCAGGCCTTAAATACAAGAAGGAAAGTCTTGGAGAGGGTACAGAATGGCAATGTACTTTGCTCTCTGTTTTTGACAGGACTGGCAAATGGATATATAATGTGTTTCTTAATGACAAAGAAATCTGCCATGTGATCAATTATTCTTTAATTTCATCACTTTAATAATACGTCATCTTGGAATTGTGACACTGTTGGGCAGCACAAATGACCAATGAGGGTGATTTGGCCTGTGTCAGTGAACAGCATCTGCTCAACCCCGTGCCTGCAGAAATGCCTAAGGCAAGGTGTGAGTTTAACTTTGCTCCCTTCCTTAGCAAATTCATGTTTCTAGGCTGAAAACAAGTATAGGATGTAAGGAAAATCATACCCTGCTGAAAAACCCATTATGATTTATAATTTAATTTGGTTGGGTTTTGTTTTTTTCAGAAACCAGAGAAAAAAGAAAGAACAACAACAACAACAAAATCCCAAGCCTTCTAGGATCCCTGAATGCAGGAAAGGTATTAATTTAGCTACTTATCTGGCCTATTGCCTAGAAACCCCACACTCCAGTGTATTCTTCTCCAACACCACCAGAACACAAAATGGGTGATTATCCTTACTTTACCAATGGAATCTGAAATACAAGGAGACAAACTGTAGGGTCAAATTGTAGGCCAAGGCCCTGTCTAGTTGGCTTTTCCAGATTGCCTTTCACTATAACACACCTCAGTTTATGCCAACAGGACTCTCTTAGTTTCCCCCTTTTCCCCTTCCAGCTGCAACTTTTGTCAAAGGTTAGTAGTAATCAGGCTACGAAAGGTAAATAACGGTTTCCACCAAAGATCTCTGTCAAGATAAATGCCTCTCCATGAATCAGATTGACATCAGGAAAACAGCTGAAGACACATTCTGAAGCCTCAGCCCCACAGGATCGTTAGGAATATTACTGTCCCGACCTAATGAGCTACAACTGATCCTAAACAATGTCTAGGACAAAAGAATAGAGGGGGATTGGCTCCCCTCACCCTGCTGCCTGCAGACTTCTGACAACCCATTAAGGTTATAGCTATTCAGCTCTGTTCAGACAGCCCTTTTTTCCTTCTTTTTTTTTCTCCCTAACAACTCCCAGCTAATGAGCAGACAGCCTTACTTTTATTTTGTGCAGGGAATGTATGGCTAAATAGGTGTCTGTGCATGGCTCTGGAAATTGGAATGAGGTGAGGAAAGCAGAGGAAAAGAGGCTGAAGGTCTTTTAGAAATGTCCCCATCGCCTTCATCTGTCAGGCAGAGACCCTTGGCTGGGGAATCCTCGTCTCAAGGATGGGTGAGGATTCGAGGCAGAGCCTGTGTGACACATCGGGATAACAGAGAGACAGCAGCCTGGTCCTGCCGATCCGTGGTTTTGCAGAACTGGGCAGGCGAGGCAAAGCCAAAAGGCATCTTGGCATGTGCCGTCGGCTCTAGACACTCCTTGGATGCTGCTCTTGCCATGTGCCTCCATCTCTTTTTACTATAAAAATTCCCGAAGGCGCCAGTCTCTCTCTCCCTGTGCCTGCAACCCCTTTCCCTCGTACTTTACTAAGTGATTGGAGTTGCCCTCTTCCTTTTGCGCCTTCCCACCTCCTTCAAGCTCCCTCTTCAGCGACAAGCAGCATCACTAATTGCTTTTTAGGGTCTCTTTTCTGCTCTCTGTTCAAAATTCATGGGGCATTCCCTGGCCCCATTATGCTCCTTTCTGAACCTTTTCAGCTTCTTTTACAAACTTAGCACTTTCTGTGCTTCTCTTCGCCTTGGTGGAAAAAAAAAAAGTTTGATTTTTTTTTTTTTTTGGCAAGCAGGCCCCCTCCCTCTGCAGCCCCCCTCCCTGCCAGAAAAGCACACGCACGGGCCCACCTCCCATTGAATGGGGGGCTTTGTGCAGGGAATTTCCGGAACACAGCCCAGGGCTGGAGGCGCAGTGTGAGTGGAGGGGCTTTGGGCAAGGAGCCTCCCCTAAGCCCACCCCATTACCACGGTCACTGTTTGCCCTGGGCTCTCTAAAAGGACTATTGTTGCCTGTTGCCAGGTATTCCCTAGCAACACTTAAGCCAAGCTGCCTCCTCTATTTATGGCAGAAACTTTTCAATGGTCTCCAAAACACGTGCTTGTCAACTTCAGAGAATACCTTCAAACAGACACAGAGGGGGAAAAAAATAATCCCAAGCACTTGCTTTAGTTGAAATATGTGTGTTGGGGGTGTTTTTTAATTTCTTGTCATTTACCTTGGATCAGAAACCCAAACAATCACAATTCAAAAACAAAAAGATCCCTCCCCATCACCTTCTCCCAGCCCTTGTCTCCTGCACTGCTGATCCTTTCCACCTGCAGGTGGGTGGGGGTCATTTATTAGATGGATGAGCTTTTGCTACACTTTGAATCTTGTTGCACAAAAGATTGCTTCATTATTTTACTACAGATTTTGATGTCTTTGTGTCTGCCAGAGCCCTTACAAGAACCACCATACTTCTTGTGTTGTCCACCACAAATGACCAATTATAAAGGGGGATGTAGGGTGCGAAGGGGGTCACTAATATACCTGTACAGCATAGACATGACACCAGCAAGTCACACTGCCAAACGGTTGAGGTAAGCCTGTGTGATGGATGCACACACCTGCGGATTTATTTCAGTAATTACGTCTTCTTACGCTCGCATTTCTGCCATCATTTGGTCAGCTACAGACAGTCGGTGGTTCAGTCGCGTTCAAAGAGGGAACAAAGCTTCTCCATCTCCAAAAAGTTGCCTGTGTATTTTGGTGATCAAGTGTAATGATGTGAGAGAAAAGCTTTTTACAGCAAGTGTCGATTGATAGAAATAGTCTTTGTGTGATGTTGTACAAAGAGCTCCAGCACAAATTGGTGTCTTTGCTTCTATCACATTACTTGCAGATTGTTACTGCTAAAAAAGCACTAGTCATTGCCACTTATAGGAAAACCTTATCAGATAAGCAGAAAATGTAAGTAAGGCCAAGATTTACAAAGACAGCTGAAGCAATGTGGCACCCAACTCATTGTGAATTTCAGTGGACCATGAACGTCTCTGAGCTGCCTCCCCACATATCCATGATATCAGTGGGTGCATTCCCAGGGCCGTGGAGGGCAACACACTGGTTCAGTGTCAGTACCATGTCTGGAGTTATAATCTGAACTTTTCCCATTTGCAAGTTCACATTGTGTTTCCTGACATGTCCTTTAAAGCTTCAGTACATTAACATGACATCCTGCCCTGTGACTTTTTCTCAGCTGTATGGTGAGAAAAATGTATGTCTTTTTTCTTGCTGCCATGGTGGCCCCAAGATCTGAGCATCCCAGAGCCTGAGACAGCTGCCTGTGATGGGAACACCATGGAGGCCTTCAGAACTGAAGCAAAGCCCCAGGAGTGAAATGGGACTGACTGACAGGGAAATGCTGTCCACTGTTTGCTGCTCTCTCTACCCAGTAGATGGCCAAAGTCAAAGTTGCCTTTCTTGATCTGAGCAAGAATCTGAAAATGTTGCATAGATGCAACTCATTCTGTGTATGATTTAGGGTTGTGATTCTCTGATGAGATATGTCAGGCTTTTAGAAAGATTAAAGCATATACTGCATGGTAGCTCTCTTTTATGACCTATAACTACGGAAGCTACTCAGTCAATGAGAATGCGTTCTTACTCCAAAATTATATATGGGTTTTATGATAATACATCTTTTCCCAGATGTGTGTGCCAGTGTCTCCACAGAGAAGTGAAATAAATGTAGTATACCCATCTATCTGCCCTGGTGCTTCTGCATTCCCATCTGCCATGGAGTAGTTCCTGCTTGCAGCTCAGCCTTCAGAATTCAGTTTTGTTTCTGTTTCATAGAAGTAACATAATTAGGAGATGCTAGATTTCCTGTTAACATATTCCCCTGCAGAGCTTGACATTACAGTGAATGTAAATGGTTTCATGAAGTGCAAAATTAGGGCTGTTTAAATAATTGTTGTAATTGAAAATTCGTGTATTATTATCTCTCAAGATGTTTCAGATTAAATTAATGAAGTTCACATCTGGAAGAGCAGATATTAACCCTTTATGTGTTTCTGATCCCTTAGCTAGGTAATCTGAAGCTCAGATTTCTGGTCCAGCTCCCATATCACAACTGTTCTTAGCTTTGAAAAAGACTATGTTTTAGCCCTTGATATTTATTCTATTAATCTCTGGATTACACTACTTGTCTTAGAGCAAATACATCAAAACCTACCACCTTGCTCTGTGGAAAGTCTGTCCCATAGTTCTTTCAAAAACCAATGAGTACACAAGACATAATAGGGATTTCTGCCTTGCTCTGCATTTAGTTAGCAACTATAGAGCAAAATATTTCAGAAGGCCAAGATTTTTATTTCTGGAACATTCATTGTTGTCCTTCTGGATGAATGGAGTCAGTGTAGGAAAGAGGCATTCATGTTCCTTTTCCAAGTGTCTCCAAAGTTCTTAGCTATTTTAGCCCTATGACCCAATTTAACCTATCTTTAGCACATGAAGGTGCTCAAATAACTTTAAAAGAGGCATGGAGAAAGGGATTCTCTATAGAGGGACAGATCACTCAAAACTTTCTATTTATTTAAAAGGGTTAACTTCTAGCTCCTGCCTTTGCAACTGGCTGACATGCATCCTAAATGTGATTCTGTAAGCTGGGCAAGAATGATGGTTCCCGAGTGAACAGAGGGATACAACAACTCTGGGCAAGGTGTTCTTCTGTGGACAGGCTTACCTAGGAATAGCTGTGGTCATCACTGCTTGCCTGTCTCAAATTATACAATTTTCACTTTAAAAACAACCCATAAAAATGGTGTTTGCAATTGTCAGCCATGTTAGCCAATGGCCCACACGATTTTCTGTTACACCTATTTTGAATAAATGATCTACTAGCTGAGGTAGTCACTGTGTCTTAGTTCGGCAACTACTCATTGATATATATGCCAGTGCTCAAAGTGATTCCGGGGCAGATTTTTCAGCTTGTGATGAAATTGAATTTTCTTGTCTCACTGACATGTAAAATCACACACTTGTCCACATCCTTGAGGATACAATATTTTACATTTATCAAAGGAGAAGTATGACTTCAGTCATTCTCAGATTCCGAAACACGTTAGTTTGCATCTTGAAGACACCTGTAAAAGTCTCTAACTTCCTTAAGACTTGAATCCCAGCAGCTGACCTCTGGCCATCCAGGAATACTGAGCCATCACTGAAGATCACAGTCTTTCCTCCTGAAGCACCTGGACTACAAAAAGGTACCATGAGCAAAACTGGAGTGATTCTCATTTCTCCTGTGTGGGTATACAAGTCGTTCTTGGAATGTAAACCATGTCTCTTGCATACCCAGACACCATGGTTTTCAGCCACCCAAAATCTCTGAAATCTCCATCCAGTTCACCTGTAAGCAACAGTTCAAACTAAGGTAACTAAGGAAATAGAGAGAGTGAGAGGTGTGAAATAAGACTGACCCCATCACACTACCCCACAGGCAGTTGGCTGTCTCACAGCTGTCCCACATCTGTAGCAGCTGGTTCCAGTAGAAAAGCCAAGGACATGGCTGTGGTGGAGGCTGTGTGTCCCTCTCAGTGCCATCTTATACAGAGTATGGTGGAAGTCTGATGCCAGTGGGGACTCTTGTCTTGTTCCCATCGATATTACTATTATTATGTTACTATCCATATGGATGCAAATGTGCCGAGGAACTTTCACGCATAGGAAGCAACCAAAGATGTTTTCAAATTAGCATTATTTTTTTGTTGACTTTTTCATCTTTCTCAGAATCACCTGTAGGCTCCCAGACAAAATATTTCCTCTGTATAGGCCTGCTCTGACCCCATTTTTATTGTGTGGGAAGTGCATATTTTGTTACTTCAGTGAAGTCAAAGGAGTCCCAAACAGACTTGGAGACTCCATCTACCTGAGAGGTCTGTCACTGGCAAGGCTGGGAGCCAGAGGCCATGGCATGCTGAGAGTGAAGGGGCTCCCTGCTGCTCCTTTGCTTCATCCCCTGAGTCAGGTGAGTGGTTGTCTCACACAGGCCAATGATCCCACTGCAGCAGGAGGTTTTTACCTCTCTGAGGCAGTATCTTCCAGCTATAAATGGTCTCTGTCCTGCCTGAACCCTGCTTTGGGACTGATAACTACAGGCTAGAAGAGCATCACTGGGAGGTTGTTGACCCTCTTCTAGTCCAATCCTTTGCCCTGAAGGCAGTGTCAGCTACACAGCCATTCAGAGATTAAGAGACTTATATGCACAGCAACACTATCATGGCTGTACAGCAGTCTGCTCACAGCTGATTTTATTTATTTATGTACATATTTGAGGCAAAGATTAGTTTAAAACCTATAAAACAGTAGGACATCCACAGTCCTACAGCATAGCTGTGGGTTGACTCTTGGCATAAGGATGAAAGCTTGGATAAAGAGAGAGTAAATGCTGCTTTGCTTGCTTATGTTCATAGCTAGATGTTTCCTAGCCCTTTCCCCTATCAGTAGGAAAGGAGTGGGAAACTGTAACTGCTCTGAGTCTTCAAGCTGCATATTGGTTTTTTTCCTGTTTGTGTTATAGTGTTAAAAATGTTTCTTAAAAGAGGTGTTCTCTAACACATTGGGATGTGAGGCTTGTTGTTGCCAACAGTGGAATCTGAAAGGCCTTCTTCCCAAAGTCTTGGAGACATCCCTGCCTTCACCCTGGACATAAACTAAACTGATTTATTTGCTTAAGCCTCGATGAAGAGTATCACTTACACTTGAATTGTCCATGAAGCCTCTCTGCAGTCAGGGTCTCAGGGCATTATCACAGGCTAGGAGACAGAATTCTTCATGGGGACTCAGTGCTGTTATGAGGCTGCAATATCAGCACACTGTTTGGAGCTCCCAAGCACTTAATTAATAATAAAAACAACAACAACAATAGCAATAACACGGACATGGATGTACATGGGTGCACGGACATGCTACATTGTCCCTCTAGTTCAGAACCCCTGTTGCCTACTAAAACTAAAAACTACAACTAGATGAATTATTAAACCAAATGTTACTGCAACCCAATTAATATGAGTTAATAATATTTTCAGTTGTGGCAGAATTATTTGGGCTTCATGTAATAATTAAGAATGGAAACAGGAACATATTTATGTTATCCTAAAATAATTTTTCAGTGGATAACTTATGTCTGAAAGACAGACTCCAACAGTAGATGTCTTCACCTTTCCTTTTTACATTTACTTTTATTTAAAACAACCTTATAAACAGAAACTGGATTTTCCAAAATCACTTTTATCAAGGTCTATGTTTTCAGAAAAAGTTTGTAAAACAGTTTTCTACAGACAGTTTTTAACTGAATACAGATCCAGTTGAAGTCTAAAAATAAATCCCATAGCCTATTTCTGTATAGAAACTGAAATGAAGACAAAGCTTTCACCTCAAAATCTGCTTGGATTTTTAGATTTCATTTATGGCATGGGCTTCCAAAGATTAACTTTTTCACTTTCAAACTGCATTAATAGCATTAGGCATCAATTAATCAGATTCAAAATTTGGAAACAAAGAAAGTATTTTGTCTGCATAATCACTGAGAGGCCATATACCAGGATCTTTTCTTACCAGCTTTTTTAATGATTATTTCAATCCAGGTTTTTTTTTTTTTTTAAGGAACCGCTAAAATCTAGGCTTTGAATTTTGTAAATGAGCCTGCTGCCCAACGCACTTCGCAGCAAGATAAGAGCAGAATGGCATTTGCAGAAATGTTTAGCTATCTCTCTAACAATCCTGCTTGGTTGTGGGCCCCTTGGTAACAGCTTGGCAAATCTGCAAAAGGAATGCGACTATATAGTTTGTGTGTGGATTGTTGAGTCATTATAGCCTCCAAATTGCACAGCAGATCATTAATCATAGGCCAAGA
Source organism: Cinclus cinclus (assembly GCF_963662255.1). Taxonomy (NCBI): domain Eukaryota; kingdom Metazoa; phylum Chordata; class Aves; order Passeriformes; family Cinclidae; genus Cinclus; species Cinclus cinclus. The sequence goes on along the minus strand of NC_085049.1, from coordinate 53,873,791 downwards.
TAGGCAATCACTGCAGAAACCTGATGAAAAGGCTCCAGAATAATGCCTGCTAAATCATGTTTAACATGCAGACCTTGCCTGTGCAGATATGGAAAGGGGGAGGTAAGAAAAAAAATTATTCCCCTTTTAGGAAAGAAAACTTCTACTTATCTTTGATTTGCATTCAGCCCTCCCTCAATAGTCCTTAAGCCTGTTATTTAATTCATTTTGGTGCCAGGTCCCATCACAAAGCAAAAACCCTAACCAGGACCTATGCAGTCTATGACCTCCAAACCCCCTGTCTTTTCTTGTCAGTTCTATGTCATTTGTGCAGTTGAACTCCACCAATTTGAAATGCTGACCTCTTCCATAGACAACCTTATTCTCCTTGAGTGAAAGAAAGGGCCAAGGCCTACAAACCACTCAAGCGAGAGATGGCAAGAAAAGAGAAAAGTGGTTGACTCGTAAATCAATTTCCACAGCCCACCCAAAACCCACATGAACAATAACTATGGTATTTTTTAAAAGTTGTGCTGTTGTGGTTTCCTTAATTGAGCTTATTCTTTTATAAAAAGTTTTGATCTAAGCAAAATTGTTTGTTCTGGGTGGAAAATAAGGCCAGATCTTACTCCTGATCCACTTCAGACCAGGGTATATTTATATCAAACGTCCATACCCACCTGTCATCTGCATAGAAAAGGAGCATATAGCCTCACAACAGGTCTTTGTCTGCCCTGGGAGAGGTGGCAACATCTAAATAAAGGGAAACATTTGGGGCATAAATATGTCTGTGCAGTACCAGTATGCGGGCAGAGCCATGGTACCTGCCTTTGTGCTGCACAGCCTGCCCACATGGAGATAGCTGTGCAGCTCCGTCTTTGGGCCCTGCCAGCCCCACATGTGTGTCTGTGGCCTGTCCCAAACCCCTGGTGTCCTGTGAGAAGCAGAAGAACATGCACACATAAGGGCTGCATCAAGCCAAGCACACGCACCACGCAGCACAGACACGCGAGCGGGCAAAGAAGCCAGCGAGAGACCTGCCACCACACAGTGAGGCAAATTTTTAAAGACCTATATTGCACTCCCTGGGGGTCTGATTCTGCCTGTGTTGTTCTCTCAGGAAGGTTTCCTGCTCCTCAGGTGGTCTCATTGGATTCAATAGCTGTGTCTTTGAAGAGCAGATGCAAAAATTGCCTGGAGCACACCATGCCCCAGGCCCCCACCCCCATTAGCATCTTTATGCTTTTCAGAGGCCTGAATCTGGCTGTGCTGTTTCTTACTGTGTAGTCACATCTCTGGGTTTAGGTCTTTAAGGGACATCCTTAAAGAGCACTATCCATCTTCTCAGTGGGAAATAGACCCTCTCCCCTGCCAGGCCTGTGTTTCTCACTCCTGCTCTCCCAGGATCGTAATCTTCTGGAGCATGGGATGACTTGTTAGTCCCTCAGCAGAGGCAGGTCTAGCCCTTAGGTTGAACATAACAAATAAATATTTTAAATTTTCGCATTGACTAGGTTTAGTTTTATATACACCCAAAGCTTAGAGTCACTTGCAACATATTTATGGCATGGCAGAAAAAAATCTCTGTGAGGAATTAAATAAAATATCATTTCCTTGGCTCCTCGCATCCTTAAGCCGTATGACGCTGAAGGTAGTATGACCATGTGCTTCCCTCTTGTTAATTTTTTCCTTCTACCTCTGGCATTGGCCCTTTCTGGGCTACTCAAACTTCCCCTCCAGCCTCACTTCCTTGAAACAGAATTATGGTACTTTATGATCTGAAAGTTCTTGATACCTTACAAGCAAAAACCACACAGTGTGATGTGTTGTTATGAAGGTAGGGAAGTTACTCCATCAGAAAAGAAATATCTACAATGGCAGACTAACTCCTCCAAGGAACCTGGCCTGTTGCATTGGATTTTCTCAAAATTTCTGTGAAAGTGCTGGTGGGATGTGTTCAGTGGGAAGGATTCCTCATCTGGGAGAGCAGATGCTCCAAAGGAATCTGCCTGTGGAGCCTGCTCAGCCAACAGGCCCCATCAGGTCTGTGCCTGCCTGCCCTGGGGCTTACCAGCTCTGAGCCCTTGGGCAGAAGGGAGATTTGGAGCTGTTTATCCCACTTGACCCTCCATACTGATGACCTTCCATCATCTGGGGCCAGCTGATGCTAAGCAGTAAATTAAATTCAGTGGCATGCTGTCTCAGTTCTCAATGGTGTTTCAGTGTGAGTGTTGGAGCCCATAGAGCAGGGATCATTACATGCTGCTGCAGCAGCTGGAGCTGGGGGGTGTCAAGCTCATTACCTTTTATAATATGCCCACCGATGGAGCTAGGTGTGCTCTAGATGGATTTGTCAGAGGCCAGCACTTTTGTCTGGGGGTGAAGCATTGCGTTAATCTGACAGGCAAGACTCCACATTATGTGAAAGGAAGAATTCAGCAGGAAACAGATGTGTGTGGATAAAAATTAATCAATGTTTTTGCAACCTGCACCTCTGAATGCAGCATCTGTAGCAGTAGAAAGAATATATTCTGTACTTCCTCATATCTTTTCCTCAGCAAATCAAAGCTTATGGCAAGCAGTTTGCAAAGTTTAACTCCAGTTCTGTGAAATTCTTGTATGTTACTGAAGTTTTCAGCAATAATTTTGTTGACTTTCTTGGTCATCTTTTTGTACATCATTGTAAAGACCAACAATATAGAAACTATTTTGCTCCTGAATTTTTGAAGTAATGCACTATAATCTTTATTTTACTGCTCTTCTTACTATTCTAGCATACACTTCCATTCCAAGCCCTGTTTTGTTTGGAATGCATTGCATCATGTTTCAGTACTCAGTGTTGCGTTCACCTAATTTGTACTGCGGAAAAAAAAATGTGACATGCCTGTAAGGAAGAGAAAATGGCAAAATCAGAGAAGAAAACTGGTGGTGCCCAGACTCCCTGGATAGATAAGGCATTTCTTGAATCCACTCATTAAAATCTAGATCTTTGGGGAAAAGGAACCTCGGGTGTGGAACAATGAAGTCAGAAGAACACGGCCTGCAGAGAGTCTCTTGCTGGCTACTGTCCATACAGCACAGCAGTGGAGAGCTGAACTGGAAAATCTGAGTACAACACATTTGTCATTGCAGACTGTCTTCCTGAGAGCTTTGTTTCTTAAGATTTTTAAGGTTAAAAGGCCCTTTCTGAAATTCTGAACTCATTAGTACTTTTTTATTATGGCCACTGGGTTACAGGTGGTGTACATGTCTCTGCTAGAGGAGTAAGAAAAGTTTACAGATCTAGGAGGGGATGAGCTCAAGGGAATGCAGTGATATCGTACACCTTGTCCTTCCTTCCAGTGCCTCCTGACTCACATTTCTCACATCCCTGTTACAAGAAGTAGGCTGCTATGTCTTAGGTGGGAACCTTATAAGGCCCAACACTGGGGCAGTCAATTTTAATTTCCTGTTTTCTTAGAAAGGGAGATGGCAAGAATATCTGTGAGTGGTCTTAATTACAGCAGCAGCAGCTAGCAGGCATGCATTTAACAGTGGTGTTAATAAGGCACAAGCTCCTGGTTGTGTCTCACAGAAGCAGTTGCTCAGCCCCTGCTTCTTTTCATGCTGTGGTGTCATCTGGCACAGCTAGATCCTTGTTTGGGTTATTTAATTGCTCCCTTGCCTACCTTATGCAAACTCCATTTGTAGCTGGGCTTTTGGGCACTCGGACTCATGACTGCACTGCATTTAGTAAGCACTCTGCTCTGTCTGCAGGCAGTATTTTACAGTCACCCAGTGACTTTATTCAGTTTGCTGGTCCCCAACGTTATTGTCACTTGCATCATTTACCAATACAATTTTCACAAACAAAATTAGTCATTGCAATGTAGGTGTATGGAAGCTGTCCCACTCTGGAAGGATTCATTAAAATTCCCATAATAGTCTCCTTGTCAGGACTCTTGCCTGCTGTCTGGGAAGTATTTCAACAAGTCTGTCCTACTGTTGTGTTAATTAAACATTGTTCTATTTATAAATGCTCCATTGGTCAGTAGCAATTCCCAACACAGAGAGAGCGGAGTAGTGGCAACTAAAAGTGAAGTGCCAAGAAGATGGGGGTTGGCCATGCAGAGAAACCAAGGGACAATGCAGAGTGAGCAAAGTGCCCCTCTTGGATCTGTCATTGTCCTCATCACCTGCCCTGGGGCTGCAGTGGTCTTCTGACATTTAGCTTGGAGCAGGGGAGGAGGGAAGGATGCTTTTTCACTGCTTTCTCCAGCAGCTACTTTATTTCTGTCTGTATATTGCAGTCTCTTCACAGTGATTGCCACAGGGTCTTGGAGAAGGTGCAAATATACCTGAAAATACATCTGCCTTCAGATAGAGATCAAGTAGCTGAATTAAGGATAGGGCCATTATCCTCCTGTGTTTGTTTCACACTCCTGCCAGCCTTCTCTACAAGCTTCTCTATTTGCACAAACACATCTTTCTGAACATATTCATGAACACAAGGAGAGGGACCTGCGGGAGCCCTGGGGTACTGCTGACTGCGACGGAATAGTCTCCTGGGCCTGGCACTGCCTGGGTGCCAGGAGGATCTGCTCAGCATTGCTCTTTCTATATGTTCCTATTTTACTGATCAGAGCCCTGCTTTGTGCTGTACACAGCACTGCTGTTTGGTAGGGCCCCCTCTCCCTGTCATGGCTTCTGTGACTTTCTGCCTCAGCATCTTGCACGGCATCCTCTGACACCACAGGTCCATGCCATCCTCCTTTCTGCAGATATAGAGACAATTGCCAGCATTTTTATCCAGCATTATTTTCTACAGGTTTGCTGGCCTCACAGGCAGAGGTTGGCCAACATCCTCATCAGCAAGTCCCTGAGGGGTAGAACCAAAACCTTTGTGAAGACCAGGGGTATTTGGGATTTAGGTATGTAGTACCTGCTATTAGATACTTCTGAAGTCTTTATCAGTGCTTTCCTCTTGGTTTCCTGGTCTCCTTTCAACCCATACTTGTTCTCAACATACTGTGCTAGTGAGAGTTGTGAGAATGTCTACATGAAGATGTTTGCAAATGTGTATTTACCCTGGAAGCTGGTTCAGGCATAATTCTCAAGCTGGTGCCAACCCAGATATGAGAAGTGGGAGGCCAAAGAGGAAGAAGAGAAGGAAGCAAAAATGAGAGGAAAAAATATAAAGTGCTGCCAGGCTCATCCATGGACATAGATCTGTCTAGAACCTTAATTGGCTGGTAAATTCCATCTTCAAATCATTGAGCGTGCAAAATCTATGAGAACCACAGGAGACTCTGGAGTTCATCTGAGCAGCAACACAGCCAGGAAGAGGTGGAAGTGATACTCTGGAAGTATGGAAGCTGTGCCTCTTTTATGTTTTTTTTCGTAGGTACCGTAAGTGTCCTTGCTAAATCAGGGCACATAACTAAGTAGGCCCATAATGATGTGCTTTGGAGTAACCTAAAATGTGGTTTGCCATGAAACTTAAAACAGCATGAAGCAAAGTGTGTCCCACTGCCTGTTTTTCAGACTTTTGAATCAGCTGCTCCAAATGGAGTCTGTATGGCATGGAGGATTATATACACACATATATGTGTAATTAAAAGAAACTGCAGTTAAAAGTCTTGGGTCTTTAAGGATTGCCCTTCATCTGAAAGTTTCAAATGGCTGGTTACTAGTGGTCAAAGTGACCCTTTGCTTGTAAACCAACAGTCTGATACTATTCCATTTATTGTCTTAAAGCTACTGCTGTCCCTCAGAGACACAGTAGTGGATGTAGGCAGGACTGTGGGTTTTGTGCCAGCTGGTTCTACCATCATTTGCTGCTGCATCCCCTGAGATGCAAAAGCAAAGATCTCCAGTACAGGGACACTAAAGTACGTCCTTAAATGTGACTGCCATTTAGGAGGCAGGCAGGCTTCCTGCCCTGCTCAGGGAAACCTCCATCACCCCCTTGCAGGCCCTTGGCAAGCAGGACGAGCAACCTCTCAGTGCTGTTGCCCAGGCTGTGTTTGTCCTGGATGGGAGGCAGGACTTCGCTCTCCCACACTGTCAGTCAGGTGCCTTTCAGGAGCACTGTGTTCACATCTACAAGTGCACACATGAATTACTGTTTACTCAATAACAAATCAAACAAATTCTCTCCTATTCAGAGCAAACCACAATGATAAAAAGGAGCTGATTTCCACTATTATGAGCACCGATTGATGTCTTCCCTTCTCTTGACTGTCTATTTCACTTACAGGTGGCTTTTCTTTTTCCTTTTTTCTTTTTCATTTGGAAATGTCATCACCGCTTAATTAGCAACGTGTTGTTACCTGAAAGTAAGAACAAATCTATCTTAGGCCATATGGCAGGGTTTTAATCTGCACTGTCACAGTATAATTGTGTTGAAATGGCTTCCCTTTTCAGTCAAAACTGCATTTCACACTTTACCAATATGGCGCTTTTCCTTTCCTCTTCCAAAATAATACAGCCCTGACAGTCCAGAAAGTGCAAATTAAAATAGTTCCAAGCTGTGACCAGCAGCAGGAGGGGAGAGTGAGCAGAGAGTGGTGTGACTGGTGGGGAGGGAGGAGGACTGCATCCCAAAACTGGAACCTGTTCTGTGATCTGCTTGTGTGAAATCGAACCAAATGAGTTTGGGCTCCATTTAGAAGAAAATTCTCCTCTCCCCTATAGCAAAGGCCTGGATTATGCCACTCGGGACAGTTACAGGAAGTCTTTGTGAAGTTTACGTTTCCTTCCCTGGTGCTATTTGGAGCTATATAGAAACAGAATCCAAGAAAGCTATATGTTTGTGCAAATCAGGAGTGACCAGCAGAAAACTTTGCAACTGACTGTTGTAGTTGTTTACAGGGTCTAAGAGAAGATTGAAATACATGGTTTGATGGGTAACATTTTCAAAGTAATTTTACTCCTAAGCAACTTACAGATGTTTACTCTGATGTTTTAGGATACGTAACTGTCCTTTTCTGGGTGTTAGGTGAAGACAAAAAACTGGATTGAATCCTGTTTGCAGTGGGACAAAAGGAAATATGGGTTGTCTGTCCCCCAGAAAAATAAGGTACGGTATTAGTATTAGCAGGCTCTTCCCACAGCACCTTGCAAAAAGCAGAGTCTGGATCAGAGAACCCCTCTCTCTTGCCAGTTTTTCATGTTCTCCCAAGGCTGCATATCCCCAGGCATCCGTGAGAAACTACATATGGTCTCTGTTTAGCATTTGTGGATCTCAGGCTAAAATTGATTAAGTCAGGACAAAGTCATAGCTAGCAATGAATCTAGATAGTCCATGAACAACACCCTCAGTTTCCCATGCCTGCATTTTTACCTATCTTACCCCTCTGTAATTAGAACAGTAAGTACCAGGTAGCCAGATAGAGGGAGAAAAAGTATATCTTGAAACTTCTCCCCTCTCCTACCAGTTGCTTGTGTTTCTCCAGGACAGAAGTGTCAGAGACAATGAAAGTCCCAGTGCTCTGTGAGGCTTTTCATTTGTCTACATCCTTCAAGGGCCATATCTGGCTTCAAAGCCACAGGAGATTCCTGCATTCTCTGAAGGGGAGTAGCAAGTACCATTTTGCCTGGATGTACTATGCTGCTCCAAGCTGTGCATGGGACAGAGGGCTGGGATTCCTGTCCCGAGGGTAAGAGTTTCCTCCCCACAGGATGTGTAGGGATCACACAGCTCTCTAACCATGGGCAGTCTGATGTCTTTCACATGCTGTCTGAACTGCGTTGCTGTATCCATTTACAGATATAGCCCCCAGAACACCTCAAATTGGAGGGTTGGAGGTACTCCTTTCCTTCAGTCACTTCGTATTTTGCTGGAATTTCATTTTTACAACCCCTATATGAACACTGCAATGCACAGCAGTAATCTATCCCAGTCTTTCCCACCCAGCAGAAGGCTGAATATAGAAGCTGCTCAGTGCTGATCTGCTCCTTATCAGTTATTAACATATAGGTGTATTTGCAATGAGACAACAAAGGCAACAAGGGCAAAAGAAAACAAAGAATTTAAGTGATGACCTGAGGTTTTGCTCACAATAAGAGATGAACCAGAGCTCTCTTGTTATTTGAATGACTGGCAAAACTGTGTTTTGGCCAGGAAAGTCGAAGTCTAGATGTTCACTTACAGAAATCAACATCAGTGCAGGGGGAGCTTTAAATATTGTAGTGTCCTTGTTGATAGGTATTTAACTAGGGAAAGGACTCGAGCATATGGCTAGTTGATCTGGCTAGTTAAAACTGTACATTTGAAACAGATTTTCCTAAGAAATTCTAAAGAGTAAGATGGATCTGGTGCTCTGCATTAGCACAGCTTCTCTGACATGAGGTCCTTCAGCCCAACTGCAAGTTGGCCACACTGGACATCTGCATGTTACGGAGATGAGACTGGAGGGAGAAAAAAGCAGAAACCAGTGACAGCTTTGTCGGGCTGCTGTTTGACCAGGTATCTCATGTGCTTTGCAGAGCTGATGCAGGAAAGGGTTGAAGGTGTAAAGGGATGGTGTGAGTGCGTGCGCGCGCGCACGTGTGTGTGTGTGTGTGTGTGTGTGTGTGTGTGTGTGTGTTTGTACAATAGTCCTGAGAACAAATATAGTTCTGGAGCATGAAACAGAAGGATGACTATCAAGTGAGAACATCCAGCTGCAGGTCCTTTCCTCTTTTTCCAGCTTTTGGATGAACTGCAAAGCCGAGGGGGACTCTTAACTGCCTGGGCCTATCCATTTGTCTCTCTCACTTTCCTTCTCTGTCCCTAACCCCCCCTCCCTCTCCCTCCTGCAGCTCCAGAGGGTGGAGGTGCGATTCGCTATGCCCGTTTTTTATTTCCAGCACGCTTGACAGGCTGGGCGAGGAAGGCGTTAATGTTTTCTGACAGGCCCCCTCTAATTGTTGGAGCTTTTCTTCTCTGCCTTTTCTGTGAAATTCTGACTTAGCGAGCAGCATAACAAAATGCTCTGGCATTGAAATGTGCGCTTGCACTACACTGGGCTCGGGGAAACAGCATTATTCATGAAGATTTTCAGCTGTTTTTGTCTTTTAACTAACCTTTGAGTTTGATCAGAGACTAGCCGGGCTCCCTTTCTCAAAAGGCGGTCTTGGCAACCCGACAATGGAGCCAAACTGTTTTCCCTGTTAAAGAGATAACTATGCCGTTGAGTTGGTACATGGGGGAAATTAATCTTCAGGCGCATACAAATGATAGCTTTACCTCAGCCTGCAATCGCATGCATGGGATTATTAATAGGACAGGGGTATGGAGCAGAAGGAATTCAGACTGGGGCAGGAAACTTAAAAAAAAATCGCAACCCCAAGCCCATCATCCCTTTTGATTGTATAAAACCTGCGATTGATTCTTCACCACTTGCCTTTTGCAGCAGGAATTAGCCCCGCATTGTGCGGCCTGACACTCTAAGAGCTCTCTCGCTTGGGAGCTCGAAGTTGCTGGGGCGCACCGGGAAGGGGGGAGTGGGAGGGGGTGCTACCGGGGGGGTCCCTTCTCCCCTCTCCCCTTTCCAAGAGGCGAGGAGCAGGGAGACGCAGAATCTCCCCACGCTTCAAGTCGAGCTAATCCCTGAATGCACTGAGTAATACGCGCTGCATTACGGAGCGGCGAGCCGGAGCGTCCCGTGCGCGTCTCCCCCTCCCCATCCCCGCACCCCCGCCCGGCCTCGCCCGCCTTTCCTTGGGCAGGTGCCCGCTTCCCTCGCGTGCTGCCGGCCCCTCTCCGCTGGGCCCGGGCGGCGCGGAGAGGAGAGGAGAGGAGAGGAGAGGAGAGGAGAGGAGAGGAGAGGAGAGGAGAGGAGAGGAGAGGAGAGGAGAGGAGAGGAGAGGAGAGGAGAGGAGAGGGGCGGGCGTGCGGCAGCTGCGTTGGGCGCACGCCGCCCCCGAGCCCGGCGGGTCCCCGCCGCGCCGCCGCCGCCGCAATAAAGGCTGAGGCACGACACGCGCGGGGACAGCGCTGCCCGCTGCCTGCCCGGCCCCCACCGCCCCCCCGCCTGCCCCTGCGGGCCCGCACACAAAAGGCAGGACCTGCGCCGCGGGGAGGGGCAGGACAGAAAAAGGAAGAAGGAGGGGGGACAAACAACCAAATAAAAAAAAGGGAGGAAATTTTTTTTTTAAAAGAAAAAAGATCTTTAGAACAGGGAAAGAACCCCCGGGCTCCCCAAAAGCCAGTGCTAGCGGGCCTGGGTGCGGGTCGGCGCCTCTCGCTGAGGGGAAGGTGAGAGGAGGGCTGGAGGCTCGAAGGAGTTCTCAGAGCCCTTCCCGGGAACAGGGCCTTGGGGGCTTCACCCTCCCTTCTTACCTGTGCGGGAGCGGTGGAGGCGCGGAGGCTCCGCGGGGCCGGCGCTGCTCCCGCGCGCGGAAAAACAAGTTTGTGCATAAGATGGGAACACGGGGGGAGCCGTGGGGAGGGGGCAGCGGCAGAGCTGCCCCGAGGAATGGGGAGGGAGGGCAGACCCCAGGGCGCGGGGAGGCTCCCGCACGGCTCCGCGGGCCGTGGTGCGGGAGGCCTCGCCGTGCTCCCCCTCTGCCCGAGGGTCTCGGCCTGGAGGAGGGCACGCAGTCTGGGAGAGGCGTTTGTTAGCGGGACACTTTTCGTGCATTGCGATAAATAAACGCGTAGGTAGGTAAATTAATAAATCCGTGGCCGAGCAACTTTCATCCGCACGCATATCCCTTCTCCGGTCCTCCTCCCCCAACCCCCACCGATTCCTGAGTAGTTCTAAAACTTATACTGCGCCCAAAGAAGTCCCTGATTTATGGAGTTTACTAATGCTAACTGAATACTGTCTGTCAGGCAGAGCTGAAAGGCTCTCTGCGCTAATACAAGAAAAGGCTTTGTGTTGCTAAGCGATTAGAGCAGATGTAATGAGATTTACCCCAATCCTGCTTTGCCCTTTCCCTATCTTCAGTAAAATTGTGTGTGTGTGTTTTCTTTCTTTCTTTCTTTCTTTCTTTCTTTCTTTCTTTCTGGAGGGGGCTGAGGGGAAAAGGGAGGGAGGAGGTGGTGAATTTCTGAGCCTGCCTTATACATTGTAGCGAACAACAGCGTAACTTTGCCTTTAGTTTAATGAGTCTGGATATTTACTATTCAGAAGTGAGCAAAAAAGAACACCTGTCTACACAAGGAAGAGAAATTTCGCCTTTGTAACAGAATGAAACATTATCCTAATGTTATATTCATAGCTATAAATTACTCGCTACACTTTCTTTGCATACCTTATCTGTACACTTGCAAAAGTGGGTAAATAAAGAGGGAGATGCTGTAAAGGGAGAGCGGATGGCGGCATATAACGGTTATTATTGTCATAACTAAACATTAGTTCCACGAGCGGTTAAAACAATGAGTGTTTGTGCTAAAGTAATGAGGGATTTCGTGACCCCACCGTGTCCCGTCCTCCCATCCCGTCCTCCCCCTCGTCTTCCCTTTCACCCCCCCTCCCCCGCGATTAAATCACGTATTGATCATTTCAGGGCGTGGGGGGAGGAGGGGAAGGGGCAAACGTGTGTGTACTTCTAAAGTAATGCAGGAAGGACTATGCATTGACGTACACACATATAAACATCCATGTGTGCGTATGCGTCCGTGCATACCTATATGTATATTTTGATATACATATATATATGTAGAGAGAGAGGCAGAGAGTTACACATACACGCTCGCAGAGGGAAAATTCCGGACTCCTCCACCAAAGCTTTCCCCACTCCTTTTTTAAAATCAACGCATCCCTTGTAACTCGACGGCACATTTGTAGCGGGGCGGACTAGTTTTTTGCTTTTTTTTTTTCTTTTAACTCCGTACTCCCCCCGATCTTTATTGGGTTTTGTGGCTTTTTTTCTTTCTTTCTTTCTTTCTTTTTTTTTTTTTTTTTAAGATGCATTTTGAGCTTTGCTTTCCGCTTGGCTTGGTGCACGCAAACTGAATTTGCAAGTGATGCAGAAGCCAGGCGAAAAGAAGGCGAATTCTGGTCACGTCCTTGCTAACTGACAACAAGCAGGCTAGCCAAAAAGAAAAAAAAAAAAAAAAGAAAAAAAAAGAAAAAAAGCGGGGAATGGGGGGAAGAGTCCAGTTTCTTTTTGAGTCTTGGTAATTGGGTACTTTTACAGGCAGATCACGCTATTTGGGCAGAACAACAAGTTTGGAAAGACCAACATCTCTACGCTGCCACCGATTTCTACTACTTTATTTATTTTTTTATTTTTATCTCATTTCTACTCTCGCTTCCCGTCTTCCTCGCGACGGTTTTATTTACCCAGCCACTGTCTTCGCAGAGGAAACACAGCGCCCCGTGTTTGGGGTGGCGGCGGCTGTGCCATCCCCCGTGTTTTCCTGCCCCGTTGGGTCAGAGCCGCGGAGGAGGACAGGGTCACACCGCCGAAACGCGGGATGGAGCGCCCTCTTTTTTTTAAGGCTCGGGCTTTGGGAGAATTCTGTAATGTGCAGTGATTTCAGGAAGGACAATGCAATCATTAATCATCCCCTCGCCTTTTGATTTGAATACACATTTGCAACACAGAAGGGCAAAAAAACAATGGTGATAGCTCTAGATCTTTGCATATTTATATCGAGATAGATAAAGATATATATGTTACATCCATCAGATACAAACACTTCATATGCAGCTTAGCTCTGGTATAACATCGATCAACATTCTGTCCTTACATTCGTCGTTGTCAATGGCAGAAAGAAAAAAAAAATGCATGCGGTAGGCAGCTGATAATTTTAATTTTAAAAAAGTTTTATTACGAAACTAGTTTGTATAAAATAGGGTTATACAGGACCTTTGTAAGTTTGTAATAAAACAGTAAGAAAAGGCAGTGGTGGAGGGGTTGTTTGTTTGCTTGTCTGGTTTTTCATTTTTTTTTTCCTTTTTTTTTTTTTCCCCGCCCCCCCCAAAACAGCATATGAAAACAAATGGCTACCGTTTTGCGTTTGGACAATAGCTGCATAAACTTTGTTCACTTTGAACATTGTTTAATGACATTATTAATACATTAACAAAGTTTCTATAAAGTAAGACACATTGGTGCTAAAGTACATCTGGAGGAAATCCAAGTCCTTTACAAAACCACATACAAAAATGGCAGTTGTAAGGTAACAGTGACTACGAGTCTAAACATGAAGAGGTAATAAGCATTACATATTAAAAAAAGTATCAAGATATACAGATTTTAAACCATTTGTACAAAACCTCTATAAATTTCTCTCTCTCTTATGTACAAAAATAGCTTAATATATCCCCAACCGGGTTAGGATAGATACAAATAGATTTTCTTATCATAAAAAAATTCACGAAAAAAAAAAAGATTGGAAGCATTCTATGATGGAAACGAGAGGAAAAGTTTGGATCGAGGGGAGGGAGAGGCACGCGGAGATGGGGGTAAATGGGGCTCCAGGGACTTCTTTGAGTACAGCATAGCTTAACTTCAGCATCTCCACAGACATCGGGAAAACTAACTTTGTCCACAGGTGATGAACGCCAGTCTCTGAATGGCCGCGGCGGCGGCGAGGTGCGGAGGCGGGCCGTCTTTCTGCTGAGGAAGAGGAAGAGGAAGAAGAGCTCCTCCGCCGGCCGAGGAGCGCAGCACCCTTTCCCTCCGGGGACAGCCCTCTTTCCCGGGGCTCCCCCGCCGGACACCCGCTCCGCCGGGGCGCAGTCCGTGGCAGTGCGGCGGAGTGCAAAGGCCGGCTGGTCTCCGGAGCCGGGGGCGACGGCCCCGACCGCCCCGCGGCGCGCAGCGCTGTGCCCGCCCGCCGGGAGACGTGCCCGCACCGCCCTCCGACGGCAGGGGAGCTGGAAACGCAACAGGTTCTTTTTCTGCGCGGATTTTTGTCTCTGTGTGATCTGATTTTTGTGGGTTTTTGTTGTTGTTGTTGTTGGTTTTTTGTTTTTTTTTTGGTTTTTGTTTGTTGCTTTTTTCCCCCCTTTTTCAACTGTCCTGTAACAATAAAAGAGAGAGGAGATCAGAGCCGCCCCGGGACCAGTGCAGCGTCGGGCCGTAGAGACGCTCGTAAGTACCGCGGGGAGCTCCGGCTGCGCACCCTCCCCCGGTGGCTGCGGCCCCGCCGCCCCGTGTCCGACCCCCCGCTATCCCCCCGCTATCCCCCCGGCCCTCCGCGGGTGCCTACCCACCTGCGGGGGGGCGGCCGGCGTTCAGAACCAGCTTGTGAAGTCGAGAAGCTCCTGCTCCTCGGGGCTGAGCGGGTCGTAGGAGCCCTCGTCAGAGGAGTAGGAAGAGACGGGGGAACCCGCCATGGAGTTCATGTCGTGGGAGTAGCTGGGAGAGATGGTGGGCGAGAGAACGCCCGCCTGGAAGGCGGCGCTGACGGCGTCATGCTCGTCGAGCAGCTGCTGCAGGGCGCGGATGTACTCGACGGCGGAGCGGAGCGTCTCCACCTTGCTCATCTTCTTGTTGGCAGCTCCGTTGGGGACGTGCTCCCGCAGCGTGGCGAAGCCCAGGTTCACCAGCTTCACTCGGTTGCGCTCCCGCTCGTTGCGCCGCGCCACGGCCGCCGGCTGCTGCTGCGGCAGGCTGTACCCGAACCCGCTGAAGTTGAGCCTCCTCTTGCAGCGCATCAGCTCCGGCGAGGCCGAGCGCTGCCGCTTGGCCGCCCGCGGCGCCGAGGGCTTGCCGCCCGGGGAGGGCTGCCCTCCCGCCGGGCTGAGCTGCGGCGGCGGTGCCCCCGGGGGCGGCCCCGGAGGGGCGGCGGCGGCAGCGGCGGCCACCGCCGCGGCGAAGAAGCACGCCGGCTGCAGGAAAGGCGGCTGCCCGGCGGCGCTGGACATCCTGGCGGGGCTGCCGCTGGCCATGGACGAGGGAGCGTCCTGCGAGGCAGGGGCGCCCGAGTGAGGGCCGGTCCCCGTTCCCTCACCACCACCACCACAGAGAAAAAAAAAAAAAAAAAAAACAGAAAAAAAAATCGAAAAGAGAAAAAAGAAAAACTTGCCACGATCAGTTGAATAAATAAATAAATAAATAAAAAGAGCTAGGCGACAGACGCAGGGGAAAGGGACAGCGGCAACCGACGGGAGCGGACGGTGGAGCCGGGCGGGCGGCTCTGCCCGCCCCCCTCCCTCTCGCCCTCCGTGCGGCGGCCGCGGGGAGGCTCGTGGCGCTCGCGTGTGCGCAGGCTGCTTTGCAAAGCCCCTTTTGCAAAAAAGTGGCTGAGGATTGTGTCTCTTATAAGGGGCGGACGGGGCTCGCTCCCCCCCTTCGCCTACACACACACACACACAGACACACACAGACACACAGACAAACCTCCCCCCGCCACCCCCCGCGCTCACACGCACGCACACCCTGCACCTTGCGCCTTCCACGCTCCCCGGCTTTGCCGGCCGCGACGCGCGGAGCGCCGCCGGCTTTTCAGCGCGGGACACACACGCACACGCACACACACGCACACGCGGACGGACGGACGGACGGACACACAGACACACACGAGCCCCCGCGCCCCCCGCCGCACACGCGCTGCCGGCCGCGCGGCTCCGCCCCCCCCCCCCGCCGCTCCCCCGCCCCGCGCGCCGCCCCCGCCGCTCGCGGGTTTGTTGTCGCAAGTGCGTGCGCCCGGCGCGTGCCGCGCTCCCGGCCCTGAGCAAACACCCGCGCCGGGGCGCCGCGCGGGCCGGGGGCGGGGCGGGAAAGCGTGAGGGAGGGAGGGAGGAAGGGAAAGGGGGGAGCCCTGCCCGCCGAGGCGAGTCCGGGAAGGGCCCCGCACCGCGCCGAGGGGCCCCGGGGTGCGCGGGGCATCTCCTGCCGGGGCCATCTCAGCGGTACCCGCCGGGGTCTGGAGGGGAGGGAGGGCCGCCGTGCGGGACGCTTAGGCGTCCCCAGAGCGGTGCGCGCCCGCGGGAGAAGCGCCCTACGGGGAAACTTCGTGTGCGGCGCCGCGGCTTGTCCTCGTCCCTAGAGAGCACCGGGACTGGTGCCTGGTATCGCTCCGGTAGCGCTGCCGGGCTGGGCTCCGCGAGTGTCCGAGCACCACCGCCGGGGGCTGTCGTCCCCGCTCCGCTTCCAGCGGCCGGAGCCGCCTGTGCCCGGCACCGCACCCGCCCCGCGGGCGGCCTGATGGCTCTATTAGCCAGCGACAGCCGCGGGTGAGCCGGGCTGGGTGATAGGAGGAGGGCGGCTGAGAGCAGAGCCGGGTAGAGACTTCTCTGGAGAAGTCACCTCGAATTACCCTTCCGGAATGCTGAGCACCACGGGGTGAGCCTGTCAGGATAAAATGAACAAACCACTCCTGAGCACGTCCAGCACGGACGGTCCAGCACGGGGAGGGAGGAGGTTTGCCTCATAAAGTCAGGGTGTGTTGGGCAGAGCTGGCAGGTGCGGATTCAGCCCACCCTTCGCTGCCAGATCCCATTTCCCAGGTCACACAGTCTGCTTGCCGGGCTGGGGAAGACGCTGAGCCCCTGCTCCTCCCGTGACACCATGCAAAATGGAAGTAGGTCACCAGCTCTCCAAACAGGCAATGGCGTTGACCTTTGACTGAGGACTCAGGGTGGACCTGGCCTATGCAGGGGAAATTATCACTGCTCCCAGGTGAAGTCTCACTTGCCGTTCAGGACCCAATGAGGAAAAGCAGCACTGAGGTGCTGGGAGTTTGAGACTGGTGTGCCTTAGGGGTCACACTGATTTTTGGGGCTGAAGGGCTGTATGCAGCCTGGGAGGCATGGCCAGGCTGAGCACTGGAGAATGCTGATCTTGGCATTCTCTCCCTTCCCTCCTGCCTTTCACATATCCATGCATTTCTGAAATCTCCAGCACATTTTCTGCCTTCTACTCTTGTCTTATTTCCACTTCTCGCTGTGCCTTTCCACTCTGTGAACTCAGATGTGCGCACTCTCTAACCCACTGAAAAGAGCAGAACCATGGTATGACAGCCTTGCCATGGTGATATTAGGGCTCTAGGAAGGCCCTGGCAGGTGGTTTTAATCCCTGGTACTCTCACCAGCTCCTAAGTATGAAAGGAGGGGACCTGCACAGTCCATGTTAAGGTCTGGAAATGACTGCAAAAATAAACCTTGTGCTGTTGTTGACCTCAATTACAGCAGCCTGGAGCTGTAGAAATCACTTCTCATCTGCTACCAGCTCTCTGACCCTGGCTGTGTGTGTGTGAGCTTAAAAAAGTGCTAACCAGGAACATAGCACAGGAGAACTTCAATGTGAACCTGCTAGCTAGTATTTTTATATTTTTTTTACATGTCAGCTTTTAAAGCACATGTGATGAAAAACATGAAGTAGTTCTGTGTGGTCATATTTATTTTGGGGCCTCTTCACTGGTCACTGACCAGTTTCTGACTTCTAGCCTGCTGTCTCACCATGTGGGAAATGTTTTAACTTATTTTCTCCACTCTTGGGCAGAACAGCCAGACTATAGCAGGATAAAATGTTTGCTTGTATTTCCTCTTTGGGAAGCTCTCCTTCTTCAGTTCCAGGTCTTCTGGATGGTTTGCTCAACATCCCTGGTCTGACGTCAGAACAGATTGCTCTGGAAGCAGTTGTTGCATCACCAGCTCTGTGTCGTTACTTTGGGAAGCGCTAACAGAAATTGCAGCCCTGTAAACTGTATATATATTTAAATAGACTAATTCTTCTGGAGCAGACAACTTCCAGAACTGGTGTAGAAGCACCATATAGGGACATTCCTGCCCTTTGTCCTGGAAGCAGCAGAGCAAGACTGGAATTTCTGGCTCCCTTCTTCTCCAGTCTCAGAGGCTCTTAAAAAGGCAAAATCTGTGAGTTCCAGAGGTCACTAAGTGTAACTCATGTAATTGTGCCTCAGTGGTCCCATACCAAATTTGGCTACCCCGGGTCACGGTATGTGTTTGTGTGTGGGATGGATAAGGGAGGCAGAGCCTTTTCCTCTCATCTCTTTCCTCCCACTGCCCCCGGGGAACCAAGTCACCCATCATAACTGAGGTAATTCCAATCTCACCAGCTTCTCTGTGTGCTCACTGGGCAGAGTAAGGGCTCTGGGGCTCTGCTCACTCTGCAGAGTGAAGGACCAGATTCCTAGATAATAAATATTGTTCCGAGGTCCCACAGCCTCTATCCACTCCTATGCACAGTCCTGCACCTGTGCCTTAGCATTCTTAATCCTAATATAATGATAAATAGCCCTTGCTCTTTTCATTTGGCACTTTTTTTTAGTTTATTTATTTATTTAAATATTGAACTTTTTCTAGTGACTTTTTAGTGTGCCTAAATTGTAGCCACACTCATGAAGACTTTTGAAGTCCTTCCCTTTTTTTTTTTTTAATTTTAAAAATACCCAACAACCCTGGTAAGCTTTTTTTTTTTTCCCTTTTCACTTCTTTTCTTTTTTAAAGGCCATTTACGTTATGATTAAATGCTGTCTTGGAAAAGCAGAACGAAAGTCGTTAATCTATATAGATCTTCAAAGAATCGATACATTCGGGACTTCTGTAGGATTTGTTACACTCCATTTTGTTACAGTAGGCAGCTCGTCTGGATTTGGGCACATGTGTTTCTCTCCCTCCCCTCGCCCTCCCCCTCTCCTTTCCAGCTTCCCCCCCAAGAGTGAAAATAAAGTAAAAGGTCTTTCATGGTAAACAAAACCAGCTTATTCTCCACATAGAACACATGAATAGCTGGAAAAAAAACTTACAATAAATGGTGCATTTTTTTCTCTGCTGGGTATAGCATTCAAGATCAGTCCAGTATTCAAGAAGCAGTCCATTTTTTGCTCAGCAAGAGAGTTTAGAAAAGAAGCGTGGGGTCTATTCAAAGATCTTTTCCCCCTTCACAATTGCTGGGCTTTATGAAACCTATCTTCCATGCCTTGTCAGAGTATTTCTGGGGACCAATTAGTGCTTTGTTGCAAGGCTTCTTTGCTGAATCTTTGAGCAGCAAGAAAAAGCTCTCTTGAGTCTCCCCTTATTTTGACTATTTCAGTCATTACTCAGTGTAATAATTAATATGACAACTGGATGCTGAAGTTTGTATAGAAACACCTCGGCTGCAGGAGAGAGCGTGCAGTGGGTGGTAACAAGCTACAGATCAGACTGAGAAGCCACACACACAAGGAAGGGGGGGAAAAAGAGAGGGAGAGAGAATAATGAATGAAAAGAAAGAGGGAAAGAATAAAGATAAATAAATAGTTGGTGCAGCCTGAAGAAACATAATACAGCCTTAGAAGGGAAAAAAAAAAGCACTTAGAATGGAGGGGGGGGAGGGGGGGATGTCAACTCCAGAGAGGTAAACTTATTTTGAAACAGTTTCCACGTGAATATAATTTTCAAAATTCGCTGTTTTCAGAAGTCAGGAAAGTGAATTTCTCCTGAAAAGGTGAAATGTTCCTTTGGGTAAGTAATGTTTAAGGACCGTGTGTTTGCACTTTTGCATACTTGATAAAGTTTAATTCCTCTTCCTAAGCGTCCCTTTATGGAAATAAGAATTTAACCATGAAACCTTATTCTTGAGTAATTGTTGCCCATCCTGCCCAGGGTGGAGAAGGCTGGTTATTGGGGTAGCAAGTTCGAGTTTTCTTGGTGTTGCATCGTCTACAAGAGGAATAAAGCCTGTGCCCCAATAAAGAATTAAAAATGACGTTTGACCAGGGACACTGCAGAATTCTCCTCGAAAGGCGTCTTGGGATGAACGCTCGTCACTTCTCAGACATTTCTTGGGCTGCCAATTAGGGCATAATAAATAATTAGAGGTTTTAAGCATATTAGATACAGCTCATGCTAATGAGCTACATCAGGTCTTGTGCTAACCCGAAGTGACAGTTTGCATATAGGGCTAAAAAAAAAAAACCCAAAAAAAAAAAAAAAAAAAACCCAAAACCAAAAAAACCCACCACCAAACAAACAAACAAAACCCCCCCCGAAAAACTCACAGGAAAAAAAAAAAACTACCAAAAAGCAAAACCCCAAAACTGAACCAGCCGCCGAAGCGGCTTCTGTTTTTCCCCCTGCGGCCCCGTCCGGCTCGACCCTCCGCAGCTCCCGCGGGTCCCGCCGGGCGGTGCCGCTCGCTGTTCCCCTGCCCTCCGCTTCAAACCTGCCCTCCCCTGTTTCCCCTGCCCTCCCCTGTTCCCCTGTTCCCCTGTCCTCCTGTCCTCCCCTGTTCCCCTGTTTCCCTGCCCTCCCCTGTTTCCCTGCCCTCCGCACCCGCGGAGCAGACCCCTTAGCTGCCGGCTCTGCCGGTGGCCCCATTGTGCGGCCACGAGTTGTGCGTCCGTCACAGCCCCGGGGGATAAATCACACCGGGCTGCCCTCCCGCATACCCCCAGCGACACTTTTTGGACAGCTGAATTTTTTGGGTGGGGGGTCGTTTGCTGCCGCCTCCTCCGAAGCGGTGGTCGCTTGGCAGGAGGGGTAGGAGAGGGTTTGGATGATGCCTGCGCAGGCTGGGAAGCGGATCCCCCCCCTATTGCCGGGGAGGACAGGCTGCGGGGAGAGAGGTCCTCATCTCTGCCGTGAGGACACAGTGCCACCTCCCGGCCACCCGCGCCCGAGTGAAGGAGCCAGGGAAATCCAGGGGGGGCATGGGTGCAGCCTTGAGGTCTCGGGGAGCTCGGCTCTGCAGTGAGAGCGGATATGGCTGGACGGCTTTGCCAGCACGATGCAGAGGCAGGTGCGAGGAAATGCTGCCTAACAGGGTTGTAAAGCAGAGCTACAGAACCATGAGATCGCTGGTAAATGCATTCACTATATTGATAAGGGGGATGCCCCCCTACCATGCACACACACACAAACTAGCTAAGATACTTATGGAATCCTCATCTGGGTGTTTTTCCCGGCAGCTTCTGTTTTCATTCGAAAATCTGCCTTCCACTGCTCCCTGCTCCCTCTCACACTGGCACATCCTGAACCAGCAGGGAAGGCAGGCAGCTGCAGGCCAAGGATAGCCCCAGTGTCCTGGCACAGGAAGGGACATCCTCACCCAGACACCAAAACTCACAGCTCCAAGGAAGCCACCACTCTGCAAATGGGCAATAAAGAGCAGTCTGAAAAGCAGCCAAAGTCCACGGCCCCTTGAACTAGCATCGTGCCGGCCAGGAGAGCCTGCCAACTTCAGTGCAAAGAGCCCTGTGAGCTGCAGCTGAGAGCACAGCCAGAAAGGACTACTTGTGGTGTGTACACCCAAAGAAAGTGTGTTTTGGAGGCAGAACAAAAACAGTGTGTTTTTAGGCAAAGACAAGGTGGGACATCAGTGCATGTGGCTGAAAGAAGAGGGGGTTCACAGGGCTGCAGCAAAAGCCCAGAGCAGGACTAACAGACTAAAGCCCAGCCATTCACACTGGCTGGGGAATCAGGCACATGAGGAAACTTGAAACCCAAATGGGAAAACCTGGTTGGCAGTGTAGTATGCTGAAGTAGTATTTCAAAGAGGACAGGGAAGCTCCAGCAATTTGGACTCTGGAAGGGCCCAAGGTAACAGATGCTGATGTAACTGCATATTCCTAGAGTAGTGTCACTGGGCACACAAGTACTCACACACCATAACACACCACTTTGCTCCAAAACAAGAGGATTTGGGAATTCCTCCTGGCAAGACAGAGCTTTGTTTCCTCCTGCCAGTGCCTTTTGCTATCAGGCAACCTCTGACAGTGCAGAGATTAAACAGTGCACTGGTGGCAATATGCTGGTGGTATTATTATGATTGCGTAACAACAAGGGTAAAATATAATCTTGCAAAATAAATACAAAAAGCAGGGGTTAGGAGGCAAAATAGATAATTAGAAAGATTTGGCATGAGCAGCATTTTGGGTATTTGATATTTCACTTGCCATTACCATTGGGTAGAGTGAACATATGTAAGAAAAGGGATGGAGAAAGAGAAGGAACAAAAACCAAAAGCAAGTAAAAGCCATAAAGAAGTAAAAGAGAGATGGAAGATTAGTGAAAAGAGAAGGAATAAGGAAAGAAGGAGGAAGGCACAAACAGAGGAAAGAATAGATTATCTCACTGAAAAATACACCAGATGGCAAGGCATGGTGTGTGGGGAAAGTAAACAAGACTTGTTGCTGGAGTCTGTCTTGTCCTGCGCAGGGGCTATAATCAGACTTGTCAGCATCCTCATTTCACTGTTATTTTTTTCCAAGGTGGCCTTCAGTCTCCCTGTCATGGATAGGACTGTGTCTTGTGCTGGACCAACACAGGACACAAAAGACTGGCTACTGTAATGAATTTACCGGCTGAGTAGTTAAAAAACAGTAGTTTTTCTTCTGCTGGTAATTACTGGGGATACTTGCCCCTACTGCTCTGCCTTGCCTCGCCCCATCCTACTGCCATATGAGCAGGATCCAATGTGTTTAGTGTGCATCACTTTTGGCTATCTTGGCCTGCCAGCCCATACCACAGGATTGTTGATCAGTTCAGAAAACTTTCTGTCCCTACAGGCAGTTTCAGGATGTTCTAAGAAGCAGCTCTTCTGAAAAGAGGTATGTATTTGCACCCAAAGCATTGAGTTACTTCAGATGTATGTTATATAATTGATAATTTTAGTGGGATGGATTCTGACTCCACAGTCATGGGGTCCAACACGGATTTGTAGTGAGAACCATGTAGATGGCTCCACTCAGTTCCCCACTGTAAGGCTGCTGGGTTTTGTACATATGAACAATTTACAGTAAGTCTTTGCTAGCATTCAGAAGTCTGAGGTTGCACAGATTGTGTAGTAGAGCTTCCCTCAAGGACAAAATAACCGTAAAGAGGATTTGTCCTCATCATGGAAACATAGCAACACTATCTGCCTTAGCACGATTTGTCTTTGTAAGACTTCATCTTCCTAAATAGCAAAATAGGTGCCTAGTTATTTCATTTTTTCACCTGTCCTCTGATATTGGGCTATAGCTTTCCAATTTCCTTTACCTCCTTTGGTGACTCTTTTCAAGCCAAATCTGGGCTCTTTCACATAATACTTTACTAACCTTTCCTGAAATCATTTATATGTGTCCCACCCTTTTCCCCTTGTGCTTTCCATGGCTGACACCATATGCAAGCACCCATGCATCATCTGCAGTCCTTCTTCCTGCCCTGGGGCTCTGACCTTCTCTTTCCTGCCCTTTTTCTTCCTTTACCTGCTCCCCTTTCCCCATGCTCAGGCCCATTTCCCAGTGTGAGGTTCATGGAGATAACACCTCTCTCATGCTTCCCTTATGCTGGTGTCTCTCTCCAGTGTCTAGTGAGTGGAATGGTGTCTCCTGCTCTCTGATCCCTTTGGAAGCAGCCCCAGAGGCTCTACTAAAGGATAAATCCCTCAGCTGCTGTGCCTTGCCAGAGCCTTCTGTGCCTGATGCTTGACATCCAAAGAATGTCCTGGAGAATGTCTGATGTTTGTCCAAGGGGAGTGGTCCCAATGGGAAGCCCACCTGAGGCTGAACACGCAGCTGCAGCAGGAAGGAACGGACCGGAGGCTGAACTGAAAACGATGTGTTGACAGGAAAAAATGAAAACAGCTGATGTTGATCAGGAGGAGGAAGGCTGTTAATTCAGAGCATGCTGCTCCTCCACGTTGGGTGCAGATAGAAACAATCTGCTGGAGAGCTGCTCCACGCTGGTCATCTCCTGCAAGCCCTATGCCTGCATGGAGCTGTTCGTGTGCCAGGGGTGGGTGGGGTGGGCGTGCAGGGAGAACGCCCCCTTGGCATTCTGTCCAGGGGAGGGAGCAGGGGAAGGGATGGCTTTGCCTTGCTTGCTCCACTTTAAATACCTTTGCACAGATTTCTGCCCTCTGCAGTTGGGTCAGAAGGCTTCACCTGCTGTAGTGAAGGGGCCTCCCTGTGTGGGCATTGCTGCTTCTGCAACATGGACTCACAGCACTACAAAATGAATGGTGACACTTTCCAGGTAAGTGATGGGGTCTGTACCTGCCTTTTGCAGAGGTGGAGGGGTGTCCTGCCTTACTGCTGCACTCCTATGCTTGTCCTCCACTCTCTGAGAGGCAGTGTGACCCAAGAGGGGAAGAATCAAGGTGGCCTGTTGTGATGCTTTGCAGTATCTGAACAATTTTGGCAGCCTCCATGCTTGTCTTCTCTTAACTGTGCTTATAAAAACGCAGTGAGAATGCAAACATTGCTACAGTATCCTTGCACACATGGCAAAAAGACAAAGAATCAGAAGCTTATTAGAGGTCTTAAACGTGTGTGATTAAAAAAAAACCTGTCTTCTTTTGTTAAAGGAAAACAGATGAAGTAACGTGCTGTTCTGGTGGAGTTTTTGTAACATTCTGTGACTCTCTTGTCCTCTTTTTTTAAAGTTTACTGACTGACTTTGAACTCTTTGCTTTGGGAAATACAGGAAAGACCTGAAGTTCATGCCTTTTGAATACAGGCACTGATGTTACTACAGGGGCAAGTCGTGTGACCTCAGGCCAGCATGGTTAATTATTAGGACAGAATTCTGCACTTACGTGTCCTATGCGATGCTGCTGAAGCCAGAGACAAGTTGCATCAGATGTAGAAAAAAAGAGGCTTCTATTTTTTATAAAAGCAGAGATGCCAAGGAAGCCTCTATTCCTACTGCTTTGTGTGCTGAGGCTGAACTCCCAAAAAATTTCTCTAGGGTCTCACCTTGCTGCTTATCCAAGTGATGTAATTGCTTGGTTCCAATGACAATTGCAGTGATCAGCATTTAAATGCCTTAAGAAATCTGACTTGGAAACGAGTTCCATTTTCACAAGTAACTTAGAAATATTTTAATTTGAATTTTTTTCCTTCCCCCATCCCCTATTTTGAGTATCTAGTAAGTTTGAACTTTATAACAGAGATATGAAAATTTTATATCCCTGAAAGTGCAAGAAAAAGTTTCTCAGGCTTTAACAGTGTTGGAATTAACTCTGAAGGGCTTTAGTTAAATGTCTCAGCAATGGATTAGAAGGCTGACAGGGCTGTGTTATTGACTCTTAATACTGCCACTTTCCAGGCACAACCACTTGTGTCAGAATGGCAATACCAATCCATGTGTGAAGTGCTAACTAAAAATGCAGGTTTGTGCTCAGGTAAACATATCCTTGCATTTGCATAGCACTTTCTTTGAGATTGTATTAGGTCCAGGGACAGTTGTTTATGCTCATCAACTGGTTCTTCTTTTATTTCCTGGAAAAAATAAAACCTGAGCTGGAAGAAAATTAGATCTGAATTTATTGTACACTAGAAATCACATATACATATCACAGATACAATATTTCAACACAATAAAACTGTTTATTTGACTCTGAATCTTGATCACAATAGTAATAGGACAGTAGAAGTACCCCAAAGCTGCAATTCCTTCATGTACGTTGAGGAACAAGAAATTAAAGTCCAAAATGAGAATGGAAAAACTGATCAACAGTTAAAAATATGCATAAGTACTGCAAAAAGCTCAACAATAATGTGAGTGCCTGTGTTTTTGCTGCTATCACCTCCAGTGCATGTGTTGAGCTGAGGTTAGTTGTATTGATGAAGGCTGCCTCCATATATACTGACAAGAACTGGTTACCAAGGAAAACAATCATTTAAGTCTTCCACCCCTTTGCAATTAAAGATGTCGCCTCTGTGACAGGCTCAGGCATGGACTGAGGCTTGTTAAAAAGCCTTCCAGGGAACTGAGTGTATATGCAGATGTGAGAGAAGTTAAGCAAGTATGAGGCTGTTTGCTGCATTAGTGCCTACTCCCCACTGCAATGTGTCTTTCTCTTAAGCACCAATATAAATCTATTTACAAGAGTGGGAAAATGACAGAGGACAAATTGAAAGCAGCTGATCTCAACACATCAAGGCTAGTGACCAATGAGTTTGGAAAGGTTTTCCAAGGCTTTTTTGTGTAGTCTCATTTTACAAAGAGATAAATTATTACCATCAGAATTACCTTGCAGGACTTCAACTTTGCATTATATCACCTGCAAGTATCCAAACCACAAATTCTTCATTTGTCACACACATTCAAGTCATTCTTGTAAGTTGGTCCTCACAGCGTAATTCAGTAAGAACTTTTAAAATATATAACTGCATGTCTTTTAGAGCAGTTTCACTGCCGACAGTTAAACCCAAAATCTCGATCCATTGGACAGACAATGGTGGAGCCAGTTCTGTCCTTAAGATCAGTTCTGGCTGTGGTGGGTGAAAACAGAAGGAAAAAGAAATGCACAGACAGTATTTGAGAGGACAGTTTTGGTCACACTACCATAAAATTTTAGTACTACAGACGTTTATTTTGACTTCTGCCAGATTCCTGTCATTGTTTTCCCTTGTGGTTTCTTGAGGTGTAAATGGGTTTTGTTAGCCAGCTGACACATCACTTCCAACTGCTTTTCCTCTTGGTCCTCCCCAAGCAGGAGCTGGATGAGGATTCAGGAGGCACAGAGATGCTTCAGGGAGTGTCACAACTGAACAGGTGGCAGTCTTCCTTCTGGTGCAGAAAGCCAGCACTTCTACTACAGTTCCTACTAGAGGTCCCTCACAAAGCTGGAAAACATTTGGAAAACCTTTGCAGCCTCTGGAAACAAAGCCAGATAGAAAAATGTGTGGTCAGTCTGTTAGCGGCAGCCTCGGAGGCAGCCTTGGAAATGGCTGGAAGAATCAGCAATTATTTACTTTACAAAAGAAGGCAGCTCTTCATAGCTCTGCCTCAGGAAACGTAGGCCCACCAACAACTTTATGGCTTCAGGGCAGCTGGATTTGATTATTAATTTGTTTTCTACAAAGGCTATCTTTACTGAGGACAATATTTGGGAACTGGGACTCTTTACTCTGATTTATATGTTCAATTGAGCAACAGCCATAATGAGGGCAAGCTCTGCCTGAAAATACAGATCTTTATGAGGAATATTTGAATGGGTACCTTGACTCCAGCTTTAGCCCAGGGCTTGTTACACCAGGACTCATCTGTGTTGCAGATGTCTGGTGTGATCTTTGAAATACTACAGGCAATTTGTCCAAGGTCAGTAGATGTTAAGAAAGAATTAAATAAACAAGTAAATAAGACATTAATGTGGCCTCCAAAAGGTTGTGCATAAAATTTACTCTGATATCAGAAAAATTTAGTCATTGGAATCTCAGCAGGCATTTACCTACCATGCCAAGTACTCGCCTTTTAAGATCTGCCTCCACTCCAGGGCTCAGTTTCCTCTTTCTGAACTGGAGAAATAGCTCTTCCCTGCTTAGCAGGGGTTTTGTGAAAAGAAACATGTAGAAACACACAAGGACATTCTACTAATAAGAACCATGAAAATAAACCTTTGAGAGTGCTGGAAATTGCCTTTTGGAATTTGCAGAATAGAAAATCAATAAGAGAAAGGGAACAAATATAAATGAAAACGCATCTTGCCTTGAGTCTTTACTCATTAAGGGATTTAGGGAAGATCTAAATATTTCCTCCAACTTTTTGTTGTTGTTATTTTGGTATTTTTTTCCTCCTTTGATTTTTCTTTGCTTGATATTGTTTTGGGTTTTTTTTATTTTAAATTCACCTTCCATACCCTTCCTGTGAATCCTACCTCTCTCCTGGGGGATACCTGGAAGTTACAAGCAGAACTGAAGATCATGGTCTGCATCTCTGCACAGAGCTCAACTACATTAACCCTGAGTATTGATGAAAAGGAAGCCTGAGGGGAGGACTTTGCACTGCAGCTGAAACCAAAGTGCAGTAATATTTCCAGTCATCCTTGAGGGGTGAAGTCAGGCAGGAATGCTATTAGGTTTATTTACATGTCCTTTTTGACTACCTGGCTCTGAGGAGGGCTCTAGTTTGAGAGAAGGGATTGGGGTCTCTACCATCATAAATCAGAGCAGCCCCAGAGCTACTCTGCTTCTTGCAGCAACAGTTGCCTTGATTCCCACTCAGAGCTGTTTTATGCTCTCTTTATATCACCAGTGCTGTGCAAAAAGAAAGTGGAAAAAGGCAAAACTGACTCCTAGGGTGAATGGCAGTAATTTTAGCTTGTGTATTTTTTTATTTCCTTTCAGGAATCTAGGTACATTGAAGACTCCCCCAATAAAAATGGTGTGATTTCTTTGATTTTCTCTCTGAAAGAAGAAGTTGGGGCATTGGCTAAAGTCCTGCGCACATTTGAGGTAAATATTTTCCTTCAGGTCCTTACAATTTTGTGTTGCAGCCACATTTTCTCAGGGTCCTGGAGATTGTGATTCTATTTCATTGCTCTTACAGGGGAAAGAAGCCTGCATTTCTTTTCTGAGCTTAAAATATCTTTACGTCTTAGAGCAGAAGCAGCTTTTTGAAACTAAAACCTCTACCTTTAACTGACATGAGTGTGGGGAAAAAAAAAACAGTTTTTTCCACTTAAGAGGGAATTATTTGATCATAACTGCTGTAGTAAGAGGTAGGAGTGAGTTGGGCTGTGATTTAAGATTGACTTATAACCAAATAATTTGCCTTATAACTTGGAAGGCAAACATAACCTGCATGTGAGCCATGTGACTTGCAATGTGCATTGCACAAGGTGTTTCTGCTGGGTCAGCTCTTGTCCACCTCAATAAGTCTGATATAAAAATTTCTACCATCTCCTGCCTGCAGTACAGAGTGGGTAGAGGGTGCCTACAGAACAGCACAAAAATGACAGCACTTTTTTTTACACCAAAGGGACTCAGTAACTTATGCTGAGTGATTTGGAAAGTTTCTTGGGGAAACAAGAAGCCATTCACCTTTCAGGACATTTTGTGCTTATTTATTCTTGCAGAAATATTTTCCAGATGTCATGAATGTTGTTTGAAAAGCACAAAATCCTTGCAATTCAGGATGGTTGTGTTGCAACACATAGAGCTGTGTACTCTGTGCTCCCAAGCAAATACACTTTTATATTGGTTCTGTGGCTATTTTTTTTTTTTTATGTAATAGTTGTGCCTGAAAACAGAAATTTCTTTAAAACACTCTGAGAAGTTGTGGCCTGCATATTTTCCATTCATAAATTGAATTTACTAGGAAATGAAAAGTTGTTTGTTATGGGTACAAAGGAAAAATAATTATGAGTTTTAGGACATATTTGATTCATTAAGATAAATGGAAATTTACACCAACAACAGAAGAGCAAGTCTAAATCTGTGAATTGAGCAGTAAAGTCCTGCAAAATATCCATATGTCACTGATGTGTATGTCTGTAAATGAATTAGACTGTTGATATTCTCTTATTAAATACATTGCTGTCTACTAACTAAATTGCTGTCAGCTATGAAGAAAAATTTGTAGAGGAGCTAGTATAGAAAAGAGAGAAGTAACCATTTTTTGGATATTCATTTTCTTGCCCCAAAGCAGATAGCTAAACTAGACCAACAAAATCATGGTTTTCCTCGGTGCCCCTGATTGCAGCTGAGAGGCTGGGACTCAGTTGGTTTTCCATCCCAACAAAGTGTATTCTTTTTGTGCATACTTGCAGCCTCCTCCAGCACCAAGGCTTAACAAGGCACTAGGCATAGGTGCTCTTATATCAGTTTTACATTTGGCATTGCAGTGGGGAGATGGATGGATGGATGGATTGAATTTAATGGTACAAAAGCAGCTCCTCAGGGCTGTTGTTAGTGAATTCATGGTGTAAACCAGAGCTGCCTTTGAGCTGTTGTAACTCAGTTCCAAAAACTGCACAGAGGTGTAAGTTACATACATGCACAGCTGCGAAAACCTTCCCCCTTTGCCATCTGGGCCATAGCTATGGTGGCCTCAGAGGAACAGACTTTGTGCTCAATGGCATCAACAGCACAAACAGGCCAAGTGCTGATAGGCAGGTGAAGAGTGGAAACAAACAGGAAGAACTTGGGGGAATTTTTTCATCTTGTACTCCTTCACTGTTTAATAGCACGAAGAGTGAGATGCTGCAGGGGTTAACTCAGACTCTCTGTGGGTGGGCTCCTTGGGCAGGGAGATTCCCAGCCTTGTCCCCTGGGCTGTGTCACCAGCTTGTTGCTGGCTTGTGGAAATGCAGTGGGTTTGTCTCAGATGGGCTTCACAAGAGCAGATGTGAGGATGGCTGCTCTGGCTGTCATTGCCTCATGCAGCCACATGCAGTAGGAGAAGAGAAAACTGACAAGCCACAAACAGGATCAGGCTGTTTCCAGGAACACATGTGGCACTGCAATTGTTGACTTCATGAAGGGGATCCACACCTTATACAGCTGCTGGTGCTGATGGCCACGTCTTGCATGTCTGTAAACTCTGTGCTCCTTGCTGAGGCTGGGAGCTACCCAGACTCCTGGCACCTCTCTGAGCACTCATGGGAATTCAGGCAGAGAGCACAGCTCAACACTCCCCTCCCAGCTCGGATTTGGGAGCTGTTAAGGGACAGTGCCTCTAGCACTGGCTTTGAGGACTTCGCCTCTTTTCTGAACAGTCTGTAAAACTTGTCTGGGACATGAAGGGGAGAGAGGGAGGGTTGAATGAGCTGTAAATATGAAAGACTTGAAAATTTGCCCTCTCTCCCAGGAAAGGAAGCAAGGGAAACAAGATCCAGACTGAGTCATAGGGAATTGAGGGAATACGTAAAGAAAGGAAAGATCTTGAGGTGCCATCAGCACATAGGATGTCTTTTTGTAGAGGAGTTTTCCGTATGGACCTAGAAAGATGCATCTTCTCCTTGGTTTTGAGAACTAGGAAAAAAGTAAATTGTTACTCTGGTAGTATTGTTCAGCCACTCTTGAGTCCCTTCCTGGGATGTACTCCCAGGTTCACATCCTGCCCATGTCCCACTCCTGTGCTGGGGTGGAACTGCCCAGATTTTGGGTCCTGCTGCAGCTTGTTCTCCATGGGCAGCAAGAGCCCAAAGGGCTGTAGCCTGGGTCTGCCTCTGGATACCATGAGGTCCAAGACTTCTGGCTCATCAAGTATCACGGCAGGTAAAATCTTTACTTACCCACAGAGTAAACCACCTAGGAAAGGAATTAGTGTCCAACACAGCCCAACAGCCCAGATGGAAGGGGTAAGCCCCCACTGTGGAAGCCGAGGGGGAGGCTCAAGACTAAGGGCTACAGAGTTTTCATGGAACAGAATTATGTCTAACTGAGGCACCAAGTTTGAGAGAATTTCAGTGTGTTTTGTGGAAAAAGTAATGTTTGTCCTACTCAAACAACCCTCAAGGTTGCTCATGGTAGAGTACTGCATGCTCTTGCATTTGTTTTTTTGCTCAAAGACCCAAACTCTAGTCTTCTCTTCAGGTCCCAGTTGCACACAAGTATGTAGCTACAGTGACAATTCTTGTTTTTCCTATGTAGCTTGAAGGTTTTTTTCCCTGAGGAATCTCCTCAATGAACTCAGCTTTTTTTGTCTGCTGTCTTTATGTCCAAAACCTACTTGATTATTTCTACGTTTTTCTTATGTTTACTTAGGAAGACCCATCTGAATGCCAGACCTCAGCAGGCTTCTAAGTTTTCTGATCCCTGGCTCTTGTCCCTTCTCTCTGGTTTGCAGATCCTTGCCTGACTGCATTAATCTGTTCCTCCTGGACTGGTCTCTGCTACTACTGGCAGTGCAGTCCCTGTAGCCCCTTCTTCATCTGTCCTGTGAAGAGATGTGTCTGCAGGGCCAGATTCACACTCTGATGTGCTGTAAAGTGCTAGCAGCTCAGTCGTGCTCAGCAATAAGCAGATTGCTAAAACTGAATCTACTTTCCTTCCACTAGCTGCTCTGTTTGTATATTGGGATGTGGCAGACATGCATTTTTTGCCTGTCAAACCGAATTCTTTTGCACATGAAAAGACCTTTGTCACCTCTGTCCTCATTGCAGGCTTGGGGGTGGCTGTAGGGACAGTACAAACCCACCAGCAGGGTCTTTACACCGACTTAATTTTAATAGGATCTACTGTACACTGAGGTACTCCTTGATGCAGTCCTGTGCTGTGTATTTGTGTTGTAGAAGATGGCATCTAGGCAGTCAAATCTTGAATAAATACCTTTGTCTGAAACAGAGCAGTACACGAGTGCTTATATATCATGCTTAAAATCAGGAAGACAGAACAGTTATTGTGAAATTGTGTTTCTTTTTTGATTCAGTGGACACATCAAAAATGTTCTAAGTTGAGACAAAGAGAGAAATCTTCCAGATTTCTTATCAAAACTGAAAAAGCAAAACTGAGCGCTTTGAGTTGTCCCAAGTGTTGCACTTGGTACATATATTTGGTTCTCTGCAGTGATAAAAGCCTATTGAAATTGAGGTAGCTTTTTTTAAACAACAAAGGTCATTTGGAAAGAAAAAAAGTGAAGGAAAAACCCACATTGTTCCCCCTCAGGGATTGCCTTTTCTGTAGTTAAATTCATCATTAAAAATTTTAGAAATAAGAATTTCCATATGCAAAAAGGATTGCATTCAGTTTCAACTGCAGATTTTCCACATGAATTTGTGAGTGCACTGATTTTCTCTGAAATTCTTTTTCAGATGGATTTACAAGTTGTAGATAATTAGCTGTTTTAAGTGGCAAACCCTGGAATACATTACCAGTTTGCTTAACCCTTTGTCAGAGAGGAGCCTTCTATCTTTTCCTCGCTGATGGGACCTTCTCAGATATAAAGCAGGACTTCAGGGCAAGGTGCAGCCATCAGTGGGTATCAGCCATCAGGGCTCTAGCTCAAAAGGAAAAAAAATAAAAAAGTTAATTTGAACCAAGTACTCCTGCTCCCAGAGTAAGTTACTGCTCTGTGAAAGGATGGGATGGGAGCAACAGGCTGTACTAGATGAGACCTGGTACTGTCAGAGTCAGCAGAGGTAACTGTGGTCTGTGTCTGTTTAGGAATTTTATTTATTAATTATTTATTAAGGTCCCCCGTGACTGTTATCTCTTTGTCCCCTAGGAAGGTATTGGCTCTGTGGTGGTTGGGGCTGTTTCTACATCAGGGGAAGCAAACAGTCACTGTGGCCAGGGGGTGTGTTGGGAGTGTCTACAGCCATAGGTGAACAGGTCAGGCTTGCCTCTACCACAGGATTGTTTTTTCTTTGTATTGTACATATGCGCAGCAATGATTATTTCATGATGCTGCTCCAAATCCACATCCTTGGTCTTATCCCTTCTCTTCCTACAGCCACAAGAGCAGGACTTCTTGTCTAATGAACCAGCATGGGTTTAAAGAGAGAAGTGCCCTCTTCACAGCTGCTTGTGCAATGCCACATGCTGTCACATGTTTTTGATTTGTCCTGCTCCATGTGTTTTGTAGCCAGATTCTGCTGCAAGCCAAATTTTAGGGTTGGAGCAGAAGTGCTGAGTGATGGACACCAGGGACTGCTCCAGGGCCAGCTGCCCTCTGGTGCTCTTTGCTGGCAGGGACCTGCTCTGGGACACTTTTCTTCCATGAGCTTGGAAGGAAGACCCTAGTAGTTGTGAAGGAGAAGATGGGGAAGTGCTGTCTCTAGCTGAGAAGTAGGCCCTTGGACAGTAAAGCTGAATCAGATGGCTGCCTTTACCTTTGCTTTGGGAATTCATGGCTGAAAGCATCACTGTAACTTCCTAAGTCCTCTGATCTATGAAAATTAGGCACTGAGCTTACACCTGTACTTCTGAAAGTGTCCTCTTGCAGGAAACACTGCACCATATCACGACTAGGGTTAGAAGAACAACTCATCTGGTCTTTTTGGTACTAGAAAGTGCAAGTAAAATCTTTATTTTGAGAGATTTTACCCAAATTCTCACTTAGTGTTGATTAGCGGCACCATAGTGTTGTTGAAAGTTCATCTGCTAACAATGTAGGGTCTCCTGACAAAGCCAAACCTAATTAATGACAACAGTCATGAAAACAAGCTGCAGCTGCATTTCACAGCTGTACTTAGTTTTAGAACCATATAAGGAGTTTTTAGTAATTAGTGAACAGAAGGATATGTGAATGTTATGGGAAGTAGTAACTCAAAATATTTTCAGAAAGTATCCATCCCTACTGAAAGCTTCTCTGTGTAGCTGTCAACACACAACTTTCCTTTTCCAGTGACCAGGCCATTAAACAGATGGTGGGACTGAATTCTCTTGGCAGTGACCTCAGCAAAGCTGCTGGTGTAGTGCAACATCAGTCTGGTTTTCTCCTGCTGGTGTGGGGCAGCTGCAGCATAGGTGTGCTCAGTTAGGATGGAATAACTGGGCAAGGGGCTGGAGCTGCTTCACAGACTCTGAGAGGAAGACAAGGCTGAGATCCAGCCCTGTGGGATCAGGCAGGGATGGACATGGGCAATCTCCTCCCTGCATCCAGCATTGCTTTAAATTGATATTTGTATTGCTGCCCCCTTCTGACTCAGAACTAATTCTAGCTTGATTTTTGAGCTCTGAGAACATATCTTGAGACTTCCTTCCCAATGGGCAGTGATAGAAGTACAGCTGACTTCGATATTAAAATAATGAAAGCTGAGTTCCCCCCCACCCCAGGAGAGGGGGTTTTAAGAAAAAAGAACTACAGCAGACACATGGCTGCATGACAGGATGTGTCCATAGGGAAGAGACTCAACCTCTCCCCTGGTCGTCAACCTGAAGAGAAGGAGAGAAGTACCAACCTGTCCTCCAAGTTCCTTGCAGCTGCAATGGGTGGTGGGGTGAATTCAGCAAAGACACATCTAATCTCACTCCATGGGCTCATCTGATTCCTACCAGCTTTTAAATAGGAAGGGCAGAAGAGATTCATGTTAGTAGTTTAGGTGGGAGTCCAGCCACAAACATGGGACAGTTGGCGTCTTCCAAACGTGTAAACTTAGGAGTTAGGTTCTATCAACAAAAAATAGATCATAAAACAGGAATAACTTTTATTAGCTGACTTTTGAAGGCATACATTGTCAAGATGTCAACCTCTACTAAAAATCAGAGACTGAAAACTGCTTAAAATGTATGAAACCAAGAAAGTGCCCCCCATTCTCCTTTCTCAGGTAACTATTTGTCTCCAGAAGTCAGTGCTTTAAACAAAACATCAGCTGTTGGGAGAAATGTGATGCAATAGCAAGATTTGGCAACATCAAAGATGCAAAAAATGTTCTGAACAATGTGAAACTATGAAGATTAAACACTAGATGGAGTAGTTGGACTGGAATGAAATTGAGATTTGTAAAGCAACTCTAGTAACAGAGCCACTGTAAATATTTTGAAATCGAGGGCTTAGTAGCAAGGCACAGCATGCAAAAACACATTTCTCCAGGAATGCCAGTTCAGGGAGTTGGACATATGCTGCTGGATTCTTGCTCCAAAAACAGACACCAGAAGGACTCTCCTTTCAGCTTCTCTGTTATGAGGTCCTGAAGTCTCAACACAAAGAGGTAACAGGTTGACTCTGCATGTTGCTGAGTGACAGATATCCCTTAAATAAACAGCAAAGCAGCTTGACTCTCTGTGGAAAGGTGTTCTGCTTCTCTCAGGTGCAAAAAAGGGAATTAACTCTCTCCGTGGACTTCTTCCATCTTCTTTTTTTTGCCCCCTCTTTTCTTCACTGTCCTAGGTTGCAATAGTTTGAGAGACACCGATACTCCTGCTGCCTTAAGCATGTATTGTGCCCACCCTGCAGCTTATCTCTTCATTCCCAGCCCCTGCATCATTCCATTAATTCTGGGGGCATTGGTGTCTGTGCAGCTGCTCACTGAGCCGAGCTGGTACAGTAGAAGAGTCACCTGATCAAAAAACAAAGGGATGCATTTTAAGGAGCCTTAAACTGCAGAAAAGAGAAGGTGCTGGGCTGATCATGTTGTGGCCCTCCAGTACTCAGAGGGGCCCTGTGAAAGATGGGGACAGAGTTTTCAGCAAGATCATCTGTGGTGGCACATGAGGTAATGGCTTTAAACTAAAAGGGTGTAGATGCAGAGTAGGTGTAAGGAAGAAAACTTTTAGGATGAGGATTGGTGTGACACAGCGAAGGCGCAGCAGCTCCCCGTGCCTGCTCTCTGTCAGAAGCTGCCAGTGCCTCACCACATGGACAGGACAATGTGCAGTCTGTTTGGGAAACAGGGCTTTGGGGGCCTAAAACAAACTGTCCCCAGGGCCAAGGACAGTTCAGGCCATTCTCTCCTGCAGACAGCCCTATGAGGATGGCATCTCTAGAGAGCAGCAGTTGGTGAATGTGCTTTTGACCTTTTCAACTTATTGTATTGGTATCTAGCCAAACAGTTTGAGTTCATCCATAGTGTGCAATGCTCAGGAAACAGAATAATGACATATGTTTCCTACCAGGGAATAAACTGCCTTTTGTGGAGGAGCAAATCAGGCCTTTGCTGCTGGTGGCCAGATGCCCTCCTGTGCTGTGCAAGAGGAGCAAAGAAAACCCTAGAGAGGCTTAGAAAGAGGAATGTACAGTTTTAAAAAATCTTCTATTTTTCTTCCTTGTAGGTCAAAAGTAGATCCTCACAGCATTACTTCATCCATTAAATCCTGACCCCACTGTAGCATGGCATTTGACGTTGACACCAGCAGGGCCATCACTTCACTCTGTGTAGTCTGGAGTCCTCTTTAGCCTGAAAGACAAAAAAGAAAATTTTCTCAAGGGATGCTGATCATCATGTGTCAGCCTCTCTGACTTTTCTGTGGGTAACGATTCTATGATTCTGTCATATTCAGGCCCAGATTTCCTCCAGGGATTTGTATATTACTCCCAGGGGACAGAAGCCCAGACCCGGCCATGGCATGCTCTGTCTGCAGCACCAGTGTGAGCCTGACAAGGTGGTCAGGAAGGTGGTCAGGTGGCAAAGTCAATGCCAATGGAAACCTTTAAAAGGTTTTCCTCAAAAAAAAAAAAAAAAAAAACCCCGAAAAAAAGCAATATTTTCATATTCAAATTATAGTGCTCAAGAAAACGTGTGAGTTCAGTTAACAGGAGTAGATGTTCCTGGACTTTTCTTTTTGGACTTTGTTTTGTTTCGGTTAATGTTTTTCCTGGACTTTTTGTTGGAAAAATGGGGTTTTTAGCTACTTGTTGCTTACACAGCAGTATGTCTGAGGTCAGGCTCCCACTGACTATAGTCATCAATGCTATGGTTGCCAATGATCTCTTTCTTCAGAGCTAGGAGACACTGCTGATGGGCAGCAAAGATTTTGATGAAACAGAACTTGAATTTCTGAGCTGAAGAAAAGAATCCTTCTCTGTGAGGGTGATTAGGCTTGTGAGCAGTTGCCCATAGAGACTGAGGAGTCTCAAAACTTGATTGGACATAACCCTGGGCAATCTGCTCCAGCAATCTGAGCCGATTCTTGTACCTGTTGATCTCCAGAGGTCCCATTCAACCTCACCAACTCCGTGATTCTGGGATTTAAAACACTCATCTTTTTATTTGCACAAGCCTGGGCTGCCTTTTTTTGGTGCAGATCCATGTTTCCCTTTGGATCTTTGCCCAACAGCTGCTCACAGCCCTGGGAACTGCAGGTGGCTTTGCAGGTGACTGTGCAGAGGTTTGGTAGAAGCTTATCTCACAGGGTGCCCAGCTGCCTGCTCCTCCAATCTTGTCTCAGGATGCTCATCAAGGCAGCATTCAGTTTCCCATGAGAGGGTACTCTACAGGTGGAATGCCTTCTTCCTGTGTTGATCCTGGGGAAATGCCTCTGTCAACACAGACAAGTTCTCATTATGTGCTTGAGGTACTGGAGTACTGGAGTTGCCATTTACAATACAAAGCCTGTTTACAATTTGTATCTTGCTTCTACCTTTCTCTAAGCCTTCAGTAGTGCCAGGTATTCCTGAGGGTGCTCTATACGATATGAATCCCACATACTTTTCATTCTTCCTTTCTGTTTCTCTCTGTTGTGGAAGTCCTCAATTCCAGTGGCCGCTTTTGAGTTATTTGGATGATACAATATGGTTTGTTGACTGATACATGTATTTATCCAGTCTTTATGTCATGTTCCTCCCCACAAAAACTGTGGTACCAAAATTTCTCTTTCTCATAGGAAAAAGGTATAAACTTGACCCACATTGAGTCCCGGCCTTCCCGTCTCAACAAAGACGAGTATGAATTCTTCATTAACTTGGAAGGCAAGAATGTTCCAGCACTGGACAAGATCATCAAATCCTTGAGAACTGATATTGGAGCAACAGTCCATGAGCTTTCACGAACAAAGAAGAAGGACACTGGTAAGGATGTGATGACAAGGTTAACATTGACACAGATTATTTATGTCACATACTGAAATTACTTATTTTTCCTGTGGTAAAGGAGATGCTCTTGGATGTTTATGACTGCATTTCCCTCTCTGTCTGTTTTTCCTATACTGTCAACTTTTTCAGTTGGAGATTTTTCGCTGTGATTCTGACTAGGTCTCCTGGGAAACTAGGGAGGCTCTGCCACCCACTTTGGTGGGAACAGGACTGTCCATTACTTTAAGAAATCCCAGAGAGGTCAGTTGCAGTTCTGCCTTCAGAGGGAAATAAGATTTTTTGAGTCGTTCATGCTCTTAATTCTCAGAGATTTGCTGGAGTTGTGGCTGCTTGGTGCAGCAGTGGCTGCCCAGCAGATAGTCTGAGACAGACTTATATGCCTCTTCAGATAACAGATGTGATTTTAATAGGATTTCAGACTTTAAATACTTTAGGTCTGGATCTTCCTCTTCCTTCCTAGGAACAACATGAAAGGACATTAATACCTTCTTGACATCAGTGCTGGTAATCCTTTTACCGTTTCCTTTGTATCCTACCCATGACATTACATTTGAAGATGAAAAAGAAGGCAGATTCTCTTCAGAGTCAGTTTTCTCCATTCATAGAGAAAGGGACAAAAGGTTGATTAGGTGATTTATGATCATGTCAGATCGAAGAGGTTCACTTTTGGGGGCACTTTTTCTTGTTTACAGAGGAAAGCTACAGGACCTACCAGGGCATAATTTTAACTTTTCTAGCTACTATGAAAAAGTTAATAAAAAACTTTATTAAATAATAAAGATGTCTATAAACATATATCAGAGTCAGACAGAGATACAGCTCTAAATATCATCCAGGAATGTCTTGTGTGTGAAATTCTGAACCTCACAGAAGTCAAAACTCCTGTGGTCAGCTGTAGGATTAGGATTTCACTTCATGTTACTGTGTTGATCAAAGGAGTTTTTGAGCTAGATTATCCTGTCAGTACTTCAAAAAGGGACTTGATCCTCTTCTGTCTGAGAGGATAACTTGTGTTTGTTTGTTGGTTTCAGCAATTCAGAAATAAAATAAAATGGGAACAATTTATTGCCGAGAAGAGAGAGGAAGATTGATATTTCTTTTTATCCTTTCTCTTTTTTTCTTTTTTTTTTTCAATTTCAACTCCTCTCATGAGTAATAAGGTTCCAGTCAAATTTAAATCCCCAGAGGACCATATTTTGAAAAGTCAAACAAGCCCTGCTTAGGGGATGAACTGTGGGTGGCAAATCCTGGGCAGAGGCAGCTACAAGGGCAGAGTGAGATGCGAACAGCCCGAGCTGTAGGAAGTGTGGTGAGATGCTGTCCTTTATCAGTGATGGCATTGACAAATAACAGGCCTTGTGGTGCATTTTAAGCCAGCTTGCCTTTCAAATTTATCCTCCTGGCAAATCTGGTCATTGTCCACAGATGTGCTGGTGTGAAATCTTATTCCCAAAATGCAGAACAAGGGCGCTATGCCTCCAGGGAGCAAAATCTCAGACAGATGGCTTATGGGGATGTTGCCACACTTGTCTCAGTGGGCAGGTAAAGGCTGGGAAGGTTTTCTTCCAGAGGCAATCTGGGATCTCGTGGGACTGATTCTTTTACTGCAGCTTAAGATACTCCCATTTCTTCCATGCAAAGGATTCATTTTGCTCCTGCTCATTATTTCAGGAAGAAAAACCTCGTTTTTCTGTTTCCTGTGGGAAGCACACAGTCCCATTCTTGGGGCACTGTTTTGTGGCCACTCGGAGGACATTTCTGTATTCTGTCCCTTCTGTATAGCTCAGTGTTAAACACTCTGTGTATGTGATTTATTGGGCAAGGGATAAATTAATGGCTTTTTATTTTTTATTTATATTTTCCTTTTCTTGGGGGTGGGTCGTCACTTTAACTGCTTTAGTATCTTTTCTTAACTAAATACAAAATTTAATTGACACATTCCAATAAGTACAAATATCATATTTGGATCAACAGTGTGTTTTTAGGTGAGAGCAGGCCAGCAAAGTGTTCTAAATCCAAATGTAGCTTTGGAGCTTCAGATGAGAAGGGCTGGCAGTTGCTGAGCCAAAAGCTCTTTGTGTACATGGAAAGACACAGTTGTTGCGAAAACACAGTGCATCTCTTAGTGGCTCTTTTTGGAAACAAGATGGGTATCTGCAGTCCACTTGGAGCCCATGAATAAAAAGGATTAAATATTATTCTGTTGCAGCATTAGGGAAATGCAGACAATTTATTGCATTTCTGAAACAAGCTGGGAGTTCAGGATCTGTAGGGGCCTTGTTTTCTAGACCCTGAGGCTGGCCAGAGCATTTGAGAATGTTTAAAAAAGGGCTAAACCTGGGCCTTGAACTGCTATAAATTGCATAGACCTGTCTTTGACCCTTCTCACAATGGTCCAAGTGGAGGATTCTGCAGAAGTCCTCACTGCCCCTGCTTTGCTGCCTCTCATATAAATGACTTATTAGCATTCTGCTCAGCAGAATTTGACCCCACGGTAATTTGGTCACCACTTGGGTGTCCAGCACCATCCCATAAATGCTGCTGTTTCACTTACAGGCAAATCAATATTTATTACTGATCAGCCCACGTTTGCTCCTCAGACCTTCACAGAGGCCCAGTGTTGCAAGAGCTCACCCTGGCAATTCATTAATGGCTGTGCAGACAGACAGCGAGTCTGGCAAACGGGCTGGAGGAGGATGTTGCAAACAAAATATGGGATAGATTCAGCCGGGGGTAATTTGATTTGATGTTTTGAATGGTTTCTGGGAGGGCTGGAGACAGCATCCTGGCACATCACATGTAGGCAGAAGACCCACCAGTAGCCTTTTTTCACCCTGGCCCTCAATGTGAGGGCTGTATGGGCTTAATGCAGTGTTTGCCCCAGAACTGTGCTCAGAGTCTTTGATTCTTGTTTCCATGAGAGCTGAGAAGGTTCAGCACTTTCCAGGACCCAACTTAACTTATGCTGGTGCAAGCAGCATTAATTCTCCTTGGGATTTCCCTTTCACAGCCTGCCACTTTCATCCAACTCTGCAAGGTCAGAGCTGCTCTCGTTCAGCTACTGCTGGTATTTGGGTAGGCAGGATCAGGGCTTCATGCCAGGAAGATGAGTTGCTGCTCCTGTGTAGGGGAACAGCAAGTCACCCATCTCCGCACCCAGGACTGACACCACGTCAGCCTGGAGTCAGTTTTCCTGCACCAAGTACGAAAGCAATCTCGAGAATAAAATATTTAATGAAAATAAGTCAGTAGGGAAAGTAAGTCAGCAATGGTTGAAACCCTGCCCAGCGAGGCCTTTCTAATTCAGGCCAGCAAAGCCCTACAGACATCACTGTTGAAATCCAGTGCTGATTTCAGCCCCCACCAGTTTTCTACACAGCCTGAACCCTTCAGGTCATGGTGCATCCCAGAGAAGAGTAGATTTCTCTCTAACACTGACAAATCCTTTGCTGTGGGGCTGCTGGCAGCTCTTTTTTCCCAGTGCATACCCCAAAACCATTCACCAGAGTGCCTCATCCCAGGCTGGTAGTGGGGAGTCTGAAGCACAGAACAGTGAAACTCAGTGATACAGTCAGGGGGTAAGCCCAGGTAGAAAATGGGCAGGGCATGGTGTAAGTAGTGACCCCTCTCTATGGATCAAACACAACTTTCTCTATTCCCCCCTGTGACTAGTTTAAGTGAAGGGGTTGGAGGCGCAGGCAACTTTCTAGCAGCGAGCGGAGAGAGAGTTTCTGGAGCAGCTGAGACCCAGCGGCGCATCCAGCAGCAAAGAAACCCATCTGGGGACCTTCCCGGGTCTGCTGCTGCCATCTAGTGACTTGCCCAGGTCTGTTTTTTAGGGCAAAGAGAAGCGTGAGCATCCTGCAGAGGGGCGGACCAAATCCCACCTGCGCTGTGCCGGAGGAGCGGAGGCACGGCCGGCGGTCCCTGCATCCCGGGAAGCTCGGACATCCCGGCATCTTCCCGGCCAGCTGCCTGCTGGAAAAGAATGGTCCCAGAATGGAGCCAGGCTGGCGATGGGACAGCAGTCAGGGGAGTGGGCACTCTGCCTGTGCGTGGGGCTGAGCAGCGGCCCCCAAAGCGAGCCCTGTAAAGATGCTGCTGCAGCGCAGGTGCCTCGCAGAAACACAGCGCCACAAGTGCCCTCCGTGCTGTGAGGCTCGGCACAAAGCACGGCGGAATAGTCCCGGAGACAGAAATCCTCTTATCCTCTAGGTGGTCCATCAGGTTTGGGATGAGCCCCATCACCAAGACGCTGCAGGGAACTCATTTAGCAGCTGCTGGCCGAGGATCAGGTTCGCTTGGCACAACCCCCAGAACAAAATATGAAGGTATGGCCGAGCAGCAGGGCTCCAAACTGAGCAGAGAGCCACAGAGGAGAATCAGCTGTCCACGCAGTGGCTGAGCAAGCAACATCCATTTGTACACGAAAGTCTCACAATGAATTGCAAACATTTTTTACTGATAGAGGCTGCCCCTGTTCAGTCTTTGTATTGAATTGCCATGAAGACACTTGAATTGCTCTTTTTTTAATCTCAACACATCACATCTGGAAATCCCTATGGTTCTTCTTTGTCCTTCACCTTATGTCCTTCTGTAACAAGGGGGTCACAGGGGCATTACACTCTGTGTGGACAACATGGTCCCTTCTGACATGCTGGCTGTGCCTGGGACAGTGTGTATAGAATATGAGGTACAAGGCAGTAGAGAACCATACCAAGTAAGTCAATCAAGTTAATGCATTATTGTGTAATGTCTGCAGTGATACAGTGCTAGAATGAGGTATTAAGGATGCCATTTATCATTTTGTTTCAGAATCCTAGCT
Organism: Cinclus cinclus; assembly: GCF_963662255.1. Taxonomy (NCBI): domain Eukaryota; kingdom Metazoa; phylum Chordata; class Aves; order Passeriformes; family Cinclidae; genus Cinclus; species Cinclus cinclus. The sequence goes on along the minus strand of NC_085049.1, from coordinate 53,830,993 downwards.
CAAGTGGGGCCACCAAGTAGGTCTTAAAAAGAATGTTTCAGACAGTCCAAAAATTCTTTATCCTTGTTGTGCAGTTTCTCGTCCTTCCTTTGAAAGGGATAATTCTGGCTTATTGTGAAAATTTTCTGCATTTTGATAAGCCAAGAGGCCAGAAGTAATGTACAGAAAATCATAAGCATTACAAGGCAGCTCTGCACCAAGGGTCAGATGCTCTTGATCCTCTGTATTCTTCCAACAGTGTAAAACAATCACAAACTCGAGAGAGCTTGCTTGGTTTGTTCTTGTTTCCTGCTACGGGGAGAAGGATTGAAAGAATTTAGCCCCTTGCCCATGTTTCTTGATATATATCTGATGAAAATATGAAAATGTCAGTAGAAGTGCCAAAATCAAGTGACAAAGAAGGATGCCAGTCTCTATTCCCTTTGTTTTGCAGTGCCATGGTTCCCAAGAAGTATCCAGGAGCTGGACAGATTTGCCAATCAGATCCTAAGCTATGGAGCAGAACTGGATGCTGATCATCCTGTAAGAATTATTTTTAGCATTTTTTTCTAGTTATTGACACTGATGTTTCTCTCATTTAAATTTGCTCTTCTTTAGTACAGATCTAGTAGACCAAATCTCACATGGTACAGGACAAGAAGGCTACCACCTTTCTAGGGTTATAATCAGTCCAATCCCTGGTTTTGGATTAAATCAAACTAAAGGTTGCAATAATTGAGCAAATGCCAGGAGATCCTAAAAGTTTTCTCTATTCATAGACTACCATAGTAGTGGTTTTCAGAGCACAGGGCCACCACAAGGACAAATCTAGTGTTCCCAGGAGGCTCTGAATTAATGATATCAGGCTCATTTTGTGTATCACTAAAAAGAAAAAGAAGCAACATATCATAGCCCAGAGAAAGAAAGACTTTTTTCATCCTTGATTACATACACGTGATTAAGCTCAGTGTATTGTTATGTGGATGCTGAATCTGACATTGTACTTTTATGGTAAGACATGACAAAAGAAAAGGTTTTTGGTTCAAAGAATTTGTGGTTTAAATGGTAGCATCAGAAAGTTTTGTTCATTGACTTAGATGAGTAAAAAAAAAATGTTTTGCGGTTTTTCAGTTTTGTTCAGATACAAGAATATTTTCTGCCTCTGTTCCCTCTCCAAGCAAACAACAACTTACTTTCATTTGTCAAAACACACTGAGTTCCATGCAGCGCACCAGAAATTGCTGCTATTAGTTTAATTGAGATAGGGTGATTATAAATAAATTACATGCAGTGCACCAAAAATTGCTGCTATTAGTTTAATTGAGATGGGGTGATTAGTCATTCACTACCTATTGCTTAATTCGAGATGTGTTATGTACCATGTACAATGATTCATGATGTTCACTGTGGTCATATGAAAGGCAGAATGAAAGGAGGTACACTGAGCCAATGGCCCCCTTGTGTGTCATGAGGGAATAGACCAAGATTGTGTTTGATAAAAGAACCAAAAGAAAAGAAAAATATATGAAATGGAGTGAAGCGTCTCTCCTTCAGTTCCTAGAATTAGTGAGCACTTGTGCCTTAGAAAAGAAAGCCAGCTGTTGGGGTAAATAGGTGTGACAGTCCATAAAGAGCAGAAAAAGAGAAATTGAAGGAGCCCATGTTTTTAGTAGCTAAGTGATGCATAGAATTTAGTCACAATGACCTCCGTGACAGGTTAATCTTGGGCAGTGCATTTTTTGGGCCATTGGTTACCTCTTTTTGATTCACTCTCTCGAATTTACACTCCACTTCAGCTGCCTCCTGTACTTGGTTGTATTTTGTGGCCCCTCAGTCCAGTTGTGCCGTTCACCACTAAAAGATGCTTTTATGGACTGCTGCAGTGTCCAGGGAGCTGTTCCTATTTGCCCTCCAGAAGGGCATCCTAGCTCAGAAGGGCAATGTGTCTGCACTCCAGGTGGTGAAGGCACTCCTGCTCCTGAGGGTCTTTCATTCTAAACAGCAGGCACACTGGGGTAGGAAAATGGCTATCCCAGATGAAGATTTAGAGGTTTTATTTCTTATCGTTGGTTTTATTGCTAATTAGCTGCAAAGGTCAAGCTCCCAGCAACAAGGTCTATTAGACATTCTCTGTAGTCATTAATTGCCTTCAAATGGCTGAATTTGTACTACAAGTGGGTTTTTTTGGGCTGCCAAATGGCTACTGATCCTCTAGCAGTTTGAAAATGAGCACTTTTATGTGTGGCTCATGCTGAAAATCTGCCTAAAAAGTCCGATGGAGTTGATGGATGTTTTTCTAATGTGTTTTGATTCTGCTCCTCTAGAGCAGCCCAGCTGTGCCAGGGACAGCAACAAACTTCAAACCAGAAGGGCATGGTTATCCAAGCGCTGATAATTCTGGGTTGCTCTTGCCAGGAGCACCTCGTTGTTGCTGTAAAGGAACAAGTTTCCCTATCTTATAGGAAGTAGAAATAAGGAAAGACTTGGGCAGGGGGGTGGAGAGAGAGTGTGGGTGGATAGCTGCTCTGGTGGCTCTGCAGCCCAGGAAGGAGCAGTGCCCTGGGTGAGCGGAGCCTGGCAGAACAGTGGCAGCTTTCCCACCGACCTTGCTGCACTTCTTGGATGCACCAGCCGTGCCTGAGGGTGCTCACTGGGAGGAAGGCTCTTCAGCTTTTGCACTTACACATGGGCTGGCCATCACTGTTTCTCCTCAGGGGTTCAAAGATCCTGTGTACCGTGCCCGGAGGAAGGAGTTTGCGGATATCGCCTACAACTACAGACAGTGAGTACCCACTGCATGGGCACAAAACAAACCCTCATCTCCTGACCTCTCCAAGGGTCCTCACCCTTCTGGCGATCCTTGCTTTTCCACAAGAATCCTCCTGCTGTTGGCTTTTCTCTGCCATGTGTTTAATTCTTCCTGTTCATGCATTTATCCTCAAATCGCAGCAAAACAAAAGTAAATTGTTCCAGGCACACGTTCAGAAGAGACATCATCTCCCTTCTCTCCCCACAACACCCCTCTTTCCCAGCTTTGTTGTCTAATTGAGCAGCAGACTGTTGCTACTACAAAGACCTGAGCATTGAATAAATCTGGTATTCCCCATTAAAAGAGGGCTGGGGGAGGAGTGCCTATCATTAACATTAAAGCAAGATCTGCATACACTATTAAAATAATGAATAACTTATGGTTCTGATGCTAATCCAGTGTCTCTTACCCTACTTTTATCATGTCTAATCCAGCTGCAATCAGCAATTTGGGCTTTCATTTCCCAAGAAAAATAAACTAATAGAGATGATAAATTCAGTTAGAATAGGCTTATTTGATTGCTTTCAGTGATCAGATCTGGAGGAGAAAAAAATCTGTTCCCAGAGACACATGTATAGATCAGTACTACTGGGCCTGATTCTTGCTGGGACTGGTAAAAACTGTTTGTGAAAAGAAAAAAAAATGGATCTAAAGATAGCCCCTGAGCCAAAGAACTAATGTAATCACAAAATGAGAGACAAAATTGGGCTGGTTGATGGAAAGTAAAAAACGTCAGGTGAAAAAAGTCAGAAACCCAGTTTATAGCTAGAAAATTTGGGTAAGATTTTGTGTCCTGATGTGAGCAGATCAAATGTCCATTCTTAGATATCCCACAGAAGGTACAGAGAAGTGGGCAGGAGGAGAGGCACAACCAAAGTTATCAAGCTTCTCTGAAAAGACAAGGGTTCTTAAGTTGTGAAGGTGCTACACAGCTGCAACAGTGAGATGGATCAGTGGTTGCTTGCCTTGTATTCTTCCTAACATTAACACTTTTCTTGTATCTCTTTTTTTTTGTTTGTTTTGCATCTGTTCTTTCTTAGTGCTGTCTGCCTCTACTTTGCATTTGCTTTTTTGCTTCTTGTCATAGATTTACCCACTGTTTTTGTCGAATGCTTAATTTCTCTGATTTCTCTTTTCTTTGATTTTAGCTTGCCTCTTCCCTCTGCCTTTGCTCCTGGCCACACTGATCCCTAGAATATTTTTTATTAATTGGACTTTTAAAAGTTTTTAAGCCATAGCTTCCCCCTGTAGCCCTGGAAGGTGGTTGAGGACTATTTAAGAGTGCTATAGGAACAAAATCCCCGAGCAATCTCTCATAATTCAACATGATGTTTAAAGCTCCACAGATCAAGAGCTGATAAAGAGAAACAGAAAGTGATGGCTCTCCAGAGGAGCTGCCCTGAGGCTCAAGAAAAAAAATGGGAGAGTGGGAGATGGTGGGGTTGCATCAAGAGTTTAACAATGGGTCTCTGGGGCTTGGAAAGCTTCAGCATTATTCCAGCAGTGTTGTTAACCCTATTAAGTTACTTAAACCCCTTTGATTTTTCAAAGCTGCTGGATTCACCTATGGCCTTAACGTTATTGCTAAGGAATTGGTTACTCACAGGAGGCCAAACTGCATTGCTTGTGATGTATAACTCCTGTTAGCTTCAGCATGAGCTAAGCACGTGGAGGCCTGAGGGTGGGATTTAACTCATAATTACTCCTTATAATTATAAAAAGTCAAGCTGGCTGGAGTCTGCATCTGTTATGACACACAGAGCACAGGTCAGAATTTCTCTGCCACTGCAATGAAGTTTTATGGAGGTGATCCTTTCATGTTTTTACAAAATTAATATAATGCTCACTAGAGTAAGAAGTAAAAGAGCTCCTTCATATCTAGAAGGAAAAATAAATTGAAACCAACAGCCAGCAAGTATTTTTGGAAGAACACCTTTAAAAGACAAATAAGCACTGATCTGTTTTTAACACAATAATGCAGGGAGCTATCTCAAGGCCATTATCTCAGCCAAGGTCAGTAGAGTCCTGTCCAGCCAGTGCTGGGGACAAGTGAGGCTCCTGTTGCACCTGCATGTCACCCCAAAAGCATCTCTCCTCCTGCACCAGCAGCTCCTGGCCAGTCCTAGTAAAGCTGCAACATGAACCAAAATAAGAAAACTCTTTTGAAAATGGCAAGTGGGAAAGGACAAAGAGCATGTTGTTGATGGCATAGGACATTTTCTGCTGCTGCTGTTGAGGGTATCCATTTTCTTTCTAGTGGACAACCTATTCCTCGTGTCACCTATACAGAAGAAGAAAAGAAAACTTGGGGCACTGTCTTCAGGGAGCTGAAGAGTCTGTACCCAACTCATGCTTGCTATGAACACAACCACGTGTTCCCACTGCTGGAGAAGTACTGTGGCTACAGGGAGGACAATATCCCCCAGCTTGAAGATATTTCAAATTTCTTGCAGAGTAAGTTTGAAGCACCTAAAAGAACCAAATTAAATGAAAGGCCTCAGCTATCAGTGGGGGTGATGCTTCCAGGGAAGGAAAACAATCCCTGATTTTTCAAAGGCTTCCTGTGATGTTGGGCACATGACTTAGCCTGTGTCCCAGATTCTTCTCTAATGCTTCCAGGGTTACAATGGGACAGATGCTCAGATATGTGCTGGTGGTATACCTGGGCAAAAAACTGCCTGCATTTAAACTCTGTTTGACATAATGTGCTGGTTCGGCTTCAATGCAAAACAAAGATTAATAACAAAAACCAAACTACTGTCAACAAAGGTTCCCACTATGAGGAGCCTGGATAAGGGTAAATCAAACACATCACGGGTGTTTTTAGGATGCTGTCCTTCTGTCCCTTCAGGCTGCACTGGGTTTCGGCTGCGTCCTGTCGCGGGCTTGCTCTCCTCTCGGGATTTCCTGGCTGGGCTGGCGTTCCGAGTGTTCCACTCGACCCAGTACATCCGCCACTCCTCCAGGCCCATGTACACCCCTGAGCCGTGAGTACTCTGGCACACGAAGGGTGCACAGCTGCACCACACCGCCAGCAGGGTCACTCCAGCTGGGAATGACTGCAGGGGACTGTGCAGCACTCCTGGGAGCAGAGCTAAGGGAGAGAAGCTGAGGGACTGCCCTCTTCTGAAAATTTCTAGTCTGTTCAAAAATTTGCTGGATCTGTTTAATCTACTTCTGCAAGTTCTCCTGGGGCAGATGAGACAGTTTTGCTATTAAAGGTCTGCTTGTGGGGTGGCTGGGATGCAAGAGAGCAGTGTACCAGGGCATTTAACTAAGCTGTTAGCATCTAAGTAGTGCAGCAGGAACTCAACCTGTTGCAGGCAAGCTTTTGGCAGTAAGATAGGAGAAGCTGAGACCATTGAACCCATCTGTTTTTCATTTTGGAGTGTTTCTCTCTGTCCCTGTCCATTTTCCTTTTCTACTTGCCATTTTAAAACCAGATTTCTTATTCTGTTCCACATTGTTTCAATTCCTTGCATATTTTTTTTTTTTTTGCTTTCTACTTTCCACAAACTCTTTTCCCTTTCTTTTTTCTGTTTTTGATTCTTCTGATTTTCCTTCCTGCGTTTGTTTATCTCATTGACATCATACAAAGCTGAAATGTCTTCCACAGACTTGGCCTTTTTCAAACATCTTATCCCCTTCCCCTTTCCATCTCACCAAATCACTTCTCTGTATTTGAAAAATCTAAAAGTGCCTGCTGCTGAGGGATGTATGATGCAGAAGCACAGAAAACCATGGGGTTTGAAAGCATTTCCATCACAAGAATAATTTCAGAGCAAAATGTTTTCGTGTGAATGATATGTGCTGGTTGGAGGAAATGCACTGTGCTCTTGACTGTGTACTGTCTCTAGGGCATTCTTCCAGCATTGCTGGACTTCTCCTGAATCACAGTTATTCAGATGCCATGTTTTCCTGCAGTGATATTTGTCATGAGCTGCTAGGACACGTGCCTCTTTTTGCTGATCCCAGTTTTGCTCAGTTTTCCCAGGTAAGTGACTTGGTGGTTATGTTATTTATATAATTAAACACACATTAATAATTCAGAGGATTATCCAAGAGCTGTGAAGGGTGGTGTAGATTCACATTTAAGCGTACTGCATAAGAGCGGCTGAGATGGTTTATTTAGTGCTTGAAATCTGGACACAATTCACATAGGTGAAATCATAAAATCCAACTCCAAACATGATCTTGTGTGAGCTGCTTTTTGACAGGCCCTGTGAAGCCATCATCTTAAAACCTTCCTGCAGATGTTGATCCTTCTGAATGAAGTCACATTGCTCATGAATGAGATGGATAATTGCCTCACCATGATGTTCAAATGTTAGGGAAAGTGGATATTTTGTTTTGTTTTCTGTTGAAGCGACATTGGAGGCTGAGTGAAGTGAGGAACCGTAAGCATGGAAGAAGGCTGGAGAGGAGATTTCTTTTTAGTAGTGTTAATGCCTCTGGAATAGAAGCCAAGCCCTGGTGAAGCAGTAAACGTTTGGCTGCATCCTACCAGAAAACATGGAAATACACAAAATGAGAAAGGCATAAAGACGGGAAGGAAGGAAGGAAGGAAGGCTTGATGAAACCTCTCAAAATATAGCAGTCAGTTCAATGTAGTTAATAAATTCTCAGTATTGCCTTCAGGATTTGCCCTTTCCCAGAACTGGTGTTTCCTTCTAGATGAGCCCTACTGTACCTTGGCTTACTAGGATTTGACATGGTGACAAGCTGCTCCAATGCCTTTGCTGTGTCTGGGGCAAGCCCTCTGATTTTTGCAGTATGCAGTCCTCACTAGAGCAAATCAAGAAAGGAACCTGTATGTAGCCTCATGTGTCTGTCTTTTGAATCCGACTATTGCATGCCTCCTGAAAGAATCTCTATTAGCTCCCAAGGTATGAATAATCTCTTTCAAATCATGCCCTGTCATTCAGAAAAAAATAACTCATTCAAGGCTCCAGGGAAACTCCTTTAATCAGGACCCATCAAAACAAAGAGAAATATATAAGGTGTGCAGGTGTGATTGATTTGCTTCCTTTTGACCCTATCATTCTCTCAGATGTTCATTGTAGACTTGATCAAAAGCCTGTCAAAGCAAGAGGAAAATTTTATTTAACCTCAATGGGCTTTGTACCATGGATCATGCCTTGTAAATGACATTTGGACAAGACCCTTTGTTCATTTTTGGAGAAGTTTCTGGTTTAAAATTGATCTTGCATGATAGGAACATGTCCTGTAAACATTTGTGTGTGGTAGTAAGCAATGGTAACATTTAAAATGTGAGCAATTACATAAGATGGGGCAGGAAGAATGTTTGCAATAAACAGCTTGAAGAATAATGGTTTATTGTTACAGGAAATTGGACTGGCATCTCTGGGAGCTCCAGATGATTTCATCGAGAAACTTGCTACGGTAATTTAATAAATGAGGGATCAATTTTCCAAAGCACCCTGTGTTGTCTTAATTCTGCTGCCACTGAAGTCACTGATAGAACTCCCATAGAGCTGAATGGGATCAGAGTGAAGACCATGATTGGAAAACCCCACCCTGAAACAGTTGCACTAAAGAAAAACAGCTTTGGCACCCCTTATTCAAAGCGACAGTTGTGATTAAACACAGAAACCCAAACTAGATTTCCTCCAGCACAAACATATTGGGCAAGAAAAGATTTTTTGTTACTACATCCCCACAGGAAATTTCAAGGGGCAGCTTCTGTAGTTGTTTTACCTTCAAGCATCTCTTCCACTTTGCCAGGCAGGCAATATCCTCTGTAGTCAGCACAGATCACCTGGATGCCACTCAGAGCTCACTGAGACCCAGAGCCCTGAACTTTGAATAAAACCTGGGGTATTCCTCTGAGATTAGTGTCCCCACTGCCAACTGGGGGCCACCTGGGCAAAGAATTCCACCAGCTTTCACTCAGCTGATAGATGGGGGTAGCTTTTTCTGAGCCAGGGCAGGTATCCCTTCAAAAGGACAGACCCAGGAGTCAAATTGGGCCACAGACCATCTTCCTTTCCTATGGCACCAACAGCCTGTTCACAACCCTGCTGCAGTCAGATGCCCTGTGTGAAGCAGGACTCAAACTTGTCTAAACCAAAGTTCAGACTTCCACTGGGTTGGCCAGCCAAAGTGAAGTTTTATTGCTATAATTTCATTGTGCCTGCTGCCAAAGATAAGCACAGTAAAAAGCAGCTTTGTTTGTCATGGAACAGAGCTGATTCTCAGGCCGAGAGAAGCTAGTGCTGTGCTTCTCCCAAGAGAAGAATTTAAGTCTGAAGTGATATTTATTGCATTTACACACTTGAATTTGACACATGGCAACATTTTATATAGAAATGAAAACTCCAAATGCATTCAAATAAATGGTGTACACATATTACTTTTTATCAAGGAATCATAAGATTCTGTCTCATTTTCATTCCAGGTTTATTGGTTTACAGTTGAGTTTGGACTATGTAAGGAAGGAGATTCTCTCAAGGCATATGGTGCAGGGCTGCTGTCTTCATTTGGAGAGCTGCAGGTGTGTTCTAGGAAGTATTTCAAATATGTTTCAAATATTATTTGAATTTCTTTTTTGAATGTCTTCGGATCTTTGGTTTTGCTTTATACTTTGTGCATAGAAGTAGCATGAATTTAGTACTTCATTGTAGAGCTCTGATGAATGTTTTAGGTGTATGGTTACACAGGGAACTCACCTCCTTCTTTCCCAGTGACATTATCACTGTATACCACAGGAACAGCTCTTCCCTGAAGTGGGGTGGCTCTTTATTTCTTTCACAGCACATTCAAACACTCTTGCATTGAAATAAATTTCTTACCTTTTTGTTTATAGTATTGCTTATCAAGTAAGCCTGAGATTCAGCCTCTTGTCCTGGAGAAGACTTCTGTGCAGAAGTACCCTGTTACTGAATTCCAGCCTATCTACTATGTTGCTGAAAGCTTTAAAGATGCAAAAGAAAAGCTAAGGTACTCCAGTCATTCCAGGGAAGAACCCATTCTTGTCTGCTGCAAATGCAGTGGATCTCATTGCCATAATGGATCTTGGGTTGACAATCATGTTTTGAGAGGCTTTAGGAAAATTTGTGCAATGCTTAAAGATAATAAACATATGCTCAGAATCTTGGGCAAAAATTAGTAGTAACAGGAATATACCGATACAAAAATTTGTGCTTAGTGTAACTAAGAGCTTAATCTATCTAACGAAAATGCAACAAAAAGTAATTACCTGTTCAATGGCAGTGATATTAACATTTAAGGTCAAATCTGGCTAATTAATGCAAACCAAGTAACTTTATCATTACTGGAATTATCAGTCCTTGTAAAAAAAAAAAATCTCATGGCATCTATTCCTTTTCCTCTAGAGTTATGTCTAGGTTCAGTTCTGATTCTTGGAACAGGAATGGCTCAGCCTGTGTTGGGGTTCAGCTTGCTTTTTACCTTGACAGTGTTTGCACTCCTGTTAAAACACCACACACCACCGTATTTCTGGATGTTAGTCAAGCCACTGAGGGTTGGCCTCAGTTCACACTCAAAATATTTTTCACCTGGGGATGTCACATAGGGGCCTTCAGTCCCTTATCTTTCTAGCATTCACAGATAAATTGTTCTACATCCCAAGATATTTTGCTACCTCAGGCTCCCCGACTCTGGGATCTTCCTAGCTCTCTTCCCTTCTGTTTCCTTAGTTGCAATGAGTCTGTGGCTTCTCCTTGTGTCCTTCTCTCTGGGAAAATACCTGGGAAAGATGGCCTTCTCTTCTGGGCTGTGCTATTAATATCTTGTACAGAGTTTCTATTTTCTCTGTGTACATCTCTAACTGAATAGCAAGCTCCTAGAGGAAGTGGAAGATGCTGTCTTTACTTTGCTGCAACATAATACCTTGGAGCTTTTGTTTTTAATTATTTGTTTCAGTGATCAAATTGAAAAAAATTGTTTAAATTGAAACAGAAGTCCTGGGGATTGGTCCAGTTCCTATGTTAGTGGCTTGCACCTGGACATGTGTGATTTTGGGTAACAGAATACCTTTATGAAAAATTATTCTGAGATTGACCTCAAAGATCTCAGCTTAAGACATTCGTCTTCTAACTGGGATCTTACCTTCAGCTGAGATTTAGGAGAGCCATCTTCTAACGTGAGCTCTCCTGTTAGAAAAGCTCGACCAGTGTTGCTAAATTCACCATAGTCAACTTAATATTTTTTTCCCTGTCACACCTTGTGGCCTGTTCATACTGAATTCTGTTTGAGACAATGTCTTTAGCTGATAATAATTAGATTTAGAAGTATTGTGAGGGTGGCATCCAGCATATTCCACTGCTCTGGGCATATGGGATTTACCCTGCTGAGTCACAGTCTGTGTAGTGGGGCTCCATAATCAATTCCTGCGTGCTTCCCTTCCTCTTTCAGCAATAACTTCAGTAATCCAAAGCAGATATATAAGCCAGTATCCTGCTGGGGTCTACAAGGAGCCTGGAACAATAGCTCTGACCATCTCATCCCATTCAGAGCCCTTATTTCCACAGTTCTTTGGTTATGCAAATTAATATTTTCCCAAGACACCAAAATCTTAATGCTTCTGACACAGAATTAGCTACTTTGCAACAGAGAATGCTGCTTCACTCCATTAACTATTGTCTAGCTCTTACATTACCTGGTAGCTTCCAGGTAATGTAAGAGCTAGAACCATGCCAGAAGTTAGGTCTCTGCTTGTTCCATGGCATACCAGGATGGCATGGGTCCTTGACCTTAATTCCCCAGTAGCTCAGAGTCAAATTAGAATTCCAAAATGAATTGCAAAATTCATTTTGCACTAATGAAAGGAAAATGAGATTTTCAAGTTTGGAAGATCCCAGTTGCTACATAGTTGGCCTATACCAGAAGAAGTGTTGCCAAGACAATTGCTTAGTTAGTCCTGTTCAGAAAAAAACAGAGGTGATAAGGACAAATGCAGTTTCCAGTGAGCTGCAGAACATTATAGGTCTCAGATCAATCAGTAAGAATTTCAGTTATTTCCACCCACAAATTTTCTTATCCCCACAATCAACAAAGGCATACACCAAGAAAAGAGTTAGTGAAAAAAGAAATACTTTCAACTGTACATTTGTTTATGTTTTTTTCCCTCAGGAAATTTGCTCAAACAATCCCTCGTCCTTTCTCTGTTCGGTATAATCCCTACACACAGAGGATTGAAGTCTTGGACAATGCAAAGCAGCTGAAGAACTTAGCTGACACAATCAATAGTAAGAAAGTGCAGATTTGTTACCTTGAATTCCTCAAAACTTGGATCAGAAATAGGAACCACAAGGCAGATTCCATCTGGTTGCATTTAATGCTCTGAGCCTATCCGAGATAAGGCAGCACGTATCTCCTTTCTCATGAAAAAAATTACTTCCTAATTTTAGCCAAGCTTCAACAAGCATTTCCACTTGACTGTAACTTGTTAAATCTGAAAAACCCAGTTTTGGGGGAGATGCTAGGAGATGTCAGATGGCCTTGAGGGGGATCCTGATGTGCGGCTCTAGCTGTTTTCAGTAAGGAAGAGAAGGAGAACCATGACTTTGATCACATTTCCCCCCTCACACTGGCTAGCCTGCTGAGAGCCAGCTCCTTTAATCCTGTGAGCGAGACTTCTTTGGTTAATGAAGGCAAAGTAATGACTGCAGACTTAACTCCAGCAACAAATGTGTCCAGTTCAGCACTTCTCTGCTCACCTTATTCTTTAAGAGAACAGATATAAAGGGTAAGAAACATACAGGAGTGTTAGAAATGGGCTAGTCCTGGAATTAACTGTTCTGATTATTTCCTTTGCAGGTGAGATCGGGATTCTCTGCAATGCCCTCCAGAAGATCTAATGAAGATTTCCTGTAACTTGCTAGTGACCAGGAGCTATCATGTATGAGTGCCAGTCTTGATCTAGCCTCACTCTAATATCTTCCAGTGTACTGCCTTCATACTTATATATCTTAATTATTAGAGATTAGCAGAGAAACAGACATCTATAAGTGACCCTCAACTCTTCTGGCCTTCAGACACTAATCCATTTTTTCTCACTAATGTATAAAAATTACCTTATTCCTGGGAATCCTGGGGAAGTCTGTATACATTTTGTGCCAAAGGTAAGCAGAAGTAGATCTTCACCATGCAGACCTGTAATCTGCTGCACCTGTGAGATTTGGAACCAGGGATGGGACATCAGTGATGAACACCTTGGCTTCTCTCACAGTCACTCTCCCCTCAGTGCCTCCCAGTTGTCCAAGGTTCCCATGCAGTCTGAAACTCTACACCTTGCAGAGTATACAGGGAGATTTTTCAGAGAGCAAGGGGAGATTTTTCTTAACAGGCATACCCAGCTACTCACAGTGACTGGCTGATGTGTGAAGGCTACATTCTATGTGTGTGTGTCCTTCTCTGAGAGGTGTCTCTTAACTTTCTGGTCTCACAACCTGGAAGGTGGACACCAGCACCTTGGAAATGGAGAGGAAGTGCCTGTTACAATGCAGCTGAAGACATCAGAACCTTCCAATTCCTAATTCACAGCTAGAGTCCCACCAAAGCCAAGGAACACCTGGGTCAGCTGTGTCCCAGTCTAACTGCATTCAAATCCAAGCATGTTATCTTTCAAAACAGGTCCTAAATAATAGCACATTTTTGTATCTTCACTGTTCATCTGAGCTTTAATCTCCCTTTTTTTTTTTTTTTGGTGAAAGCAGATTTATTTTTTCTGGAGTATATCTCAACTGACTCAGCAAATGGAATCAAAAGTGACTTCAGCTTAACTCAATGGCTGAGCATGGAGAGAGAAGTTTTGCTTTTCAAGAAGCTGATTCTTTCTGTATTTATCCAATAAATTTCACTCAAATCAGCAAAATGCCCTCTTGGACTGGTCCACATTGTATAAAGCCTCCTCGTAGCTCCCTGGTTGAAGGAGGGAACTCAGCATCGGAAAATTGAAGCAGAACGGAGCAGAGCAAAGCTGAACAGCATTTCCAGCTTGAAACAATTTTGCATCATGACACTAAAATGGCTCGGGGTCACATTTCTGTTAGAAGATTGGAAGATGGAAAGGGATTTGAAAGCCCATGAGTCTCATACCTGTGATAGGACTAGTTTTGCATTTATAGTTTGAAAATCAATACTGCTTTAATGTAAGCATCATCCTTTAGGAAGACAGAAAGTACAGTTCTTTTCATTATATATACAGTGGGTAATAACATTAATCTAAGGATACCAGCTGGAACCCTTTCAATAGACATATACTTATGCAAAATGCTATAATTTTGGTGCTTTGAAGTAACCTTTTTTATCTCAGTATGTTTTTATTCCATTTTTTACTCATCACAGTGTCTCGCTAGATCTTTGAATCCCACTTGACATGTATTTTCGGTGTGAAAGTAGCCCATATTTTTCTCTCTTAATATAATAGGACCCATGAGGTAGCTGTATGCTACAAAGAGACAATTTCATCCCAAGGGTAAAGTCTTTCAAACTAATCCTCAGACAGCTTTCCAAGCTCCTCTACTTCTGGTTGTTGCTATGCATAACAGCAGCAGTTGATCTATAGTGATACTGAGGGCCCAGGATTCATGATTTTCTTTCATGTGCAAGTGGCATAGTTAGACAATATTGATGCCACATATCTGATTCTCTGTCCCTTAATGAAGGTTTAAATGAGCAGTAACTCCAGCCAAAGCAGCATAGCATGGCTGCTCAGCAAGACAGAAGAGAAAAAAGCAAATGTTCAACATTTTAAAAGCAGAGGAAATGTATGAAAAGTAGATTTTCTTGTAGAACAAATTATTTTGTACATAACCACTTTAAATACTAGATATAAATCACATTTTAAACAATACTCCTTAATAGGTGACTTCTTCCCATGCTTAAAGAAAGTTCCAGCTGTGTAGGAAAATGCTGTTTTTGCATTATCTGACCAGTGTAAATCAGTGTATGGTAACCACACAAGTCAACCAGAATTAAATACCCAGGTAGGAGAGAATGCCCATCTGAGGTGTTCCCCAGCACAGAAGAAGGCTGTCTTGGGCTGGTTGACTGTCACTCATCCTGCCAACATCATGAGACTGATATAAACACTTCCTAATATGTGCCATCACTTAGAAATGCCCAGCAAAGCCCAGCTTGCTCTACATTTGCATACTCCCCAAGTCCTTGAGTGCTACTCTCACCAACCTATCCCAAGCTAATATTTTAAGTAACCTTCCCATCTTCTCTCCTGTTATGATCATGTTTCTTGGCGTCCTCATCTCCAGCTTGGTTTCAGGTGATCAAAGAAGCTTTTTGTGAGGCCCTTTCCTTTACAGTGACCTCAGCCCAGGTCAATGGCTGTGACAGAGGGAGGGCTTGTCGGCACTGCTGGACTCCTCTGGGTATCTTACAGATGCCTACATCTGAGAGCAGCCTTGGAGAAAGGACATTTTATTCCCCAAAGAATGCAGAAATGGTTGAAAAAGGGATTAAGCACAGGAGCGGTCCAGAAGAACGCATTCCTTTTTAATCCCTCTCTGATTCTCCAAACTATGCTGGGAGCTATCAGAGAAGACATTTTGATGTTCAGGTGTAACCATCTAAATTAACTTAAATAAACTAAAAATATTAATGTTGCATCCATCTCAAAGGAGTGACTCTCTGTTCATACAGGATAAAGATATCTGCAGTGGTGCCATATAAAAAAACAGGGCAGGTTGTTTGTGGTGATCAGACATGGCCTTCTTCTCCTGTGCCCAGCCTTGCCACTACTGCTGAGGGAACATGGGAGTGGGAAGAGCTTTCTTTCTATTAAAGCCCATTTCTCCATCCTCCTAATTCAGTTGTAGCCGCCATTCAACCATCTCTGAGTTGCCCGCTTGCCCTCCTGGAGTCACCTGGGACACAAGCCAGGCCAGGAGGGTGCTGCAGTGTTCATGAGGGATGGATTCTACATCAGGGGTGGGTTCTGCATGGCAGATAGTGGACTGCCCCATGGCCCCTGGGCACAGGCTGGCCGTGGCTGGGACACCTCTCTTCCCAGGCGGGCACCCACTACACCCTGAAAAGGCCACTGCACATGAGGTCTGGAGGAGCCAACATTCCTCAGAATGCTGAGACCTCCCTCCTGGGTACAGCACTGTGAAATTCACCTAGGGTTTGTCTATCAGCTGGGAAATAGAACTTCCCAGTGCTCTGTCTAGGCCCAAAGGAAAACGTGGTGGTGTCAAGATCCCTAGAGAACAACTTTTTCTTATACTGTCTTTATCTACCCCAGCCAGGGAAGAGGTAAGAGCATGATAACACTTAGGGGTGTGACAGAGCCAGGATAAGCTAAGGGGCTCATAAAAAATGGCTCCATCCACAAAGGGAAGTCAGAGGGTGGTCTTATCTCTGGACCTGCACGATGACTTTCACTGGGTGTCTGGCACACTGCAGCTTTAGGTATGAAGATATGGGTGCTCATATCCAGATTTAGGTTTTTTATGTCAAGTGTTAGGGAAGGGAAGATACGTCCACCCTGTCAGGAGCAGAGCTAAATCCCCCTGGAGCTTGTCCTGCCACCCACAAGAAAGATGTGACCCTGATCTTCTTGAGAGTCTACTTCACTGAAGATAAAATCAGGACAGAAACAAGTTTCAATGGAGGAACATAGGCTGGAGGCAGCACTCCTCTCTTGGAGGGGTAGGGTAGAACAGGTTCAGATCCTGTGGGTAAGAAAAGCTCAGAAGTAGGCAATGATTTCTGACTCTGGCTGAGGTCCCTCTGGCACTCCCAGAATTGTGTCTGTGCAGAAGAGACAACACTCAGATTGGGCTATGATTTGGGAGAAGAGCCCATTTGCTCACTGGGGATATAGACAATACAGAGACAGTTCCAGTGAGGTAAGAGAGAGTGGAGATGAAGAACAGTCTCAGACATGGCACAGGTCAGTCCAGACTGGCAGATGTAAGTGGAGCTCAGGCTAATTGGCTGCCTCTCCACAAAGGAACACCTATCCAGGGCTGAACAGCTTGCAGAGACCTTCAAACAGAGCAGGAGGACTGCACTTTGAAGTGACCCAGGGGAGGAGGGCTGTCTTGGGCTCTTGCGCATGTCCTACACGGGCAGCCGCCCTCGATGTGCCTGGCACGACCAACATAAATGCCCCTGTGCCTAACACACACATCCAGCTCGTGTCCCTGCTTCTGGCAGCTCTAAGCTCACCACACACAGACACACTACATCTCCAGTCCCACCAATTCCCCTGGCCATTGCTCCCACACCCTCAGGCATCTCAACATCTGGCTCCACTCAACATCTGGCTACTGCAATCCACTCCCCTATCTCCCAATGAAGACTGATTTGGTGGGGATGTCAGGCCCAAAAGAAGAGGCCAACAAGGAGAAGGAGATGTGTGGCAAAGAGTCATTGAACAGCCAAGGCAGCCTGGATTCCAACAGGGAGGATGACAGAGCTTCTCTCACCCTGACCCTCACCCTCTACAAAGTGAGGAAGATTGAGCTCTCTAAGGCAGCTGAAGTCTTTGAGGTACAGGCCTCAAAATCCCCTTCCTTTGCTGAGCCCTCTCTTCTGTCTCTGCTGCCTTCATGTCTCCCAGTCTGCATCTGTCCTCCACTCACCTTTCTCCTGCTCCCTGCCTGACTTACACCTCATGCTGACTTCCCCCTTTGTCACTGTCTTGGTTTTGCTCCAGCTGCTCAGGGGGCCGGTCTGGGCTCATGACAAAGAGGGAGAGTGCTCTGGAGGGAGGGAGGGAACATCTGGGCACAGGCTTTTTGAAGAATCACCATTTCATGCAATGGCTGCTTAGAGCAGATACCAATCAGTTGCTTCTTTCTAGCAACTGTGGTGGCTGGCATTTCAAGCACTCAGGCTGTGGGGTTGTTAGAAGCCAGTGAATTTTCTCTGCATATTTGTGAGGAGATACAAGGACCATGAGAGCTGTGAGCCACACAGGCATTATGTAGTCTGGGCACTGAAGTACCCCTCCCAGGTGCTCACTCTTATCTGCGAAAATTAATAACTCTAAAGAAAAGTATTGTACTTGTTATTTATTTTTCACAATTATTTAATGATTATGGTGCTATTATACATCAATAGATCTGCTTTCGCTCTGGCAGGGTTTTAAGTTATCCAGCCACTCATTTGCTATCTCTGCACAGATGAAATTCTACAGTCAACAGTATCTCATCTCTCATCTCCTTCTTTCTCTACCCAATGCTATAATGTTTAATTTTTAACTCTGTATTTTAGCTCTTTGCAAACCTGACATTATTGGACTACATTGCTTAACATGCATTTCTAGTTAATACCTCTTTTAGTCATCTTTCAAAGACATTGTAGAAATGTACTTAGACTTACCTGGATTTTAAGTCTTTGGAGAAGCTTCATCATATGAACACTTGGCAATTGCAGATGTTTGAAACTCAAATTCATCACTTTGAAACCCGTCCAGCCAAAAAGCCCAAGAACTCTGTGGATGATCTTGACATTTTTGTTGAATGTGAAGTTTACACCGCTGATGTTGGCATCCTTATCACTTCCTTAAAGAGAGTAGCAAAGGATGTGAAAACCAGCAGAGAAGACAAAGGTAAGAAATGTATGCAACTCTTACTGCAATTCTTTTGGAGTAACTTTTTTAGTTTTAGCTTCAGCTTCATAATAGTAATTCAATGTGTCTGGAAAGCCAGTGAGTGTGCATTCACTATTTGTCTCTGCATGGCTGCTTTCCATTGCCATTGGTGCAGAGAGGCACTTCATCATAGCCAGTGGAACTGAGGTGAGAAGTGTTCCTGCAAAGAGGGGGGTGAGAAGGATAGAGCAGCAGAACAACAGGCTGAGGAGAAACTAGGAACTCCTCAATGACAGGAAGAGTGTGTGCTGAAAGCCATGCAGAGAACTGATTGCTTCAAGACAAACACAGAGGCAGACAGGTGTTTTTCCTGTTTGCAGGCAGGAACGGGTGAATACAGCCATTAGAGACCATTAATATAATCGTGAGGATCACAGATGAGAAAGCTGAGGGTCCAGCTCACAGACTGAGTTCCCCGAGTACAGAATTGCCATGGGGTTTCCCTTCCTTGACAAGGCCAGACAGATACTCCCAGAGCACTTTTAACTTTTAACACACCCACAGGTGTTTGGGCACCTTTAGGTGTTGTTTGAAATTCACTGTCCGGCAACAATGAGACACAGCCCTCAGTCCTTGTCAAGCTGTTCTCAGGAACTGTGAGCATATTAAAAGGACATCGCTGTTATCAGGGAAACTGGAGACCCCAAGAGGCTTTTGGAGCTGGAGGATTTCTTTAGGATTTCCTTGGGATTTGAGAGGTTTTGGACCTGCCAGGACTTGGAACTGCAATAAAAAATAGGGACAGTTAAAATAAGGTGTGTTTATGTTTGTTTTTTTTTCTGTTGGGAACAGGCAAATGTGTATAGGGACACACTGGGGCAGCTGTAATCAGCACAGGTTTTGAGGATATATGGTAGTAGAGGGCAGGAAAAGTACCTTGCACCACTGGTACAGCCAGAGACAAAGGCTCAGAAAATAGTTCTGGGTGCTCATAAGGCATCTGTCAGACTGGTATTTATTCCTACTTATCACAGAATTGGTTGTAATGTGTGAAAAAACTGTAATTTCCCCTACACCTCTGGGTATTTTTAGACTTGTACTTCTCTAAGCTTGATGTGAGTGGATGTAACATAATACAGCAAAAATTACATATACCATTCAGTAGAGGGATGTTTGATGTTTTGTCCAGTATGAGACTAGGGTGACCCAAAATGAACCTTTCTGACTTGTGACACAGAAAGTCTGATTACAGCATCAGTCTGACCTTGGAAAGCAATATCAAGTGTTTTTCCAGCACTTCTTTTTAAATTGTTTTCTCATAAATACTGGCATTTAAATTAAAATTATCACATTTTATTTTAATTTTAGTCACTGGAAAAGCTTCCTACTTCATAAGAAGGAAGCTGTTTAGAAATATAGCTAAAGAATAATGTTGCTGGGAAAGAAAAAAAAAGCCAGAAGGAAAAAAACCTTGAAGATTCTCCTTCACCTGTTTGGTGTCTAGAAATTCTAGAAATTTAATGTTTTCCTTTTAAAGTATTTTTTCATTTTTAAAGGTATGAAGATGTAAGACTGCTTTTTAAACAAGATCAAAATATATTCTTAAATCCAGAATGTAGAAATAAATTTGTTGTCCTGTGTCAAACAGAAAACAGATTTGATGTCAGAAATATTTTTGCCTATAATAATTGTTTCTACTAATTAAAACTTAGAGATTATCACAGCAAGCTAATTTCAGATGATTTTTCATTCAATCTCCCAATTTGGTCAGGAAACAAATCAACTACTGAGACAATTATGGTAACATGTAGAAATTCATATTCTTAGATACTGATGAAAAGAAAGTTTATAATCTTCAACACAGGTTTTATTTTCTCTGTCTCTTAAAATTTATTTAATTCTCTCTTATTTAACTCTCTCTGCTTTCTCTCCAGTACCCTGGTTCCCCAGAAAAATCCAAGATCTGGACAAGTGTCACCATCTGATCACTAAATATGATCCCAGTTTGGACCGTGGTCACCCTGTAAGTTTAACATTACTATTATTTCATCTTCAGAAGAGAAACTCTCTGTAGGGAGATTGTTGTAAGGAAAATTTCAGGAGTAAAGGAATACCCATGAAAGAAGAGAAAAAAACCACAAAGGGCAGATAAAAGCTCATCTTCAGTGGAATTAGGGACTGCATGAGTCCTTGCAGTCCCTGCACAAAAGGGGTTTTACTGTAACAGCTTTATGTGTGCACTCTGAGCCATACCCTAAGCACACACTCTTAAGAGACAGAAAGAAAAATGCACTGTAGAGTCCTGCTCTAGTGGTGATAGTAAGGCAAAGGACTGGGAGCAAACAAAGAAACAATCCAACACTTATTTCTTATGAGTTTCCCAGCTTTAGTTCTTATGAGATGTGGGTTAGGCACAGACACAAAAGGGACTCCACAGGGTTGTTCTTCACTCGACAAGGCAGGTCACAGAAGCATTTCATTCTGTCAAGCATCACAGGGAAGGGATGCATGGAAAGGAAAAAAAAGAAGACATACTTTGCACTGAGAAATGCAGTGAAGATGCAGGTGTGTGTCAACAAAATCTACAGAAAGTTTTTGTCCTTCCCTTTTCTACGTGCCTGAATTCTATTTAGTCCCTATCCTTAACCTACACCACGTTCTGTTGTGAGCTGTGTACAGTTCTGTGTAATGAAATAGACCTTTCCAAGTCTATAAGTCTACCTTCTATTTTTAAGAAATGCTTATTCAAATATAGTGCTCTAGGAGAGCTTCATATCCTCCTTAACCTGACATCTTTCATTCTTCCTTATTTCTTTCTGATACACACACTCCAAGTGTTTGCAATTTTCCTGAGCTAGCTCTTTGGCTCTTTCCCATTAGATAAATGAACACACATAGGGAATTCTTTGAACTGGACTGAGTTCCCCTCAACCTTTGCCAAATAGAAGGTGTGAGCACTGAAGATGTTGAGAGAAAGCAGCAGTGGTGCTGAGTTACTGAAGTATCGTGGGGGGATATACCTAAATTGCAGAATGTAGTGCAATTTAGAAATACCTAACAAGTTGAAAACAAGTTACTTCAGGCACTGAACATCACTTGTCTGTGGCAAGAGAGAGCAGAGCACAGGCTGATTTACCAGGATTCTGAGCAGGGCTCAAAAATGGAGAGACTGGAGGAAAGCACAAAAGAAGCTGATGTCCAGGTAGCTCGGCAAAGATTTTGCATATGCTTTTCCTACCAAATAGACAGTTTGGGTTGTTTATCTCCACACCTTCAGTTTGTTCTTTACTGGCCACAACAATCAAGCTGATGTCACTGTGACACCAATTTCTGGGCTACCCTGTCACTGGCTGCAGGTTCCCAGGGAGGCTCCTGTGTGCCAGGGGTGGGTACACAGCCCACAGCTCTGGACAAAGCTGAGATGTCACAGCATCTATGTGGGTCTGGCCTAACAGTTCTTCATGTGTTTTGTATGGACTTGTTACAGACACTGACAAGCAAGGGTGGCACCTGAACGAGCATATTATCCACAACACAAAATAAACATGCTCTCAGGATCCAGCCCTTTCCTCACTTGCATGGACACAACACTCATTAACTGCAGGGTTACCGGCATTATTGCTACACTAAAAAATATGTGAATAGACCTAAGAGACAAATTTGTCTTGTAGTATAAAAAGTGGTTCCAGTAAATGCTGAATATTTTAGAATAATAAATATTTGTGCAGTGATGGTGATCAATGCCGTTTTATGAGTTATATTAGCACACAGTTCCAGATTTAAGTTTTAATTCCTGTTATGAATGATGTAAAATTAAAAGAAATGTGATTCCATGTCTGTATGCATATTCAATAGCTGGCAAAGCCTGCTTGAAGTTTTAATTCTAGTAAACACAGAAGGAGCAGAAAGAAGACGCTGGCATTCAGTAGGTAAACCTCCCCTTTAAACAGATACCACTGAGTCTGTCTTTATCACAACATAGCAGTAAGTGGGCAGTGACAATTGGATGGGGAGCCTGTACTTCCCAGAGATCCAGTGGTGGTTCTGATGATTTCTACTCATGCCTGCAGACCTCTCAAAATGTAATATTTTCCCCCCCTCATTATTCTCTAACCCAGGGATACTCTGACCTGGAGTACAACAAACGGAGGGCATTCTTTGCTGGCCTGGCCTTTAACTACAGAGAGTAAGTACAAGGCTGCTGAAGGGAAAGTTCAGTGGTCCACACATAGTTTCACGTGCAAGAAATGTCAGAGATGCAATATTTTGTCAATGCATTAGTGGGGCCACTTTTGAGACAACAAAATTCAGCCACAAAAGCTTTCACTCCATACAAAATTTTGTGATGATACAGCAAATACATTTTATACAAAAATCTTAAGATGGCATTCATGTATCCCAAACCAGTGCTGGATTTTGTTTTAGCAGAAGTGATGGCAATATGACCCTTTATTTCATTTTTCAAGTTCCATTTATGACTCGGTCTTGAGCTGAGGCTAATCTTCTTAAAGGAAATTTGAGGAACAATGTTTATGAATGTATTTTTGACAGTAGGAAGCGATTTACTGGTTTTGTTATTTGCTTTTTAAAATGTCTCTGTCTATGCACACTAACTACCTAAAAACAGAAAAAGCTCTCAGTTCTCATGTAAGTGATGGAAAGTGTTTCTACCTTTATGTGCAAAACTTCACCAGAACTACATTGCTTTATGATAGGGTAAATCAAAG
The DNA here is from genome assembly GCF_963662255.1 of Cinclus cinclus. Classification (NCBI taxonomy): domain Eukaryota; kingdom Metazoa; phylum Chordata; class Aves; order Passeriformes; family Cinclidae; genus Cinclus; species Cinclus cinclus. The sequence goes on along the minus strand of NC_085049.1, from coordinate 53,807,934 downwards.
ATTTAGGTACAGCTGGTCATGGATTATCAGCCTCATGGTATCCAAGAACTGGTGAAGTCTCTGAAGTCTTGTGAGACTTCCGAATAGAGTTTTCTCTCTTCCACCAAATATGAGAGTCATCACAGCTCAGAGCAGCCCAAAAGCAGAACAGAACTGACTCAGAGCTACAGAAGAAGCAACAGGGAGGACAAGGAGAAAAGACCACCCATCAGAGAATCAGTGCTAGCCACGCAGCAAATGCTGGGGCAGCTCCCTGCTCATGGATTTATAAAAGCTCTCTGTGATGGTACTGTGCTGATCACATCCTCTAGGGAGGGCCCCTCCAGGCACACACTGTATTTTACTTGCTAGATTGCCTTCAGCAGAGGTGATTGCAAGCCTAGAGGTCTCTTATTCCATCTGTGAACCAGAACACAGCTCCCTTTCTTAAATATCCCTCTGTTTCCTCCCCACATGGTAACAGAAGGGTGAACACCCACGTTAGAGCTGACCAAGAAAAATAGATGCTTCATTATTTACTGTATTGCTGTTTCTATTTTCATTATGGCAAAAATTCATGTTGCAGCAAAAAAAAAAAAAAAATATATTGGAAACTGAACTTGAAATCCTGAGACATGTCATATTTCTTCTCTTCATTACAGAGGAGACCCTTTACCTCACATTGAATACACAGCACAGGAAACTGCAACTTGGTGAGTCTGGCACTTATGCTCCAAGTCCTGGGCCATTCCATAGCAGTCCCAGGAAAGACTGGCAATGTGAGACAGCTACAACCTTTTTAAAATGTTATTCATCTACCCCACATTTTACTCTTTGGTTAAATGTCATCTCTTGGTCATTTGTTTTGCATAAAGCCATTCTCATGGCTGGTCTTAACTATTCATTTCCTAGAGCAAAAGGCATTTTCCTGACCATTTCCCTGCCTGCAGATCCCATCAGGATACCAGAAGCCAGAAAACACCTGGACCCTATAGAATAACTTCGAACTGAGCTCTAATTCACCATAACTGTGGTGCTGGCAGTAATATTACATTTTCAAACTTGTTACCAGGAGAAAATTCTCACTCACAGAACAGAAATTCGCTCAGAGGACATGGTTAATTTAGTATTCAAAGGACAGAGGAGCCTTCCTTGTTGTCCTTCAAGTATTCATTACTTTTAACATGAATATGTATCATTTTCTCAAATGGAAAGTAGAGGAAATTTTAAATTACCCTTCTAACATATATTATTATTTGCACTGTAAAAAGGCCTTATATATCATATGAAATGATGGTAGTTTACTTTTACAAGGGTGCAACGTTTTTTCACTGGGGCTTTGCTTTCCCTGAAGGTCTGCCATTAAAAAAAAACAAAAAAAAAAATCCAAACAAACAAAAAAAAAAAAAAAAGACCCCAAAACACAACCAGTGAATTAAACAAAAATAATTAAGTTCAAAGTATTTTTTAAATATTATGTGAAGTATGTGGCAGATTCGAGAGAGAGTCCTTATTTCAAGTTCCTCCGTTTCCACTTTTTCCCACTAACTTTAAAATATATCAGTAAGCAGCAGCAATTCCACATTTGTGTGATACTACAAAGCATTAATATGTCCAAATGTATCAAGCAAGAGCTAAGTCCTGGGATTATGCAAGGTGCCTCATGTGCACATAAGAGTCTTCGTTCAGAAAGTTAAATAGAAAGAAGGCCTAAAGTTGGGGAAAGGAAAAATGAAGACCACATTTTCTAACTGTGCAACTGAAAACCCTAGAACTTAAGTAATTTGTCCCAAATCACAAAGTTTATTCTAATGCCAGGATTTAAATCCATAGAACTAAATGTCTCATGCCAGAACCTCGACCACAGTGCCATCCCATCCCTTTCAATACTTAATTTATTTTAAATAAAATCTACTGTGCCACGGAAATCCATGACCACATAAAAATCTTGCATCCAGCTCATCCAGGAAGGCACATTTTTATTGAGCTCAAACAGCTTTTTATAGCATCTTTCAATAGTCAAAGATTGATGGTCAGTATCATGCTCGTGATTACTTCCACCAGCCAACAATCTTGGCATGGGGTGGCGTGTGCGAATGTCACATTTAAGAAAATTTAATTTTGTGTTCTTTCCTGTTTTTCTCTTTTGCTGCCAACCTTCGTCATTCCAGCTCTTCTCCACCTAGAATTAGTCTCATTGTGGCAACAGAATATACTTTTAAAGGAATATCTGCCCCTTTCCTTAAACAGCCAATCCCAGCAACCCAGGTTGTCCTGTTATGCAAAGCTGTTTCCAAAATTAGCCTTCCCAATTGTTATCACAGCCCCCTGAGGCTGTGCCCTGAGGTCTGCTGCATTACAGCACAACTTAATTTAGCACTGTGCAATTGCAGGGGAAATTCGTAGCACAGACTAAATTCCCTTGGTGTCACTCTGAGGAGCTGCTGGATGCCTTCGGTTTGTAGCAACATGGTCATAAAAATGAGAACCAAGTCAGTGAAGAAATACAACTTTCAGAAAACAGAGGGCACAGATGATCCGAGCTTTTGTTTTCAAAGAGACTTTTTGGAAGGCCTTGAAACTAAGTAGTCAGAGATGCCATATATGTAAATGCTGTGTAAGTAAAATGCAGAATTCAGGAAAAAATTATGGGGATGCACCTGTCACATCTTCATAATGAAGTTGAATAGTGCCACCTTTTTTTCCCCTAAAATAATAAGGAAATTTATATAAAATGAGGTTATTGCCTTTAAAGTCTTTCAAACATCTGGCTCCATCTTTTGTTAGGATGCTCCTTTCTAGAGTGTTTCATAAAGTGTGCTTCCAGCAGTCTTTTCATACCTGCTACTCTATTGACTTTGGAGAGTATATTTAGATATTGTCTTAGAGGAACACTTAGCTATGGATAATTCTTCACTGGTCTCTGGGAATGCCTGCATTTCTGCGGCAGCCAGTGTTTGGACTCAGAGCAGAATGACACTTGGATAAAAGAGACCATATGTGCAGAAGTGTAAACAAGCCTGCTCTCTCTAGACTCCAGTCTGGGCATGAACCCTGCACTGGTTCAAATCCCACACAACCCCACTGAAATCAGTAGTATTCTATGAGGAAATAAGCCAGAGGAACATTTGAACTCTAATCCTCCTCATTTTTTCCTAATTCCTCCATGGAAATGGCCCAGTCTCCCGTGGCTTTTGCAATGGTGACAGCAGCCACTGTTTCCCTGTGTTCTTTTAACTTTATTTTCCTCCTAAGGTTTTCCTCCCCTGCTTTACTCTGGTTCATTACTCCCACACTGTGAAAGACATTTGTATAAATAAAGAGCCATTACCAGGGACTGGCTATCACCTCCATAGCAACAATAGCATCACAAAAAAGAGAATAATAATAATAATAATACTAGTAAAAAAATTACAAAACCAACAAAAGGTCATTTCCCATACTCAGCATTTCCAAGAATGATCTCAATTTTCATAAAACAATGTTTATAAAGTTGTTGACACCCTAGGGCCACGTCTGAACAAAAATAACCATTTCTATAAGGTTGCCATCCTATTACTACTTGCTTATTTTGCAACAGCTAAATATATTCTAAACCACAACTCTAAATCCAAATACCATCAAGTTTGTGAGAAGCTTAAAGCCTGTGCCCAAATCAGGTTACATATATTATTTTCAGCTGGTCTCTTTTTGTATAGTGGGATAAATGCTTCAAGAAGCTGGCATATCTTTCAAATACATAGCCTGTGCCAGGAATTTTGAACTGCAAAAATACAAACCTCTTCACCTGTCTAGATATTACTCTTCAGTATCAGAAAAGGTGTTTTTTTTCCAGAGGTTTCTAAGAGGCAAATCTAGGCTAGGCTTCAGGGTGGAAAAGGAGGGACCAGCATTTCTAGTTATACCCCAGCATAGGGAGGAGGGGAATACCTGATTTGTTCCATTTCTAAACTGAACAACAGAGTATCCCAGATTCAGCTCTCTCCCTGGGATTTCCCTGATGCTTCCAACACACTTAGCAAGAAGGTGCCTAATCAAGAAACACATCTGTATCAGAATTAGAGTTCTGTAACATTAAAGGAGACCTTTTAAAGGAAAAGTGAAATAAAAAGCCCTTATGGTTTGCTACATTCAACCAGCACCAGCTTTCAAGCACCAGCTGTCCCGAGCTCAGATTTTTAGACCATGATGTATATTGTGGGTTTACATCTCTCTGTGGATCTGTATATAACTCAGAGAAGTACTGCTTTATTGAGGTGTCCCACACTATCCAGTTTTTTGATTTTTTCAGGAGAGAAGTCTACAGGAAGCTGAGGAGCCTTTACCCTACTCATGCCTGTACACAGTTCCTGGATGCTTTCCAGCAGCTCGAGAAGCACTGTGGCTACCGAGAGGATAACATCCCTCAGCTTCAGGATGTCTCCAGATTTTTAAAAGGTCAGCCATTATATACCATGGTTCATTCTAGGTTTTCCTGCATGTATTTGTGCACCACAAACCATTTCCTAGGAAACAGGCTGGTGAGCAGAGCTGATGAGCTGTAGTGCTCCCTGGTGCACGGGGAGATGTCTCACAGGGAATTCACACCAGGCACATGAAGGGACCAAGCTGTGAGTTTGTGTCTGTTCTGTGAGTGGCAGCAGCTGGTGTGGCACTAACCAGCTAATCCCAGTACTAGCAACTCTACAGTCACAGCAGACACTGCTCAGCATGACTTCCACAAAGACTTTTTAGGGGTTTGGCTCTGTTTTATGCTTCTACATCCAAGCTGATAGTAAGACCCAAGCACAAGTACAGGTACATACCTCTCAAGTACACATTTTCCTGATCCACCAGGCAGGATGGGGATGTGTGCTAGAGAAAATGATTTCCAGGAGATCCTGCTGGTCAATCAGCAACTGCCTTGAAACAGCTCTGCTTCTTTCTGTCTCTGTAGCACCACCTGTCACACTAAATTTTTGGTGCCTACCATGTGGCTGACAGGAGAGCACAAATGCTGTGGTGCTAGTCCATAAAGGCATGAAGATGTGACCTTAGAAAAAGGACACACAGGTTTGCCAGACTGACCTATTAGCTGGGGGCTGACTAGCAAGGAGCAGGAGCATAAAGGAGTCTGCATTATTGGTAGGAGGTCACAGGGTGCATGGATTCCCAAGGCCAGGTGCTTTGTGTAAACCACCTGATTATCAAGAGCTACTAAAGAAAGGTGATCTTTAAAGCCTCCTCCTCAGTGAAGAGATGTGATAGAGAGAGAGCTGCTTATTACCAGGATGAAATAAACAATAAAAAATACAGCTTAACTTGAAATATAATGTATTTAAACACAATACTCAGGAAATCGAGTGACCTGCTCACTCTAAGAGTAAGGGATACTGGTTAGCTTAAATAAGGTTTGTGTGTCTGAAGAGTTTTCTAAGACATTGGCATTTCTCATGAAGATTAAGTTGTTTGATGACAAGTAATTTATTCCACGTTTAGTGTAAGGGAAGGGATGGTTGCCATGTGAAAATTATCTTCCTTGAACACTGTTGCACCCAGCTGTAGGAATTTTTCTGTGTAGGCATTATGTATTTTCTCATGTATTCTCACTTCTATTCAACTACCCATCTTACATCTCTCTCCTAATAACTGGGATGATAAATATTTTTTCTCCTGAAGTAGTTGATCTACTACTAATTAATTTAATTTACACAGTAGCTGATGGCAGGGAACTATAGGAATTGTGATTCTGCTTTGATTATCACAGATATTAATATCATTTAAGTGCATCAGGTGACTTCAAAGTGGGACAATTTAGGACAATATAAGACTATCCTGTCATAATCCTATTAGTATTGCTCAAGTTAGTTGACAGGATTTGATTGCCTGGAGTCTACTCACTTCTTTTTCAGGCTCTGGTTCTAATTTTTATCTGTGTCATAAACAAAACAAAACAAACTAAACAGCAGCTCTGAAAAACTTGCCAGTAATGTTTAGAAAGATGTTCTTGGTGAGTTTCAACTCATCTACTATTGAAACAAGGTGTCTGTTATAAGCTAATTTTATTAACTAACTGGGAATGAATATCAAGCATTTCAGAGGCATTTTATTCCATTCTGAAATGGACAGCTAAGGAAAATATTGAATAGTTCTTGTAACCACTGGTCCTACCCTCATTACCCCACAATTTTTAGCTAATCTACCCTGTACATTAAAATTGGATTACTTTAGCCTACAGGTTATGCATGAATGAAACAACATTTTTTTTCAGAAGAGCTGTGTTAATGGCTAGATACAATTAAGAGTGAGGAAACTATTTTAGTCCCATTATGTGAGGCTTTGCATGGATATCTTGGCTTGTTTTCCTCTAACAAGGTCATTTGACTATGCAGAATACTTTCTAGAATAGCATGAAGATTGACATTATTGCAAGGCCCAAACTCAGTCTGAGTCAGAAGCATCTGCAAAGTCTAAAATATGACCAGAAGTTAAAGGAAGTTGTTAAGGGCATTGAGCAATCTCCTCTTAAATGCTGACAGTCTTGGGGCATTGACCAATTCTCTAGGGAGCCTATTCCAGTGTTTGACCACCCTCTCAGTAAAGAAATGCTTCTGAATGTCCATTCTGACCCCCCGACCCCCCCCCCCCCCCCCCCCCTTGTACAGCTTTGAAATTAATAAAACCATAGGAGGCAGAGAGAGAGAGAGGGATAACCTGGAAAGAAAGTGATCATGTTAAAACCAGCCCACACAGCCAGATAAACTTCCATCTTGTCTTTAACTTAGCAGTATCTGTGAACATAAGAAAGCAATTCCTTTTGATTTGGTATGAGATTTGTCTGTGACTGCCTATTAGTGAGGCTGGTTTGAAGAGAAATGAACTGTACTTCATAAATATTTCACAATTAGTTAAAGGGAATTAAGCGGTTAACAGTGCGATCGTTTACACGTGGCAAGTGTTTTTCTAAAGGGTTAACTAGAGGAACCTAGACACATCTTTCTAGGAAAGATGTTTGGACTTAGGCAGTCATGCTCCACAGCTGGAAGAAATTACAGCCAGTGAACTCAAGCAAGCTCACACTACAATGCACAGGCTGCCTGCATATACCAGTTTTTAGGCCAAGAATTAAGCCCTGCAGATCACTTTAGGTCAACTGCTCCAGACCTTTTCTGCAACACTCTTTGATTTCCCAGATCTTTGGGCAGCAGGTCCAACCAGCCACTCCCCCCAGTTCTCTACTGATTGCTGGTTTTATTGTTCAGTCGTGAACTAGGAGTTCAGATTTTGCAGATATTACCTTCAGCAGATAACTTTTTCCTAGGGCTTTTCAAGGCAACTGGCCAAGTCTGCTCCATCAGCAGACTGTCTGTATTGCTGGCCTCCATTTAAAAGGACATTTCAGGGAATACAAGTTGTAATTTTCATTTTCCCTCCTTCTCCTGCAACATGGATGCTAAAGATATATAAATTCCCCTAGACTCTTTCATAGTCCTTCCAAAATTGAGTTACTATGGTCTTGGTTTTCATATAACATAATTTTCAGCTAGTGCATTTTTCACTTCACTCAGAATTCAGCCTGAAGATTACCAGATTCTGACATTTTCACATGCCTCTGGATTGGACCAAATAGCCAAAGGTAGATACATAATCTCCATAGGATTTAAAAAAAAATAAATTCATTTTTGAGGGAGCTCTGTACTAATTACCTTTCACTTGAGTGGAAGACTAGAAGATAACTGCATATGCCCAGCATCTACTCCATCACAATGTCAGGAAGAAGCACTCTTTGCTGTCCTCTCATTCCTATAGTTCTTCATATATTTTGTCACTTCTTTGACTTTTTTTCCTTTTTTTTTCTTTCTCTGGGTGTTTAGTTTGGTTTTTTAACAGGAAATGTACTAATAGCCTGTCAGAGTAAGACAAGAACTTTTGGAAGAAACATGAAAAAAACCAAACAAAACAAATCTTGTAAATAGCTTGGTTTCTGGGTGGGATTTTTTGTTTGTTTGTTTACATAAAAAAGGAAAAAAAAGGCTTCATGACACAATAGGACATGGATAAAGAATTGAGAATAAAGCCATCTCTGATTTTTTTTAAATGCAGTTTATGCTTTAAAGAGGATGAGATGTCATTTATGGGAGCTGAGAATGCAACACAGATTTTGAATATAGGACTTCAAAAAGATTATCATTGGCTCACTTTGAAAGTGGTGATTTTTAATTTTCTTAGCTTTGCAGACCACCAACATGTTTCCCATGAAAATGTAGAGTGTGAGCTCTAGTGACCACCAGACTGGTTATTTTTTTTGTTGTCTCTCACAGTCGTTTCATGCTAAGGCAGGGTGCTCTAGTGTAACACTGAAGCTAAAATCACAGTGCAAAAGTGTTGCTTCCTTTTGTCCTGTTCTGTGGAGCTCTGCAAACCAAAACACCTATGATTACATCACTGGGAGGCTGCATAGTGAGTTCTAGACAAACATAATGGTATAAACAAGAGAAGAAGTAAAAAGAAAAAAAAAAAGATGCAGGTTCTGTTGATGGTAAGGACCATGTGTGACCTCAGCCACACCACGGTCACATGGAACACAGATAATTGTGTGTATATGTGAAAATGGTGCACTGGGGCGGGCAGTACTCCCACGCCTCGTGACATTGCTACGTGCATGCACACAGGATGGATGCGTAGGTGATTCCATATTGCAGGAACTGGTCCCGTGCCAGCACAGGGGCACATCAATAATGACAAGCTGAGGCATGCCTGCTATGCTTGGTGGAGGGAACTATTCCAACAGAGCAGGACGGATCCCTAAAACAACTCAGCTAAAGTAAATGTGCTGTGTAGTTAACCCTAGAAACAGCTGAATTCGGTGTCCCTTTCCTCTGCAGAGAGAACAGGTTTCCAGCTGAGACCAGCTGCAGGACAGCTGTCTGCTCGGGACTTCCTTGGCAGCCTGGCGTTTCGTGTCTTTCAGTGCACACAGTATATAAGGCATTCCTCTTCTCCTATGCATTCTCCAGAACCGTAAGTTTGATGCCCTGACATAATTCCATCCTTCTGAATGTGTTTGGGACCATTCTATTGGGAGTGGCCCTGGAGTTCCATCCAGTAGTCCACAGAATGAAACAATTTGAGAAACTGGTAGCTGGAGAGTTAGAAGGGGAAGTCAGGCATGAGAGGGTGTGGCTCTCTGTCTCTCTTGCAAAGTTGTCTGGGGAAGGAAAAGACTGAAGAATATCTGGTTTAATCTTTTCATCCTGCCTTCAGTTACCATCTGCTGGGCTTTGATTTCCTGCTGTGAAACTCTCCTACTAAGTGCTGGCCAGACAACAGCAATTACATTTCATGAGAAATTACAAGTTCACACAGATGCTTTTGTTGTATGCTGGGACAAAGCAGGGACCTTTCAAAGATGTTGCGGCACAGAAGGTTAGTGCCCATGCCATCCCAAGGAGACAACAGACGAGGTGGCAGGGGTCAGCTGGCTGCCTGTGGCAGGAGGGAAGGCTCTGATCCTTGCAAAGCCAGGCCAGGTATGGAGGCAGCCACTGTGAAGCAGCACTCACACCAGCTCCCTTTGTTGGCTGAAGTCCTACACAGGGAGTTCATCAAGGGCAGGAAAGGAAGCCTTTAATAAACAAGAAGGTCCCTTATTTTCCAGAGACTGCTGCCATGAGTTGTTGGGGCATGTTCCCATGCTGGCTGACACGGAGTTTGCCCGGTTCTCACAGGTGAGAACATTTTCTGCTGGCTCTTTAACCAACTGCACTGAATAGCAGGCCAGAGGTGCCTTAAATACATGGAGCTCACCATGAAATGCAATTCTAAGACTGGGCTGTGTCTGAGTCATGACCTTCAGGCGTGGTGGGCTAGCAGCAACCAGGGAGATGCTTCCACCAAGGGAGTGGTAGCAGTGCTCCCCACAGACATGGTGTGAAAGGAAGGGCAGGCAGAGCTTCTGGGACTTCTCTGTGGGAGGGCTGTGTCAGTCTGGAGAAGGATTTCTGTGTGGAGAAGGATTTCTGTGGGGCTGGAGTCTGAGCTCTGCTGACCGAGCTGCTCCCCCGGCGCCCTGTCCTACACCACATGAACCTACCCAGAACCATCTGCTCAGCCTCCAAGCTCCACTGGTCTCTGGATGTACATTCTTGTCTCACAAGACACTTCAATTGTGTCCATCACCATGTCATTCATCAGAGTTGTTTTTCCCTTTACAGCTCACCAGATTCTCACAGCATTGCTCACTCTGGTGAGGAGGCTCCAAAAAGCAAACAGAGCTTCTTTGTACAAAAAGGGGTTATTCAGTACGAGCAGTCAGTGTCAGACCCAACTGAACTCAATGACCTCTCATAATTAAAGACTTCAGAACTATGAATGTTCCTCAAAACCACAGCAGAGGGAAGCAGATCTCATTGTCCAGGCTTATCAAGTGGCCAGTGTGGAAACTGGTAATAAGATCAGAGGGGTAACATGATGTAGGTCCCTGAAGAAATACCTTTAAAAGAAAGTCACCTCAGCTCATATGTTGCAGTTTCTAGTTGTATTAGCTTGAATACATGCCAGTTACCACTTTGATCACAAATATTGGCTATTAACAGAATCAGAAGAGTACTACTTTAAGTATCCCAGTCATCTATAATTTATTTTGGAAGAAACCTCTTCAGTTCAGTCAAATACTGGAACTTAAGACACATTAGAAATAAGAGATTGCAGCAACTTCAAAGCTTTCAATATTCTTCTTTTCCAATCAATAACACAGATTATATAACATGAGATCACATTCAGTGAATTTTCACATTTCATTTTTTTTGTCCCCACAAAATATTTTCAAAGTTGAAATTCACTCCACGGAAATTCTTTTTTTCTCCACTCAATATGAGACGATGAATGGTGAAAATGCCCTAATTGTGTTTGTTTGTTGTATGATATGGCTCCTGGGATAGCAAAAAAGACATCTACAGATTCCTATTGTGAGAATAACATTTAACAGGGAGCACAGAGGAAAGTAAACAGAATCATTCCAGCACAGATCTGACCCACTCATAAGGGCTGTCAGAAAGAGTGAGGGACAGAAAGGTAAAGATAAAACCCATCTTTGCTGTCCTTCCTTCTCATGCCTCCCTGTAAATTTTTGCCTGGTGTAGATAGTCATAGTCCAGCATTAAGACAAGAGATGGTTAATGTTGCAGAGAACACTGAGGATTAAACACTCATCTAATGTGGCTCCCAGTGGTGTGTAGCTGGGGGCCAGGGAGAGGTAGGCATCCTGGAAGCCATGGAAGGTCATTTTGGGTGACAAAAACAATGAATAGTTCATGCTATTCATGCTAGAAATGATGTGGCCCTCCCCCTTCCCCTCTTTCTCTCCCTTGGGCTGAATAATCACACTAGTGTAACACTGTCTGCTTTCTTACTTGCTTTAGGATATTGGACTGGCTTCTCTTGGATCATCTGAAGAAGAGATTGAGAAACTGGCCACAGTAAGTACAGATGGCAGTTTAATATTAGAGGCAAACCCCAAATGAATCACTGCACATTCCTTGCTGTGCAGGGAAGGCTCTTTTTGTGTCTCAGATTGACTGCAGAAATGGGACCATGAGCAGGATTGTCTCTTCTCCTCCACAGGTTAGGAAGGTGCTGGAGCAGGAACTGAAATCCCTCTGGAGGAGCCCAGAATACTGTGATTTCACCTGAGGAAATTATTACACTTCTTGATCTTATAAGAATATATTTCTTAAGATGAGTCTTTACAATTTCAGACAAAGGATGGTCCCAGCTCACATTCCAGATTCTCCTAAAACACTAGATACCCAGTGTGATACCTGTATTTTCTCCTGCACGAGATGCAGAGAACCATCAGAATTTGGCTCACCCCATATTCATTAACTTCATCAAATAGTTGAGCATTTAAAAGCAATTTGAGAGCAGGTACTGCCATTCAGTTCTGAGTCACTGGGTTGTCTGCAACTGTCAGAACAATTTGTACAGCCCCTTACTGCCATTTAACTTGTTCTGAAAGTCATCTGGAGGCCAGGTAATTTTTTTTTCCTGATAATGGCAGGCATTTACCAGTCTTGATAATGTTTTTCAGAGGAGGAGAGGAGCCTTACCCTCACTGAGTGAAACTCGTTTTGTACAGGCAGTGAATGAGAGGACAATGTCACCCCTGAAGTTCCTTGCCCACAGTCCCACTCAGGAAGGAGGCTGTGGCTCACCTAAAATCCACATATCCATCCTTGGGTTATGACTAAGTAAGACTACCATTAAGTTTGAAGAGTGCTACAAGTGCTGAATCCTTTGTAACTTCATCCAGGTCCTGGACTGGTGATATGAGGAGACTATAGCAGTGACAGTCCACATTTCTTTTTCCACTGTCTGGGTCTAGAGAGGCTAGAGTGAGATTAAGATCCATGCCTTTGCTAGGGTTAAAAAATTCAAACTCCCAGAGAGCCATTTTGCATCATTTCCCTGGTCTTGGAGAGACTGGGTTAAGGCCTGTGGTTTATAAGGCTTTCCTCTGCGAACACCTCTTCCTGATCCTGAGCTGAATATGCCTAGACAAGAGATAGGGTTAACTTCAGCAGAGTAATGGGTCTCATGTCCAAATCTTTTCTCTAGAGTTTGGGGAGGTAGAACAAGGGCACCTTTTTAAAGGGCTCCCTGTAGTTCGGGGTCTGTGAGAATACAATTTTGTAGGTGCCATTTAAGTATTCTGAACAGCAAACCTATTCTGGTTTGAAATCCCTATATTCAAATGTTTAAAATTTATATACCTATTTTAGGTTTATTATTTGAGTTCCTTTTCTAAAAAGTAGAGATATAGAAGAACAAGGAACTGTATTCATTATCCTGACATGAAAATCTAACACAATTTCTGTGTTTATCTCCAAAAGTCCCTGTCATTCCCTGTTCTTTATAAAGAGATTTTGGTAACTATCTTAGAAGTTTCTTTAAAGAGTCTCAAAATTGTTTGTTGCTATGGTTTAAAACATTTGTAAGATGAATTTTGAAATGCCATTGTTTCATTCAGCCCTGTGATTTCTCTAAGCAGGTGGATCCACATGCTAGAGATGAAACTGCCATCCAGAGTGCCATTAATACATTTCTGTACTCTGCTAAAACAGTGAGAGGTTGAAAGAACCTCACTAACCAAAATCCAAATATGGGATATCTTGAAAAATACTAAAAACAATTCCCCCTCCTCCCATGTCTCATTCTGCAGTCAAAAAAGCCTAAAAAAAGTTAAATGAGAAGACACTCAAAAGACTTTTCACTGTGAAACAATGAGAATCAAGATTATTAACAGAATATAAAGATGTCATTATTTGCTGAACTGTAGAGAAAGCAAATCAGGATCCTGAAAAAAGAAAGATCCTGGAATGTTGTTTCTTCAGTGATAAATTGGAAAGCTAAAACCAAGTCATCAGAATGGAAAGGTGTGTGAAGGAGTGTGAGAGAAAGAAAGATACTGTACAAAAAAGGCAAAACAGACAGAATAATAGAATTTCACATAGTTTTACAAATTGTCTGTGGTTCTTTAAGCAGGCACCTGAAAACACCATACCCATGAAGGCAAGGTCTATCCCAGTCTATGAGGCAGCACAGTGCTCTGTGTTTCTAAAGGAACTTGAAGAGTTGTGAGACAAAGCCATATTCCTGAAATGCCTCATTTTCTATTTTCCCTTTGCACAATCCCCATCCAGCTTCTCTGTGTCCAGGACTTGTCCTCCACTGTCCATTTCCTCAGATTTTATAATAAGGGAAGTGCTAAAAGTTTGGCAGAGCCAAGAGTTGCTTTCATCCACCTGCTGTCCAGCAGGTAAAGGAAATAGGGTCCTAAGTATGTTTTTATCACAAGAAAAGCCCAGAGAAATGTATATTTTCTGCTGGAGCACGACTGAGATATAATTGTCACAGTATGGAAAATGGTGTTTTCAATTCTTCTGAATGAGATCACATGGACAAAGAAGGAGGGAAACTCTTCTTTTAAATACCTGTCCAATGATCTTGAACCCTCTGTCAGGATCTACCTGTCCTTCTGGGGACTGTGGGTGGAAATCTGTCAGCTTCCATTGACTGCAGTGAGGCTCTGGGCTAAGAGGTTGCAGGGTTATCTGTAACATCTTCCAAAGAAAGAGAAGGATTTGACTTTATTTACCCATGTATTGTCATTCAAAGTTCTTAATGTTTTTTTCTAAGTTTCTATTTTTTCCTTACAAGTTTTGAAAAAACGCTGTATGTTTAGTGTGTGTTATATGCTGAGGGAAAAAATAATTTTCTTAAAATATGCAACTATAGGATAAAAGAAAATCAAAGGAAATATGAAAAGCTTAAAAATTCCTGCTTTTGCAGACTGTTTCTCACAAGTTGTTCTTATTCCCAGCTTTACTGGTTCACTGTGGAGTTTGGCCTCTGCAAGCAAAATGGATTGATCAAGGCTTATGGGGCAGGACTGCTTTCATCTTATGGGGAGCTGGTGGTATGTGTCAAATGCATAGTACTGAAACATTTCTATAATCCACTTTCCTGAACCTCTGGTAAAAGCAAATTATGTTTTTCTACAAAAATTAATATGATTCAAAATTCAGACTTTTCTTTTACAAAGAAATAATTCTCCCTTCACAGAAGCTACTGAGTAGGGGAAAAGCTAAATAATACTTTGGTACTGTACCCATCTTTCATCTAAAGAGATGAAATGCAACGAAAGCAACCATCCCATAAAATACTAGATTTGTTTCTTCCTGCTTCTGCCAGTAGCAATGCAGCTGACTATGACACAAAACTCATGCTCCTTTCTGAATTATTCACTAGAGGGCAATATTATGCCTATTATGAGTTTGGCTATTTTGTCCATGCCATTGACATTCACACACATAAGAACCAGAGAGGCACCGACTGAGTGGACCAAATGAAATGCAAAGAAACTGGAAATAGCATGGACATTAACAAAAAGAAATTGTTTTAGTATTTTTGATTTCTAAATACATTTCAAAACTGTCAGTTCTAGTTTTACATAGATCAAAATCTGCAAACACAGGTGTCATATTGCCTTGCTTAGGCAGATGAACTGTAGAAAGAGGACTTGTACACTTTCTGCAAAAGTGGGTTTCCCCTCCTTTGACCAAACAGCTGACAGGACAGATATTAATTGCTCCTTAATTCTGAGGAGCACTGATGTAGATGATCACTTTTTAAATGCAAAAACCCTAAACTGGTATCAGTAGAGCTCAAATGCTTCAAACTGTGTAGATATTGGAGGTTTTTTATTTTTTTTTTTAATTGGTAAGAGCCAAAGGAAAATAAATACCACTCTTTTCAGGCATTTTTATAAACCAAAAACCTTTTTTTCTTTTTTTCATGGGAGATATATTTTAAGCTAAACACATAAACTCAGCAGCCTAACAGCCAGATACATGATACATTCGCATAAAATTGTGGCTGAATTAGCATAGCTTGGACTCCCAGCACTGGAGATAGATAGCTTGTCATGACAAAAAAGACATTTCACAAAACTCTCCCACTTGTGTACAGGTCAGCCCACCTCCCAGTCATTTGACAGGTTGGAAAAACAACATTTTGATGTATCACAAGGCATTTCAAGTAGGATTCCCCACAGAAGGGCAGCTGAAATTATCACAGAGAAAGAGGAACCTTCCCAGATATCAACCTTCACTTTTACCACTTGCTGAGTTTAGCATTGTTTTTCCTCACAACACTTGGAATTTGGAGAGTTTTGTGAGGTAACTCTGTGGCGAGGTCTCTCTCTCCATAAACTGAAAGATCTGCATGTTCATTAACCCTCTAGAGGAATAAACATGATTTCCTTTCTACACAGCAGCCTGATCTCAGCCTGATTGTTCATCAACTTCACACTATGTACTGCTGAGGCTACTGTTTATCTGGGAGTCCTTCAGTACTTGCTATATTCACTGACAACAAACAGGAAACAGAAACTTGCTTTTAGTCAGCCAATAAAATACAGAAATGTCCAATCAAAGCACAATTCAAGGCAACATTTATTCTACTCTGCCTGGCTTAGTACCTCATGGTTTTAAATTAAGTTAATATGCTCATTAAACAGGGTACTAAAGGGCAGAGGTAATCATACTGCTTATATTTATGTAGCTTTCACAGCAATATGCACAGCAAAATCTATGCACATGTGGTTACCTCCTTTTTCTGTTTGACTCAAATGAAGGTAAAAATCTCATCAGAAATGCTCACTTTTGGTGTCTGCAGTTGAGTGCACCAGACCTGTGCTCTCTCTCCTCTATTTTCTTCCCCAGACACCAACAAGCTCTTCTGCCTTTGGTTAAAACCATAGACGAAGACTGCTTGTGCACAAAACTGTGCTGTATAGAACAAAAAAGTACAACTGCATCTCAAACTGCTTACCTCTGAGGCTGGCAGTGGAAGTCCTGACTGCCCTTGAGCTGATAAATGACAGTTTCTTTGCCATTACTTTTATCACTGGTAACTGCTACTAGATAAACTTTTGATAAAGCTGTGTCTACCTCTGTGTTCATCCATCATATTACTGAAAATACATGCAGGAGTGATAGCATTTATGTTCAACAGGTAATAAATAGGATTATCCCCTTTTCAGCATGTACATATTGTATATAACACCTAAATCTGAACTTAGGCAAGCAGCTAACCAGCAGTTTTGCTCTGCACCCTGCAGAATCCCTTTGTGAGCTCTGCAAGTTCCTCACTGTGCACCTTCTGGGTCAATGGCTTAGTGGTTCTGTGCTCTTCATCTTGAGCTCCAGAAACTAGTTGTACATAAGTTAATTATATCCATGAACTTAAATGTTGAAACGTCCTTCTTTAGCTGACTGATTTCATCTCACAGATTTTTATTTAGAACAAACCCAAAAAGTAGAAATATTTCCATTTATTCATTCTGGTCTGCCTGAGCATCTGACTCTAACTTCAGTATAGAGACTGGCAATGTGGGTAAAGTGGTGAGGTCCAATGCCTAAGCACCTGTTAGCAAATTGCAAACCTGTACCAACTGCTTCTTTTACAGCTGAAGAGAGAAAATGCGTGTAGTGCAGTGCCTGCTCCATAGAAGGGATATTTTTAGAAATAAAGCAGTGTCTAGACAGATCTGTTAGAGAAGATGAAGACTGGAAGACAGGGGAGGCTCATGGTAGGCTTCAGTTTATTGCTCTAGATAAGTTTTGAGGCTGCTTGGCAGAAAGTCATTATCCAACCTAATAGTTATCTGCCAGTCTTCTCAATGGGCACAGACACAGACTTCTGCATGGAGGTGTCAGACTTGATTCCCTGTCATTTATCTGATCAACGTGTTTGGCAGAAGCAGTGAAGTTTTGGCACTTTATTGGCAGTGAATAGAGCAAATACTTTAGGAATCTCACTGGAGGTCGTGTGTTGAAGGAGACACACTGCAGCAGCCTGGGCAAGGGAGAGATTGCCTTGTACCTGAAGGCTTCTAGGCAGGAGTAGCAGAATGATTCAGTCACCAAGGAGGGAATAAGGGCTTGATTACTAAGGTTAGATGGTGGGCTACAGGAAGATAACAACTAACCAGTGGGAGAGGGCAAGCAGCAGTCATCCTGCTCATGTTATATGAGAACTTAGCATCAGCAAGAATCCTGGGAACATCCCTGAACTGCAGCCTGGGCTGACTGTCTGTGGGTGTGTGACTGTAACCAAGGGAACCACATCCTCACTATGAAATCTTCAAAACATTTCCCTTTTCCCCACAGCACCCAGTCTTACCAGTTTGAACTCAGCTTCAGGTAGATACTTTCTGTGGATGAGTTGATCCTGCCCAAACTCAGGGCATAATTTGGGGGAAAGGCAGACAATGAGAGGTAGAGCTAGACACACTCTGCACGAGTCTTTCACTTGAATCCCTGTTATCGAACAAAGCATTTAGTAACAGCAGCTAGGTATCAGAAGGACAACCATCCCCAAGCCTAAACTGAGCAGTTGTAATGGGTCTGACTGCTGGCCAAACTTGCCTCCTCTGAACTGTAAGAATTCCTCCCCAAAAGCTCTCAGTATTGCACTGTTTATTTCACTATACTCTGTCAGCTGTTCTACATTATCCCAAATGCTTCTTCTGTTAACACTCAGCTGGACTCTGTCCTACATACTGTAAAATCTTATGGCTCATACCACACTTCTGGCAACACTCAGTGCTACATATGCTTTTCTTGCAGCACACCCAGTACTTAACTTGTAGAGGCCTTTAAGGCCATCCGGTTTCAAGCTGAACTTCCACTGAATTCAATGGGATTTCAGTTCTGCTTGAACACTGACACTATAGTGGGACCCCTGTCAGGTTTCGAGTTACTGAAATATTTTCCCAGTAGTTCCCCAGAGCTTCTAAAATTGTAAGAGCAGCCTATGTTTGTGTGTACCAACCATCTTAGTTTGTATGAGTGCTATCCAAGGTTTACTCTTCAATTACACTCTGCAAATGAAGAGCAAGAAAAACACCATCTTTTACATATTCTTGGAGGTTTTTGCTTTTTACTTTTTTGGGGGGGGTTTTTTGTTTGTTTGGGTTTTTTGTTTGTTTTTTTGTGTTTTTTTTTTTTTTTTTAATCCTGGTATTTGTTTCTGCACCAGTTCATCAAAATGTCTAAATATGTGCTTAGGAGTACTGTCTGAATTTTTCCAGCTAGCAGATTGAACTGAAAGTCTTGAGCAGCATCAACCACTCTTGCCTGTTATTTACTAGTAGTATCCTGAGAGTCGACATTTGCATTATAAAATGGTGAAGGGAGCCTTCTGAAGAGTGAGGAAGAAGAAAGGGGAAGAGGGAGGTCTCAGAGAAGGGTGGGTACTAAAAGACTGTCCCTAGGTGAATGGAGTCCTCTGTCCAGTCTGAAAAAATGGTTTCATCCTTGACAGGGTGAGTTCCTTTTTCCTTTTGGTTTGCACCAGGACACTTCACCAGCCTGGCCAGCTGGAGACCCTACCAGCTTTTAGGCACATTTGTGATGCAGTTCAGATGTCACTGGAGCTAGGTTTAACGTGCCTCATTTGGGTTACAGGGGCAGACAAAGTGTTTGGGAACTCACTTCAAGTCTAAGCAGAGCTGCCTTCCCAGGACTCTGTGCAAGTGCCAAACTGGTGGCTGGTTTAAAACACAATTCCATTATATGTAAGCAAACAATACAGATGTACTTATGGACTGCAGTGTGGACAGAAGTGGCTGCTGGTAACCTCCTGTTTGCCTGGGGGACAATGTAAAAGAACTGGAGAAGAACATATAGAAGAACCTTGGTGGGCTCAAAAGTACAAATGTATACTTGAAGTATAGTGTTTATTTATATCTTGGATTTCAGAGAAGATTTTAGGCTGCTATACTGGCCTGAGAGCTGTGCATAAAATACCAGAAGCATTCTGCCTTCTGTTCTTCATTGCAACAGGAAGCATGACACTTGTAACATGGGCTAGGGGACTCTAAAGTAATGCTAGACAGGACTATGAAACTTCTGTGATACTATATGTAAAAAGCAGCATGATATATTTTTCTTCTGAATATTTGTATTTTGGGATGTGGCATACACTTTACCCCTCTCTGTCTGAGAATATGGCCGTGCTATCCAGTTGTGCATCACTCTAATACAAGAAATATATATATATATATATATAAATCTTAAGAAATATTTGTTTTATTAACTGCTAATTATGAAAATCAGCTCTGGCCTATGAAAGAACAGGATTTTCTATTACCCCTACCTATTCCCCAAAGAGAATTTCACAGCCCAGCAGGGACTAATTCTTTCTCTGTTCATTCACCTGCTCTAACTGATGCTGTTCCTGCTACAAAGTATGCTTTGTCAAACAAGCCAGAGCACAAGCCTTTTGATCCAGAAGTGACTGCAGTTCACCCCTACCAGGATCAAGCCTTCCAGCCTGTCTATTTCATAGCAGAAAATCTGGAAGATGCCAAGGTCAAGCTTCAGTAAGTAAAGTGTTTGTGGATATTTTCATTGAGGGGGGCACACTGGGTTGATTCTTAATCTCAGATACATCTCTTACTATTGCAACAACCACGCCAAGTTGTCTCACTGCATCTGCATAGTGGCTTTTACAACAAAGTTAAGCATGAGCTTGTGCATTTCAGAAAAGGCTCACAGAAATTCAGGATTTATTTTTGCTATGCCCTATCCCATGTTTCATCTTAACAACGCTTCATTTCAGCACCTTCTGAAGTAAATTCTGTAACTGAACTGTGAGAGTGCAGTCTCACCCTATGTGCTAGTCCATACAAACAGGAGATCATGAAGATCTGATTTACCCAAGGCCAAATCAAAATTTTATAGCAGTTGCTGGAATTAACATGGATCAGCAGGGTGCTCAAAAACAAGATTGCCTTTCTTCTCTGATTATATCTGCAGAAGAATTCAGAATCAGCATTCACTGGCAATCTAAAAATTTTCTACAAAGTAGCTGTCTGCAACCTAAATAACTTTATTTCAAATTAGCTTGAGGTGTTTCTATACACATTTCCTTAACAGTCTGATGTGCATGCAGTAAGGATTTTTTTTTTTTTTTAAGTAAGCAGGGCTTAAATTCTGGCCTTTATCTCCAACAGTTAGAACAATATGACCAATTCTGGCTGGAGGCAGGGTATTGGTTGTGGAGTGAGCTACTGGGGAGCATGTAGGAGATGAAATGAGGAATTTATTGGAGGAAGAGAACCTGAGCCAGACTCCTTCCCTACTCTCCCTGCCTCTTCCCCAGAAGCACTGTCTACTGGGGCTATAGCTGTGGCTAATTAGGCTCCTCATCTTCAATCTAAATGTCCACATTAAAATTTTAATATGTGTAGAAACCTGGATGAGAACTCACTGACAGAAGAGAGAGGACTCGCAAAGCATTTGACTCAGGCAAACCTGCAAAGAACATACGAGGACAAGGAATACACCACTTTCACTCATTAAGCTTTTTCATACATTTTTTCAAGACAGTTGCACAGCCAAGGCTGCTCAAAATAACTGAAGGCACAAGAATCTGTCAGTACGGGAAACATAAGGCAACATCAGTGCAGGGGGTTCCTACCAGCATGTACTTAATGGAAATATTGTCAAAAATGGCAAGCAATCATGTTTTTTTTCTTTTAATAGAGACGGAAAAATAGCCCAGGATGCCTAGTATCCACAGGTTTTTAGACTATTACACAGAAAGAGCTGCTGCAGGTTATTTCTTGGAAGTGAAGGCGGCAGACATGCTGTGCTCCTGCATTCCTCAGCTTGTGGTTGTAATAACTCTGAATTGTGTGAATGCAGAGCTGCAAGAGCACAGATGGGTCTCAGCCAGCCAGGCTGGGATGAGGCACTGCAGATCTTTGGGGCTGCAAGTGGTTCAGCCGTGGGAAGGATGTGCTATACCAGGCAAAGCTCAGGAGAAGCAGTGAGGAGGTGTCACAGCATCCTCTGCTCCCCAGTAAGGTCGTGATTACACCCTGAGAAATGAGGTCCTGCAGGTTTTGCACTTAAGGAAATGTCTTTTGAACTAGAAGCTCTGTCCTGTTTCCCCACAGGAGCTACACAATGAAGATCAAGAAACCTTTTGCTCTGCACTATGACCCCTTCACAAGCAGCATAGAAGTTCTGAACACACCACAGAAAGTCAAGAGGGCACTCCACCAGACCAAAGAGGAACTCAAAAACCTCTGCTTAGCCCTGGAAAACCTCTCTTAAACCCACAGCAGTATGTCTCATCTGCCACTGAGATACTTGTAGGTGGTGCTAATGCTTCAAGGCTTAGTGATGAAGTTGTACTCGCAGGCAGAAATCCTAAATGCATAAACCAGCTCAGTTCAGGTAATCTTTTCACTGTAATTTAGGCTGCTGATTTAGACAAAATAATGAGCTTCTGCTTAGAGTGTTTCAATGACAAACAAGACTTACTCCAATTTTTTGATAGGTGATAGGAGCTACATTTCTTTGTAGCACACTTATGTGTTATGAGACTCTTACAGACTTTTTTCCTTCCCTTGCCACCTTTTCAAGTTATCTGTCACAAAACAGCATGGTAACTTTTCATCCACACAGCCTTGTACTCACTGCCCCAATGGCACAATCACAACCTCTTAGGCTGGCTAGCTGCCTACAGTTAGCAGTCCTTGCTGCTAGAAATTACCATCAGCTTTTGCCCACAAACTATGAATGGACCCCTAAAAACCTGCAAATGCAACAGTTTGTTAGAGGAGAACTTCTGCTCTCTATTTATTTTTAAGTGCTCATTCAGTAGCCTTTAAATACAACAAAATTATTTATTGTCACATTTAAGATCACAGAGTATTTGTACCTTCATTGAAAGGAAAGGCAGAAAATAAAAGGTCCAAGGTACTCTGGCTCTGTCACATACAAGGATGCTTAATTTGAATGTGAAACTAAACTTCCAGGAAGGAAATTCTTGTGTAAGGGAAGATTTGTAAAAAGCCCTTTAGTAAATAAGCTTCCATTTTTTTAATTTATTTTTTTTGTCATGGAATTCAGATTCCCCTGGATACTATTAGAAATCTTTGTTTCTTATTGATGTCATGATGATTATAATAGTGATCAAAAGGCCAAATCTATGGAAAACCTAGTGGAAAACCTAAGATCAACCACTAGCAACTGTATAGCCTTGCTATGGAAAAAATATCTGGTATTTTCTGCAATTCATCTCCCTCACCATCTCCTGAGATGTGCCTGATTTATTTATGTTCCACAGGTCATGCTTCGCAGAATCAGTCTTATTATTACCTATTCCAGACTTTCTTACTGTTTGGGTCCCCTCCCTTCCTCTACAGTGCACAAATAGAGGGTAATTCAGGAAAAGAGGAAGATGCTCCAGACCAGAAGTGTTCCCTCTCCTCTTACAAGCAGTGCAAGGCAGATGGGTCGATGCAGGTTACAGGCATGGCATAAGAAGGGAAAATGTGTATCTCATGGCTCAAGCTGGGTGATAGTTATCTACAAATGTAAAGGTAGATTTATCCTGTGCCATTTAGAAACTCTACTTATTTATTAAAAATTGCATTTAGCACATGGCTGCCTTGTCCACTGTTACCCACCACCTGCCAGAGTACAGGATCCGAGCTCTGAGGAAAATGTGAGGTGGTTTGGCTCTTGATGGAAAATGAACTACTGGGAAATTTATTACCATCTCTGCCTGAACTCCTCACTGTGGGGCTACGAACACGTACACAGACATCACCACAGAGCAACCCAGAGGCTGTTATTTCATACAGACTTTATCTCACTGTGATTTTTCCACTTGTCAGGCTCTATAGAAACTGTCTTATTGAAAGTTAATAGAATGTTGGTTCTTACAGCTTCATGTCTACAGCACTTCCAAAAATTTTCCCATGAGCACCAATATTCAGGATTTGTGGATCTCCTGCAACTGCTCTATTTTATTAAAATGTGGTGATGCCTGAAAAATTTGGAAGTATCTTGGCAAAAATGGCTATGAGACCCCCTTCCTCTTAATAGTAGGAACATCCCAGGCTCCTTTTATATTTTAGGGTTTTTTTTATATAATTTTTACTCCAGGAGAACACTTGCATATCATAAACCCTGTTTTGCTAGAAATTCAGCCAGGGGCAGAGCTGAAGTGAGTTCCTTTGCTTCCAGTACATTTCTGCTGTGATGGAAGATGATCTCTCAGCATGCTTTTATGGGTTTAATTCTACTTATCCTGCTCATAAACACACACACACACACAAATACCATTCCTCCTCAGAGCAATTTGTTTTCTTACATATTGTAATAATTTATCTGTCTGCTTCCTGCCAATTGGTGCATAGGCAAAAATATTTGATAGCTCACAGCATATTGTTTTCAGAAGTATTATTTTCATCAATCAGTTCTTTTTCAGTGAAAATTGAATCATGTGCTTCAATTCTGTGTGTTTTCCTTTTCTTTCTTTTTAAGTGGAAGATAATGCCAGAGCGGAAGAGCTATCAAAATATTTTCTATAGACAGACTCTCTGGGCCATAGGGTCTTTTTCATGTATTCCCTCTGAAATGGTTCAGTGTGGAATTTAGGCTTGAGTTTGGCTATTACTCAGAACAGACCTATATTTGGAAGAAATGAGAGACCTGATGGATTTGTTTTGCCCAAGGCCTCACACTTTCTTTGGAGGGACTCCAGGCCCGCCCACACACCCTTGTCTTTTCCAGGTCCTGTAGCAAGGAGAGAAAAAGAAACCATTTTGGAGCCAGATACTCCTACCCTTACACATGCTGACTAGTACCCAGACTCTCAAGCAATCCCAGCAACAGCACTGAGCCTGTTTAAGGTGCTGCACACAGGCAATAAGAGCAAGATTATCAAAACCACCCTGGGTGTACTTGCTTTTTCCTTGCCTTAGTGATAGTCAGCTGGCATACAGGGCTAGGGTAAGCAGCACTGAAACTTGGTGAAGCTGCAAAAGTAATGGATTTGGCTACCTGAACTTTTAAGATTCATAAATATTTTTCCAAAGGCGGTAAATCTTTCCCTGCTTGTTCAGGCAGAACCTACACCAGGCTAGCCATGCTTGACACTGCCCTCCAAGTAGGTCTAAATTTTTTTTCTTTTCTTTTTTCTTCAGTGTAGTGACAAAACTAGTGACAAAAAGCTTTCAGGGTTACATCCTTATGAGTTACACTGGTCATTCTGCTCTTCCAACAGTCATTCTTTCATTTCCTCACAGAAGCCAACAAGTACCTCATCCTCCTGTCAGTCTAAGGCAGCAGTGATGGGAAAGGCAGTGATGGGGCCTCCTGATGAAAATAATGGCACAGAGGGAAAAGCACCAACCAGTAAAAATATGTCTTTTTGTCAGTTTGCGTTTCAGCAGTTTCATATTAATCTTGCACAAAAAGGTTCCAAAGCCAAGTAAAACACATCTTGTGACTTGAAACTGAACTGATGAACTCCCCATGGGCCCTTTGCTTATCCCGATAAACTTATTTTTCCTAGATGGAGTGCATTTAGAAGAAAATAGTGTATGTTATTAAATGTGTACTGTGCTGTTCAGTTATACATGGGAGAGTTAGTAAATTCAGTTTGTGGGTTTGGGTTTGTGTTGTTTTTTGGCTAACCAAGTCTGCCCTCTACCAATTTTGGTCCACCTTCAAGCCTCCAGTCGCTTCACTGCTTCCCTGCAGATTTGCTAGTGATGCCAAGGGTACCACTGTGTAAGGAGAATACACAGTTATGCAATTTGGGGAATTTGGCAGGCCAGCAAGAGGAAATTTAGGCTGGCTTCCCACCCACTCCCATGAGAAATAGTATTGTATTACAAGGCAGAGCTGTCATCCTCAGAAAGACCTTCTCAATCACTTCTCTCTGGTTCCCTTAACATTTTGATCTTTGTACTACCTGGTGAATATAAACCTTTCTCAACCACTCCAAGAAATGCTGGGGTGGGAGGGGTGAGATGAAGGAGGGGTGAGTAGAGAAAAAAAAAAAGAATAAAGAAGAAGACCTTCCAAGATAAGAAACTTCATTACCCTTAGTCTTCTTTGTCTCTGCTGATCCATGAAGAAAGAAGAAAATAAATCAAGCTTCCATGGAAAAGATAGTGTACTCCCAAACAAACCTACAGCATTAAATTCTTCCATGTACACTTCATGCATGAAGATCTCCTTACACCCATCACTGAAACACCATACCTCCCCCAGTGAATCATGACCACCAATTAACTGTGCACAGAACTGTTACCCAACTTTTTGAGTCAGGAAATGAAGCTACCAGGAAAAACCCTGCAGCAGCTTTGCCATACGCACCTACTGCAAAAACAGAAGGTTCTCTGGAGACTGCTTCCATAGATATCCTACAGTATGGAGAAATTCCAATTGGCACAGAAACAGAGGGGTACATACACACATCCCCAGTAATCTCACCCACCACTAATCAGGAGTTTATATGTGGGCTTTGAGATTTAGTCAGAAGACATTGCTTCGTAGCATTCTTCATCTGGCACATGATCAGAGGTTGGCAGAAAGGGTTATTGGCTGTATCATATTAAATATACATTAAGTTTGGGTAAAGCTGGTGGCTGAGGCCCAAAGTGAAAGCAAATCTCTGGCACCCTCTCCCACCACACAAATTCCCCAGGGGAAAGACAGACTAGGAAAGGAGCAGAAAGGCTGACAACCGGCAGAGCAAAGGCATGAGAAGCAGAAAGGGCCAGTAGATATGCCTGAAACAAGTTTGCTTTACATAGGTTTTTCATTATATTTGAGAAATGTTTCTGTGTGAATGGGAGCTTTTCGGCATAAAGGATGACATTTCGTACTTCTGAGAGTGTGGAGGAGTCAAGGTCACTTAAGACTTTTTAACCCTGCCTGGGGAATGTTAGCCTTATCTGAGGTATTTAACTTTGAGCATGGGGTATAAAAGATAGAGAACAGAAAAAGAGCTTTAGAAAACAAGTTTTTATGTGGTGGAAAACAACACACCAAAGAAGGGCAACAAGTCTTGTGAAGGGTCTAGAAGACACCTTATGAGGAACAGCTAAGGGAGATGGGTTTGTTTAGTATGAAGAAGAGGAGGCTTGGGGGACCTCATCACAACTCCCTGAAAGGAGGCTGTAGGGATGTAGGGATCAGTCTCTTCTGCTGTGCATGCAGTGAGAGGATGAGAGGAAATGACCTTCAGCTGAGGCAGGGGAAATTCAGACTAGATATCTAAAAGATTTGTTCCCTGCTAGGGTGGTCAGGCATTGAAACAGGTTGCCCAGGAATGTGATGGGGTCACCATCCGTGGAGGTGTCCAAGAAGTATCTGAATCTGGCACTGGGGGATGTGGTTTAACCATTCAGGAGTTACAGTGGTAGTGCTGGGTAGACAGTGGGACTGGATAATCTTGAAGGTCTCTTCCAAACCTTAACAATTCTGTGATTCTACAATTCTGTGGAAGTTGATGCTGACGAACTCTTACTGCCTTGCAAGACAGAGGAGTCCTAAATTTTGAGTGAAGGCTGCCTTAGGAAGGAAAATGGACATTCTTAAACCTGGTCCTTGATGAAGGCAATTAAGACCTGGCAAAAATGGTTACACTTGGGTAAAGAAGGTGACAGCTACCATCTGATGTATCCAAAACAAATCTCTATTCCCATCCACCAACAGTGGTGTGAATCTTCAAGGTATGTCTTCCACAACATTAACTGCAATAGAGTTAAACATAAACATCTAAATATAAAACATAGCACCCAACACTTGTCAGGTACAGTAACTAGAAGGATCCTGCTTTAAAACAATGTTGGATGCCATTTAAAGTGGTGTGTTCTAGTACAGCTCTTGTTGAAGTTGTGGAGTTTGGGCATAGTGTGCAATAAAACAGGATGTACTGCTGACTTCAGTGAAGCCAGTTTGGCTGATCCCACTTGCAGACTCAATCAAAAACTAAATTTCTGTTGAGCAGGCTAATAGCTAAAATGTGGCAGTAAAAATAGAGGATCCATTTACAGTCATATCACTGTGCAGCTTTAGTACTTTCTTATTACATTTACTAACAGGGAAAAAAAAAACCTCTACTGTCAGTATTATGAAATATTTCTTGAAGTGGTAGACTGGCACTCTTTAGATACTCTGATAGAAAGAGACAATTAAAATTAATTCACAGAAGGAAAATATCTATTAATCTGTTAATTAACAAATGCTGTCTTTCAATAACATCTCACAAGATGACAGATGATCATGTTTTGTACAAGGCTGTTAGGAGCAGTCTCAATAGAACCTGTAAAATGAAAAAAAAAAAAAAAGGAAACAAGAAAAAAAAAAAAGGCCTGTTTTTAAGTATTTCCTGAATGAATCCCAAAACTGATGGGTTAGAAATGGAATGTGTCTTGGATGATGATATGAAATTTGTACAGTGTTTAATTCTTGTACTTCAGACATTTCAATTTGGTTCTGACTCTTGAATAAGTTCATGTTTCTTGGTTTAAATTTGAGTAAACAAAATGATTTAACTCGATTCCTGTGTCTCTAGTGTCCTACAAAGGCAGGCTTTGCAACTCAATCTGAGGTTTAGCCCCTTTGTGAAATACTGTGTGAGCTGCAGGGAGGTTGAGGAGGAAGGAGTGTTGTAAATGAAACTTGCTAGCCACTGTTGCTTAGTAACTTTCCTCCTATTATAATCTTTATCCTTGGGCAGAAAACAAATTAGAGGTCACCAGAGTGGGTTTTCTGTTACAAATGTATCATCCAATATTGCTATCATGTGCATACATAGTTTGGGAATAATTTCACCCCATCACTAATGTGGTACTGGCTTTCTGACTGTATCGGCTGTCTGGGCAAATTCTCTGTACTTTGTGATACATCATTAATTGCTGTACTGCTATATTACTCAGTTAAATGGAGCTAAAGATAGATTAAGAACAAAAATTCATGGAGAAAATTTATTTCCTATTGCCTTGACATCTCTATTTGTCCAAGAACTAGACTGCAAACATAAAGTAAAGAAGCAATGATGTAATTATACAGAAAGCTAGAGAACACATCTCTCTTTACTGCTTAAATGGAAAATATGGTCTCTACAAAGAATTTCCTGAGGAACTTCTGCAAATTCTTCCTCACACTGAGGAAACTCACCAAAGCCTTAGAGTGTTGACTAACAGCTAAAGACACTAAAATTATTACAGAGGACTGTGGGCCCTGTGTGATTTGTACTGATGGCTTAGTTCTGTATTAAGCTGATAAAAGGTGCTATTACAACAGAATTTCAGAAGAGCTGTCTTATGCTATGCTATATGTTGTACTATGCTGTCTGAGAATTCAGGCAAGGAAGTTCAGGTATTTTGCTTTCTAATATAACAGATTTGAGATTGTGAAATTCTGTTTATATTTGTGTGCAACACAGAGAAAGATAAATTGTATCATTTAGGAAACATGGAGCAAGAGGAAATATTTTTTACATAAGGAGCAGCACTGATATAAGTAAGGAAGAAGGTACTCGTGTAGCTGAGGACACCAACAAAAAATCAAGAACTGTTTTACTCTGAATTCCTCCTACAACACCACCACAGTCTTCTGCTAGCAATTTCTCTCCAGAGAAACAGGTTCAGCATTTGTCACATTAACAGACTTCCACCCTCAGCAAAGGAGTTATTTTGAGCATGACATGAAAATCTTTCACTAACCAGATCCTGAGAGATGAAATTAGCACATCTTCAAGATATGCAGTACACAACCTGTTACTCCACAGTAACACTGCTGTTTCACACTACTGGTCAGTGGAAAAGCAAAAGCACAGCAGGTGGGGAAAAAAAGGGAGAGAGTCCTGGATGCTTGATAGTTCTGAGCAGCAATTTTTCTGTGCTTGAAGCAGAGTAAGGGGTGTGTGATCTGTTCCTGAATTAATGGACCACTCTGACACAGAGCTGGAGTGGAAGAGTACCTGCAGTGCACATACTGTTCCTCATGCCTCAGGTATATCCTGTGCTTATGCTATATGAAAAGATAATATATACTTAGGTTTTTCCCATGTCCTTGTAAGACAGAAATTGGGGATAGACATGAGCTGTGATGCTTCAATAAGTTTCCTTGGGCAACAGAAGAAGTAGGGCATGGAAAACTGCTGAAGAGAGCCCGAGGACTCACTCATGTCCCACAAGAACTGTTTTATCCTGAAAGCAGAATCAAAAGATAGAGATGTTTTTTGTCTCTGCCAAAAAGGGAAAAAGAAGTTGTGCATAAAAGCTTTGACCCTATCAGAACTGTGCCTGGAATAATAAATGCGTTACTGTACAGAATCACAGAGTTTGGAAGGGACCTCTGGAGTCTGTCTACTCCAACACCCTACTCAGAGAGGGTCAACTAAAGTATGCTGCTCAGTATTGTGCCTAGCAAGGCATTGAATTTCTCCAAGGACAGAAACTACACAAACTCTCAGGGAAGCCTGTTTTAGCATTTGACCATTCACAATATTAAAAAAAACAAGAAAAAAAAAAAAAAGAAAGAAAAAAAAAGAAAAGAAAAGCTTTGAAAATTTGAAAGGAATTTTACGTATTTGATTTTGTGCCAATTGTCTTGACGCTTTTCACAGGATACTGCTGAGGTGGCTATCTACCCTCTTTAGTGTCCCCATCAGGTATTTATACAGATTGTTCAGATCCCACTGAGCCTTCTCTTTCCCAGGCTAGAAACAATTCCAGCTTTCTCTGTGTCTTCCTGTATGTCACATGCTGTAATCCGTGGATAATCTTCATGTTCCTTCAACTCTTCATGGTCCTTCATTAGACTGGCCCCTGTATGTTTTTGTCCTTATCCTTGTTGCTGCAGCACTGCAAACATTGTTTCAACACCGGTGAGCACAAAGGAAAGTTCGCCTGACTCCATTTGCCTGCAGTGGTCTTCTTCATGCCATCCAGGATGCTGCTGGCCATCTTTGCTTCAAGGGCACATTCCTGGCTCATAATCAATTTGTTGTCCACCAGGCAGGCCCCCCAGGCTCTTTCTGCGAAGCCACTTTGCAGCTGGTGGATCTCCCTGGTCTGCACAGGTGCCTGGGGCTAATCATCAGCTGCACAGTTTCACCTAGATTCTGGTCGTCCCATACCTCCAGCCAAGAAGACATCAGTCTTTTCCAAGGTCTCACTCAACAGCAAGCCTCCATTCCACTCCTCCCCTCCTTTTTTTTCCTTTTCCTGTGAATACAGTTGTAGAAAGCCCTTCCTGTTTTCCTTTATATCCCTCACCAGATTCAACCCCAGCTGGACTTTCATTTTCCTAACCTCATCCTTGCATGATATAATATTTGTGTTCCTTATGGGAGATCTGAAACTAATTCCACCTTTTGCATGTTTTCTTTTTGTGTTTGAGGTTTGTCTGGATCTCCTGTTTCATCCACACAGGCTTTATCCCATCTTTCCTTGGCTTCCTGTCTGTCAGGGTGGCTCATCCTTGAGCTTGGAAAAGGCAATACTGGACTAAATGCTCAAGTTGTCTTGTGAAAATGTAGAGGATGGAGGAGGTGAGAGGGAAGGAAAGCAGAAAGAATTCTACTGCCTTCCACTAAGGCAACCTGTAGTCATGTTAGAGACCCAAGGTCACATGCTTACTCCAGCAGATATCTAATTTACCATGTGAAGAGGACTGCTCTAAATGAAGAGCACTTGAGAAAGGCTTATTCTGTAATAGCAAATTAACTAGGCTTATTGGACAGACTCTCTGGATGTGGAAACCCTCAGTAAGATTTTGCATCACATCCCGCCCCACAACTTGGCATTGGTATAAATCTGGAACTCTGGTCTGTTGACTAACAGGAGGCTCAGCTCCCCAAAGGCTTTTACCTTCAGGCAACCATAGAGTCATAGAATCATTAAAGTTGGTAAAGACCTCGGAGATTCAGCCTTTGACCAGTTGTCACCATAACAACTAAAGCAGAGCACTAAGTGCCAGGTCAAATCCTTCCTTGAACAAATTCAGGGAAGTCTTTCGCATGTAACGGATATCAGAGAAACACTTGTTTTTCAAATCCCTCTGTAGTTATGTGTGAGGAGGCACATCAGACAGTACATCTGATTGTGCAGAGTCTCGGATGTTCAGGGAGACTGCTTCAGTTTTAGAGAAAAGGAAGATAATGTTTTGAATACATCTTCTCTTGGAATCTGTTAAGTGACATGGGCTACTAAATCCTGAAGGGATGAAGAGGCCACTAATTATATTCTTACTAATAACATATTCAGTAACTTGACTTTTTAGGTGGCTTTCTTATTTCTATTCTTCCCTGACGCACAGCACTGAAATTCAAGAGAGCTGGAGCAATCCTGGAATGTGGAGAGAAGACCATGGAGGTGTTGATACTCCAAGGCAACACACTACCAAGGGACTTGTCAGTGGAGTTAGCAGGTGGAAGCCAGTCAAGGAACTTGTAAGTGGCTCTGAGGATTGTGGTTAAGAGCAGGCAGAAGAGTTACTTTATATAAAGGCATTGATACTCTAGTATAATAGGAACAGGATTTCATCCTACTTGCTTCTCTTTATATCCTACAGGAATACCATACTCTCACATCCCTTTGTAGGGTACCCTTCACCTGCTACCACGCTTCAGAGCTCTAGCAGATTTTCACAATCTGCTCGGCTTCTCTTGGCTGCCCAGATCCCGAACCAGCTCATATTCAGCCTGGAGGATCCAGACTGTGCCATCCCCAGCCACAGACCGCCCATGGTCCCCTGCCTGGCCAGTGCCACCTTTGTCCCTCAGGACCTGGTCCCTGCGAGCCGGGCTCAGCGCTATTGACCTTCTGCCCAGCCTTATTTATTTACCTCCTGCCCAGCCCTATTTATTTACCTCCTGCCCAGCGCAGTTTATTCACATTCTGCCCACGAGGTGGTAGCGCAGCATCAGATTAATGTAAACACAGGGCTTGGCTGGGCTCCTGCCCTCCTACCTGGCACACTCCTGTTGCCGGAAAAATGTGGGCAATTTTCTTCCTTTTCGCTAACTTTCTAATTAAAGAACAGCGTGATATGTTAGGCCAAAGGTCTGATACATCTGTAAGAATAAATATTTGAGAATGAAGAAGAGATATCTATTCCATGCCCCAAAGGGCTGTGTGGAAAGAATGAGTGAATGATAGGGATAAAATTCAGCTTGGAGATTTTGACTCATTTCCAGAGCTGGGGAGGCCAGATATTATCAAATGCTGCTCTGGGGGGATGAACCAGTCTGGGCTGCAGTGGTCTCTATCATCACACTTGAGTGGTTGCAGAGTGTGACAGATTGTCCTTTCAAGGCCCACCAGAATCCATGTCCAGCAGCTTGTAGGACAGTAAGTTTGGCATCTCTCTAGTAGAATATTTGAGCTCTTTTCTAAAACTAGTTTAAATGACAGTTCTGTCCTTGGCACTACTACTACTACTGGTTTCAGACAGTCCCATCTAAAACCTTCTCTGATTTTCCACCACTTCTTGATACACACTACACCTGGCAGCATAACTATGACAGATCAGGAAACTACCTTGCCATTATTATTCCCTCCATTATACCAAATGCTTTTCCTCAACCAAATTCCAGCAGTCCAACACAGGTTCATGAACTGCTGTGCCATCACAAACAAGCAGACATTGTACTTAGAGCAGTGGGTCAGGAGTGGGGAGAAACACATTAAACTAGAGCTAAGCCCATGAATCCATTTTATCATGGACCTATGCTTAGCTTCTGGTGGTGAACAAGCTCTCCTGCCAGGATTTGTGTCTTATTTTTCAGTCTGCTGTACTGCATGAGGTAAACTTCCCTTTAAAACATGTAACTCCCCTTAATGTTACAGAGATAACTACCTAGAAAACTATTTAATAACTAAATAGCTATTCATTTTCATTTAATTATTAAAATATAGCCAAGGCAATGAGCATCTCCTGAGGATTCATACCTGCTAAAATCATCTTCTTAGAATAAGGACAAAAAATAGTAAATTTTAAGAGTGATTTTTTTTGTAGTCAGTCTTTTTTTTTTAATAGAAAATCAGAGTAAACCCTTTGAAGTGACATCCTACTTGTTGAGCACCAAATTGTGCTCAATTCTGGGATATGTAACCAGATACCAAAAATCAAGTAGTGATTTTTGCTGGAGAGGAAGAGGTAGGAAGAGAGCTTTATCTCTTAATTAACATGGTCTCTATCATCATATCACATAATAGTTAGGGCTGATTAGTAGGGCACTCTCTAGACTACCTAAATTGCTCTCTCTTTCAGCAGGCCACCAAAGTGTTTCTGTCCTCAAAGCCAGGCTGCTGGGCTCCCTACACAGGCTTGAGAGGATGTGGTGTGTTAGTATCAGAGATCAAAAGAAGGTTTTCAACCTGGCTGGTACCAGAACCTAGTACTGGAACAAAATTCCCTTGTTTGAGTTTATTTACCAGTAATTCTAGGTGGTCTCCCATCAAAGTGCTGGAAAGTCCTCCTCAGTGTCACAGTGACTGCCCACAATCCTTACAACCAAGACAAAGTGTTGCACAAACTACGCAGGCTCTTTGTTCCCCAGGGCATCTCTACATACCATGGGTCTGACTACAATCCTTCATCTCTTACTGTAACTGTAGCAGGAGGCCTTTATTTATGTCAGAGTACCCTTATAGGGTGCTGATAAAGTATTACAAAGTATTCCAAGGAATGGACATAGCTGTCTCCAAGAAATGGAGCTGCTGTTCCAGTCTAGTGAAACTATCCAGTTGAGTGAAAATACTTGTACTGATAAAAACAGTTTTGCCAGTATGTTCATGCCACTGTTGGGGATCTCAGACTCCTGACAGACAGAGCCTGGCAGGAATTTGGAGCATAGATGGGACCTAGATCAAATGAACAATTCGGAGTTAGAATCATATAGCAATGATCCTTTCAAAATGCTTTTATTTACAGAAACCCTCAACTGAAATAAAGTCTCCTAACAGGAGGTCTTGATTACTTTTCCATTTCCAAACCACACATCATAATGGGGATGGAATGTGGTTACCATAAATTGTTGGTTTACAAATCATCACTGACTTGTTAGCAACAGCTAGGATGTTAGAGTTAGAGCAACAGTTTGGATGTGATAAAATAGCAAGGGCCCATTTTTCATGGCATTGTTGGAATGAATATAAATGAATTCTTCCCAGAGGTTCATTGTGGTGGTTGTGGTAAATAACAAACTGCATATTTCCTGCTGATGTTGAAATCAATGGGAGCTTTATTATTGGCATCAGGAGAAGCAGGATTTGACCTCAATAGAAAAGAGAAGAGGAAAAGAGAAAAAGATGAGGAAAAGAGAAGAATGAGATTGAGAGTTCTGAAATGACTGGTGCTTCAGTTGCCTGGGTGGAGGCACTTCAAAAGAGGAGTCTGAAAAACAGAAAACTGGGGCCCCTTTTCATTTGGATTTTCTTCCAAATTTTCCTTTGAATTCTCTGTATGCGAACATAGAAACTGAGGAATAACCAGTAATAGACACTGCTGAAAATGCAGATTTTCAAATTTTCCTTTTTCTTGGAAGTATTTCTGCCTCTCTAACAGCACTGAAGGGTTCCTTTATTGAGTTTTGGATGAATCCTATAAAAAACAGCAAAGGCATTCTTTCAGAGAAGGCAGCACAAACTTCCTTCCACACTTTTATTTGTGTCATGATGCAGATCACTCTCAGTTATTTAACCTTGCTCAGGTAAAGTACATATTTGTTAATAGGCAGAATTAGCAACCTTGCCTCTATCACAGAGGTAAAACTTTGCAGGAGAAATTCTGCATTACAAATAGAGAAACTAAGATCTAGCCCAAAAGAGGTCACTACACTCATTTAACTTAAAGACTAAACTATATAAATTTACGTATTTCTCCTTATGTACTCTTGAAAATTAGATTAAACCAAACAAAATAACAACGTATTCATTCTGACCACATGGAACAACACATCACAAACTTCTGTTATCACATGAATTTAAAGCACTTACCAGCATCACAATTCTTAAACATAGTTGTTTGAACACTTAAAAGAGCAAAAACCTGGTTCTCTAAAGCTGAGAATTTCCAATTACTTCATAGAGATCAGAGGAGATAATTAGCTGAGTAAATTTAATATCAGTGGTGTCATGTTAGTCTCTATTGAATATTTAGTACTTGGCCACTTAGATTTTAACACAACAAACATATAAGCATCCTTCCCAAAGTGTAGATGTCCTTAAAAATAGCTAATTGATGTTGCCAATAAATATGCAAAGAACAAATTCAGAGAATAATTCTTCTGCCCAGAAGAAGTATCTGCCCTTTTGATTGATGTTTTATCTTTCAATACCCACAAACCACATCTTCTGAAATACAAGTCTATATCCAAAGACTGATCTTTAAAGTTTACCAAACTCCTCATGCAGTAATGCAAGGCAGGATGAATTTAGCCTTTGCTGAAACCCCTCAGAATTTGCAGTATAAATTAAATGGGCTCTAGCACATAGAAAGGGAGAAACCAAGTCCAAAAACACTTCTAAAAAATATTTTATTGTAAAGAGATAATGCGGTTCATTATTTCCCATCTGACATAATCTTTTGGTTATCCATGCAAAATTCTCATCAGTTGCAACACAGCCCTTTAAATAGCATATTTGTCCCAGTCAGATGAGGAAGGTTTGCAAAAGAAAGTTGGGTCTAATAAATATCATTTTTCCTTAACAGATTCAGACACTGTTGAACTCTAGCATGTAGGAGCAGATGATCCAACTGAGATTATCACAGGAAATCCAAGAGGAATTTAATCCAGTCCTTTGAACTTTCAGTAAGATTACTTAACTGTGAAGTACACAAGGAACTATGTCAACTATTGTCGCATTTGGCTAAAGACCCCTCATTTACCAAAGCATTCTCTAGAAAATGATCCTTTATCCCCCAAGTGTTTCTGTTATTGCTTGAAACAAACACAAACACAGTCGAGACTGATTTTGAAGGAAATGCTATTCTTGAAGGAAATATTGTGCTCTAGAAAATCCTAACCAGTCAAAATTTCCCTCTCCCAGGGCAAAAGGTAGTTCATGCTTCTCAGAAGATGCACTTAAATTTATTAGCTCCATTTATATTTTACTTTGACAACTTATTCCAAATCTAATAACTGGAGTACACAAGGTCCCTACTGAAGAGGCAACCCATCTCATTAATGTAATAAATTTGTTTCTCATTCCTCCAGAGTGGAACAGAGGTTTTGGGTCCAAAGTAGCAAAATGCATGCCACAACAGAAAGACTTTTCCTTATCAGTGCACTGCTCTATAGAGGATTTCAGAAAGAAGCATTTCAGCTTCACTGCTTTCCCCTGACCACTGGGATGTTCAAAAGAGAAGCATTCAAACTGGTATCTTGGAGGTGTGTGGTCTCTTTTTTTATTAAATGGATTTGATTGCACTAGATTGAATTAATTACTGTGACTATTTA
Source organism: Cinclus cinclus (assembly GCF_963662255.1). NCBI lineage: Eukaryota > Metazoa > Chordata > Aves > Passeriformes > Cinclidae > Cinclus > Cinclus cinclus. The sequence goes on along the minus strand of NC_085049.1, from coordinate 53,771,118 downwards.
CACACTGCATAAGCCTGGACTATGGTTTTACTAGGTGGTACAATTTCCCAGACTCATAATGAATAAAGGTACTGCTATTAGAGGAATTTCAGAATGTTTCAACATTTCCCTACGTGGCAGATGGAATGGTTTTGCAATGTAAACTTATCTAACCTAAGCTGCCTTGCTTGCACACCGGTAGCTGACTCACTGTGCCAGCAAGGAGCTTAGTCAGGGCTAATTTGCCCATCTTGGGAGAGTTTTGCAGCCTCTGCTGAATTTCCTACTCCCATGACCAGAACTGCCCTGCTGGCACTCATCTGCAGCTGCAGGCCAAGTCTGCCACCTCCACGTTTCAGTGGAATCACAGCTCACTCAAAGCTCACTCCTAAAACGTCCTAATATGTGCCATAGTAACACCAGTTAATAAAGTACTTGCCTGACCTACATCAGTTTTATTAAGAGCAGAACAACACAAAAAAACAGACTTAGGACTCCAGGAAATGTGGACCAGAATATTTAGAGGCTGTGCAGACCTTCCACGGCAGAGCAAGTTGTCTTTAAATGTACTAAAATTGAGGCATAACAAAGTCATTTTCTCTAACAAGGTGTTTAGGTCCAGTTTGTCCTAATTCTGTACTTTTCATATGTTTATTTGCCAGTACATGAGCAGTTCAGATAATGATGTTATTTCAGGATTATCCTTTTGTCCACAAGCATTTCCACATCCCCTTTCAACTACACTTTTCTCCTTGGAATCAATTCTTGGTTACAGAATGTCCATATTTCAACATTCTGGGGCTTAAGAGAAATGTTTAAGTGCTTCTTAAAGCCACAGTTAATGCAGGGAACTACTCCCAGTCAAGCAGTGGGCTGGGAGGAGGGTTCATTGAGACCTCACGTTTGGGAGGCACTGAGGGAGGCAGCCAGCACAATCCTAAGGATGCCCAAGAAGTTGACAGCCTCTGTAGAAACTCCTGTGGAGATCAGAAGATGCTTCAAGCTGAGTGCTTCTCACATCCTGCTCAATGGATATAATAGCAACTGTTCAGGCATCTGGTAGCCTTTGGCTATGTGCTTCCAAAGGAGTGTGTAGTGCTGCACACTGGTCAAACAGCACAAAGGCACTTGGGCCTGTGGTTTATAAACAATGCACAAGCCAGAATGTGGTATTTGGAAGGCTGATGTGTTTCTAATGTATGTAGACGTTGTTGTAAGTAATATCTAAATTATAAACACTCCCCCTCCTCCATCTTCCAAACAGAGTCAAAAGTACCAATCCTTGCCAGGGACAACAAAGTAACCCAAGTTTGGAGCTTCTCGGTCAAGATAGTTTTGAGTCATGACATTTATTTAAAAGAAACATCAGGAAATTATCCAAAAAGTGAGATCACCCCACTTTGTAAAATATCTTTTTATCTCCCAAATATTTTGCCTAGTATCAGTCACGTTTTCCTGGAAAATTGTAGTCTGACATAGAAGTTTCCCTGTGCAATTTCAGGTGGATTAATTTTGGCTTGACAAAGTCAGGGTGGGGTCAAAATCAACATTAAAATGGAAGATCTTGCATCAAACTAAATTATGGAAGAACTTCTCCATCTTGTATTTTCTCTCAGCCAGCTCACAATAACTGTGCTTCTACTACTGAACATCCAAGCCAAAAAACAGAAAGACAAAATCCAAAGCCAAACCAAAAGACAAGAAGCAGAGACAGCAAAGAAGACAGAGAAAGAAAAAAACAAAACTACCTCACATACAGACCTTACTCTGAAAGCTCAAAGATAAGAAAAACAGCCTCTGTAAGAGTCAGTTTCAACATTAGGAGATGACAGATGCAGCAGAGGTGGCTAAGCAGTTAAGCTGACCTACTGTCAAGAAAAGCTAATAAAAAAAAGATAGGAAAAATATGGGAAGCTTGCCACTTTAAAAGGAAAAAGTAATTTTTAATACTGAGTATGCAAACCAACAAAATACTCAGAAGTTGGATCAGATCCATAACAAAGTAACTCAGTTTATAATTACATGAGGATCAAAAAATGCCAAAACATGTAATGAAGATACCATAGAGTACTTTTCCTTTTGTGGAGCAAGCCCATTCATACCACTAAATATGGAAAAAGTAGTTAAAAGGAGTTCAGCATAATGATTAACAAAAGGGAACCATAATGGATGGGAATGGGCAGAACTGAGAAGGAGAGAAGAAAATGGCCTGAAATTAATATCTGTAGTGAGTGAAAAAAAAATGAGGCAGCTGTGTGTGAGAATGACACCTGAGAAAAACCTGTAACAGACAAATACATCTAGAAGAAATCCCCATTTCTAAGTTTGCAAAGAATGATAGTATCTCACATCAGTACAACTAATACTGTTAGAAAAAGAATAAGCACGCCTTCAAAAAACTAGATTGTCTTGGTTTAAGGCAAATTTGGGAGGAAACCTCTGAGTGGGGTTCTTTTAGGAAACAGATTCAAGCAGTCCTTCTCCCAACTGGTTTGGGGAAAATATTTCTTTGGAGAGAAGTGGGAAAAAAAAACCTGTTTATTTTACAGGCAAAGCACTTCTCAGTGCAAAAATGGACAATACTAAACAGCAAAACCTCTCTCTGCTCCAAAGAATGACAAATCCAGCAGAGTCCCTTCTGTGGGTGGCAGCCCAGGTCACTCAGGCTGTTCTCAGTCCCTCCAGAGCTGGGAAATGTCACAGCCCAGGCCAGGCCTGGTGGGACACAGCTGTGAGCTCCTGGTGCTCCTCTGGGTTTTCAGTCCAGAGCAGGTCCGAACAGTTCCAAGAAACAGGAAAAAAACATAGTCCAGGGAACTTCTCTGCCTCAGCTAGCCAGAAAAACTAACCAAGAGCACAGGAGATCTTTCTCCTGCTGCCCACTGCAGACAGCACAATCTGTGTGAAGGATGCAGGGCAGCAAGTGCAGTCTCCGATAGCAAACTCTGCATCTCTTCTCTCCCCCTTCACTGCTAGAACCAGCCTTAGAGCTGCAGAACTCAATATCCAGTGCCAACAGAACAGATAACTGGGGATACAAGCATCATAAAGTCACACCAAGACGTTCCACCCCTTATCCCCATATTGTCAGCTTACTCCCATATCTAATATATATAAGAATTCAAATTCTGTAAACACATACATCATATGTATATATATACAATATACAGTTATATACAGAAAATGACAGCGACATTCAATAGTAATAGTTACATAAGATTCTCACCCAACAATCAAATCTGAGGTACACATCCTCTTGTTTCATTTTTCTGTATTATTCACCATAATGCAGCCTGGTTCCTGAGCAAAGACAATCTTACAAATGGGTTTGTCTGTATTTGAGGCAGAAGTGATTTAACCTGTTTTCCTTAACAAATTTTGACATGCACCTCTGGGACTTTGTCTCCCTTTACTGTATGCAAAGACTCAGACCAGGCAGGACTTGCTCATTTGGTGGAACCTCAGGTGTTAACTAACCAAGTGGCCTTTGCTAGATGCTGCTCTTAATTTTTAAAAAAATTCTTACTCAGTACTTTTAAGGTGATTCTTAACAGTCCATTGTACTTTTTTTCACTTTGTCTGCAGCTCGTGCATGATAAGGAATTTCTGTCCTTACGTGTTTTGATGGGATTAGTGTGCACTGCAAACCAGTGTTGACCGAGGCCTCATATTCTTGTGGTTCAGATGTGCCAGGCCAATGAATTCACACTGTTCAAAAAACACTGGTTTCCCCAGCCTCTACTTGGCTAGAGGCAGAGCTCCTCTAAGCGGGGTTATTGTTCTTTGTTCAGGCACACATTTTGGAGGTTTTTTTAAGGGGATTGGACATGTTAGTGCTATCATACCTGGCAGTTTGGCTACATGCTACTGGAGCTGCTTCCTTTTTGGTAGAACTTTTCTTTAGGCCACAAAGGTTTTTCATGGAAAAGAACTTAATATCAGTACAACTATTACTGTTAGAAAAAGAATAAGTGCCCCTTCAAAAAACTAAATCAACTTTCAGGTATGAAATGGGAAAAGGTTTTGAAATGCCCTGAAGTTTGTTTGAATTTCCAGTAATATAAATTGGAGCAACAAGCATACCATCACTTACCACAAAATTAGTTTTGTGTTAGCCTGTATACTTAACTCATCATAGTAATATCATAAGTCACTAGAAATCCCCAGAAGAAAGGGTTAGATATAAGTTGATCCATCTGCACTGAATAAAGTGAACGCACTTCTAATTTTGTCAGCTGATAAATCACTTCAGGATCTGCCCAGCAGCAATGCTTAGTCCTAATTCCTTGACAGGAAATGCTACCAAATATTCTTATCATGTATCTTTGCTCCTATTGAAGACAAAGGAAACCTTAACCTGTTATTTTGGTGGGAATAGAATGAGGTCAGCTTTTAAAAACCATATCTATTTCAAAGAAAATCTTCTGTGCCTCATAGATATATCCCATCATTTAAAAATCAAACACCAGAGTACATGAATTACTCCTTTTTGTGTTTACAGCATCAAATATTTTCACATTTCTTCTTCAGACTTTGAACTGTATATCAAAAGAAAAGAAATGGAGAAGAGGAAAGCAAAGTTATCACTATCTATTCTACCCAGTGGCAAATGGAAGGATCAAACTCTTTACCAGGTAAAACCTACTATGTCTTCAGATTGCACATTTTTGCTAAAGGGACAGCAACATTCTGTCCCCAGAAGCAAGTTCTTTTCTTCTTGTAGACACCTTATTTAATATTGGAACATAAATAATCATCCTGAACCTCTTGCATTTTATCCTGGATCCACTACTGCCATCAATGAGAATATTGAAAGAGGAAGACATAGGCACAAGTCCAGGTCCATGCCATTTGGTATGTTTGAAAAATGCCCACAATTTTATGGGAAACCTATAAAAACAATTGAAGTAATTGTGGCGGTCTTACATTGTTTGGATTGTTTTCTTTCCCCAGCCTCGCGAAGTGAACAGAGCCATGACAATGATCTATTAGAACTGGGGCCAGACTTGCTACAGAAAACTTAATACGACCTGAGAACCAAAATGTACTCCAAAATGCCCCAAACAGCTCAGGGGTGAAATGAATTCTTTATCTATCCTGTATGCTAAATATATAGAAATTATTCCACTATCCATATATCTACATGGACCACTTAACTCCCTCTTGAACTCTCCTTAGTGCTTTAAATTGCTTGTCAGCCACATGTGAAAATATCTAGCTCATCTAAAATTTACATTCCAGGGTTTTCTGTAGCTGATTTCTCTCAGCAGTAAGGTTTTTTTCTGATCTCAGTGCCACTGAAATGGTGGGACTGAATTTTGCAGAGATACTCAGAACTCTGTGTGGAGCAGAAATGTCACGGGTCAGAATTTCAGCAGTCCCTTATTTAGGGCATCAGCATGGGGGAGGGCTAGCTGAGATAACAAGGTAATATGATTGCTGCTGCTGGCAAGAGGACAGATGTCAACATTGCCTCTCCTTTTCATGGAAACATACCTGGTTTTATGAAGAATAGGTTAGCAAATATTTTAATACAAATAGCAACCTCAGCAGAGCTGCCAAAGCAGGCTCCAAAGAGACTGACTTGTTTACAGTTTGGACCAGTGCCTTAAAACCTGACGTGCTTATTCAACAGAAAATTAACCCCAAAACGGGTATCATCATTACTGTAGGGAGAAGCTCCAGAAAGATAATATCATAACTCACTCCAGCTGAACTCAGGACACTGTCCACTTTTTATCACATCCAGTGCCCTTGTAGTCATTCAGAATAAACAAGCAAATAAAGAAGTGAGGTATATCACATGCGATAGCTTGGGTCACTGGGACTGCATAGATGTTTGGATCTGGCCCAGCCTCCTGCCTTCACTTGAATTACTACTGGAATCTAACTTCTTGCATTGTTTTAAGAGACTAGATTGTTCTCTCTGTGTACTTTGGTCATCCCAACTCAGATGTTATCTTTTTCTTTCCCACTCTAGTTTTTGGCCACAAAAAGTATACATGAAGAAGAGTGCTGAAAACAGCCTTTATTTCCCAGCTGCAGTGTGTGTGTGTGTGTCGCGTGTGTGTGTCTATGGTACTGTTCTCCCCAAAAAGACTTTGACAAAAAATGCCATTTATGAGGGCGTTTGTCAAAGACGTTACTAGTGATCCTCATGAAAATGAATGCTGCTATAGATTTGACCTTGGAAGCAATATTAGTAATACCAAATTGATGTAGGTAAAAAAGTAGAGAAGAAATAGTTTTCACTGTTACTGCAGACATGCTGTGACAGAAGAAACTTTCACAGGGAATGGTCACTGCTCTGGAAAAGTCACTCTGCAGAGGTATCATAATCTTAGCTATCAAATTTCTTGGAAGATGGAGAGAATGATCAGTCCTGGAATTATTATGCAAAGGCCTGTAACACTGGATTTACCAACAGAGACCTCGGCCAGCTTTTGTTGCATAAGTCAGTTCATTTTGAGCAACCCCATGGGGGAACAAGAGAGACTGCTGAAGAGGGACAGGTATGAGCCAGGGCTTTCCTGTGTGACCTGCTGCCAGAACTCTGTGTGAGACCACACATCACCCTGCATCCCAGTCCTTTGTGAGAAACTGACCTCAGACCTCCATACAACCTGGAAACTAAAGTAACTGAATTTGAATTTCACGAAGATTTCATGAGTCACAAAACTTTTACCAGAACTAGAAAAAAAAAAAAAAATCTCTCCCAGACTACTGGGATAATATCACTAATATTAAGAGACAGCAGATGTGATCTAGAAGGAAGGATGAACACAGGGAGTTATTGCTTGGGGTGGCCAAAGGTGGTGATAACTTGTGATGGCTGCCCTCGATGACCAGCATAGAAGGATATGACTTATTTCCTTGTTCAATTCACTCTTCCAGTGAATTTGTAACTGCAGCAGCATGCCATTTCTTGTAGGGATGCAATAGCAATCCCTGTCAAAGCAGTGAACTCTTTAAGAATGCAGAACTGAAGCAACCTGCAGTTATCAGGTCACAGGAAGCTTTGTGGATTAAATACATAATCCATCTGAGATTTGGTGAGAACTGAAAGCACATGCTCGCTTCCACTGAAAATTCCTGCCAGCGCCTCCTTCGTACAGAAAGTGGAACAGAATGCAATGAAAACTAAAGTTTCTCACAGTAACCTATAAAGCTTTTTAAAAGGATTGTATCCTTTTTGTAGAATTCTGTAACTATTATAAAACAAAACCAGAAAAACCAAACACTGCTTCCTCTTGTGTCTGTATTTTTAGAGTACTATCCACAGAAACTTACTAGAGCCAACCTCACTAAATTCCTTACAACTGTCCCACAAGGGTGGTTCTCAAAGTAAAAAAGGAGAAAAATGCTGGCAGTTTATGTAATGTTTTTTCACTTAAACAATCTGAGAAGACATCTAAGAATTTTAATGGTGTACTAGTCTCTGGTGACAAGAATCAGTCTGGAGAGCTTTCTCTACAAACTCAGCCTTGTTTATCTGCCTGTCCTCTTGTACACCCTTGTCCTATCTCTCTGCTCCTGGGAAGACAAAGAAAAAAATACATTTTCTTGAAAATCAACAGACTGAACTAGAATGCAATATTTGGATGACTAAAAAAAACAACAAAAAAACACCCTTATACATTTTATAAGAGCTCCTTCTGGGTCTGTTTTGCTTGAAACAAGTATTTGCCTACCAAAAAGTCTGGTTGTGTTCAAGTGACATAGTAAAATGTTCTCTAAATAGTCCTTACTCCATTCCTTGCCTTTCCTATAAGAAGCCCAGCTTTTTTAACCTTTTCTATCAAAACTCAGGGGCATAGTCCCCTCTTCTCTCCCTTGCACCATACAAATTCTGGAATTCTGGACCTTGAAATGCCCAATACCCTCTTTGCCATTTAGTGCATTAGTGATGCTACCCTTGTGCTATTTTTCTTCCTCACATACATGTCTGATAGAAAATGGTAAGCATCCTTGTGACCTTTAAACATCCTGCACAGTTCTCCAGCTCCTCTTTACATGATCCAGACTTGTCTCCACCTCCTGTTAGAAAATTCTGTACATGCACCTGGCTTGATTACATCAGCATATCTGCACACAGCTGAGCTAACACATTTCAATGAATCTACTGCAGAAGCAAAAGGAAATGAATACCTCTCTGCAATCCAACAGTTGCTCCACCATGGTATCAGTTGGCATTAAATGAGAGTTATCTGTAAATGTATTTCACTTCTACCTGAATGCCATGATGTGGAGCTGGAAAAGAACCAGCCTTACAAGATTTTGATGGTGGCCACCATTTTTTTTTTTTGCAAAAATGGAAACTATTCCATTTCCTCACACTTGAAACATCACCTCCTGATGGTGTTATTTTTTTTTCCTTCCTTTGTTACTAGATGAAGTAGCCACATATTCCAGGAGTAATATGTGAGTAAAGCAAAATTGTATGAAAGACACATAACACTCCCTGCAAGCTACTACAGAATTCACATTTGATGCAGTTGTATTTCCCAAGAACACTGTGACACATACAGCATTTTTCAGTGTTATTTTACTGTACATGAGTAGGTGATGCATCTTTCTTTAACCTGGACAATGAGTGTGCAGGAACACCAGAGTCACAAAGGTCATATAGATGTACCTGCATGACACTGCATTTGACCTGTAATCCTGAGTTTCACTGTGCATACACAGACCTTTTTCCTTCAAGGGTAGACAGCTAATGGATTGGTTCTGTAAATAATAAATAATTTCTGGTTTCTGCTGAGCAGGACGAACCAGTGAACAGAAACATGTGGTCATCACAGGCACTGGCTAGCTGAAGGAGAGCAGCACTGTATGAGAATAAGTGATCCTAGGAATAAAAAGACTGCTCCAGATTCTTGTTCTGAACTTGACACCAGAGTATACCAGTACTCTGTGGGAGAGTTTGGAAGACTTCAATTCATGTCTGGTGGAGCAAACAGCAGTTGTAAAATCTCAAGAGATGAGGGCCACCCAGAGTGTGTCAGTTTATCAACTGGACAGCTGTGGTGTGTCTACAAATGCCAAACCATAAGCACATTGGCAGGGGATGCAGGAATTGTGGCCAGCACACAGAGAAGTGGCTCCTGAGTTTCTGAACTGCCTGCCTCTCAGAGCACACTTATGGTCCAGGCCAGCCTGCCAGATCCAGCAAGACTACTGTGCCGCAGCCCAGGGACATAAACACGCCTCACACCTGGCTCCACAGCCTTTGGGAAGGGCTCTGCATTAGAGAGGATGGCAGTTTGGGAATACTGCAGCATTCTGCTCAAATCCTGCATTGGGCAGGGCAGCAAGATAGCAGTGTAAATGGAAAGACCTTATAGCCTTACTGCTCTCCAGCTCAAGAAACAGCCCTGTGGGAGCTATGAGCAGCATAAGAAAGGGACTTTCTGGTGGTAGAGAAACCACTGAGAGAGTTGATCAAAAGCTCTTGGATCATGGGACTGGGGGAGCAGAGCAGTAAAGCCACTTTTAGGCACCAAAGTGGTCATAAAAAAAAAAAAAAAGAAAAAAAAAAAAGACACGTGTCTTCCATGCAAAAGAGTCACTTGTTGCTGATGGCCATATTTTCCACACTCTGGAAAGCTGAAAATCAAAACAAATTAGTCAGGAGAGGAAGGCAGAGAATTATGCCTCGAAGAAAAATTTGGGCTACAGTGACAAGATAACCAAAGTCAACAACAAGTGCCTGAGGAAAGTGAACATAAAGTAGATCAAAAATTGAATGATCTGTTATCTAAAATATAGATGGCATTTTATATCAGTCTTAGGTGTCCTTCAGATACTTTATAAGCTGTAATATTTTTGATTATTGGTGTTTATAGTAGTAACAGCAGCAGCATTAATGTATCAATAGGCTGTGAAGAGAAACTCTGTTCCTAGGGTATTCCTAATGGAGTTCTAGTAATTCCTAGAGCATTCCACCTAATCCATTCTGAAGACATTGACTAGGGCTTAGTTTGTCAGGCTTTTAAGCTCCTAACTCTGAAAGCAGGGGCCAGAATTATTCAGGCTTCTTAAAATCCTCTAACCAGTTACAAATCAGGCAAAGGCAAGGAAAAATGGATGCTGTTGTTGCTGAACCTCTGCTGTCCTCAGGCCTGGTTTTGTGGGCTGTTAGACATTTTTGGCCAGAAACTTCCTCTTGGTTTTCTCTGCTTTCTTTAGAGAATAATACAAACCAGCAGGCTTGGATGCACCCTGGAAATGCCCACAGCTCTTCTGAGATTAAGGGAGAGGGAAGGGGATCTTTAGAGACTGACAAAAGATCCAGTCTGCCTCTCCATTGACTTTGCTTACCTTGTGAAGAACCAGTGTCCCAATAATCCATGAAATAACATTCCTAGAAATACAGAGAAACAGCCTTGGGGTATTATATCAAGCAGGAATCAAAGACTGGTGTGGCTAGATCCTATTGATGGAAGTTTTCAGCAACTATTCAAATATCCCAAACTCCATCTTATGGGGACTATCATGACCACAACATAGAGAACAGCATCGACTGATTTAAATTTGTTGCCCAGAGAGAAGACGAATCAGCACGTGGTCCACATCAGGTGGGTTGACTAAAATGACCATTAAAGGACCCTTCCAATCCAAACCATCACATGATTCTATGACCTCTGCAGCTCTTCAATAGGCATTCTGGAGCTAACAGAGATGGGCATTGAAGCCCATTAGGAAGCAGGTGGTGATTTGGGATATCATGGAACATCAAGGTGTGTGCTACTGAGAGAACGAGACAACCCTGACTGTTCTTCTCTGTTCCTCCATGCCTGTGAGGTTTTGTGTGTATTTCCTAATAACTGACCCCTGGCCCAGGCAGCTCCTCCAGGCTGGTGTGAGGGAAGGCAGGAAGGGCTAAGCAGGCTCCAGCTCTGGCCATGAGCACTGTTGCCAAATGGCACTGTCGAGGAAAATATTAATCACCTAAAAAACTTGGTCCCGCCACTCAGCTGATGAATCCTTTCTCTCTGTGAATCAAGAGGACATGTGACCATCTGACATAGGATTACTCTGGTCATCTTAATCACTAAATCTCTCATCACATCAAAGCACGAAGAAGGGGGAAAAAAGCACCACAAAACCAACCTCACTTACTATCTCTCTACCTGTAAATTCCACCTATTAAATCATCTTTTCATTACTGAGATTAGAGTGAGCATCAATTTTGCCTAAAAAGTGTGAAGAGAATAAACTTTCCGTTTGAAACTTCTACAGGAATATCCAAGCACTGCCTTGCAAAACTATCTATCTTATTAGCTACAGTGCATAGCTATGGATCTTGTTAGGACAGCTCTAACAGGACAGAAGGGGAAAAAGGTTGATGATTAGTCATTAATGAAATGCAGCCACAAAGAAGATGACAACTGTGACTCTAGCATGTCTTGGTAAAGAAAGGCAAGCATTTCATTGTCATTCCAGAAAGCTTTGGCAACCCTCCACTCTGAATATAATACAATTCTGACCACCCATATATGGCAAAGACATATTGAAAATGAAGCAGGTACAGAGAGTGGCCACACAGCTGATCAGAACCTGCCTTATAGAAGGCCTAAACTAACTGGTTATTCAGCCCAGCAAATCAAAGGCTGCATGATGTCCCAATGATTGCAAGTTCAGCAGACATAAGGAGAAGTATAAAACTAGACAGAGAGAAGAAATTTGAAAATTTATACAATAACAATGTCAGCAGTTGCATGTTGGCTAGGACTAAAGCAAGGCTGGAAATAAAATGGTTTCAAATTTCTGGAAGAATAAATGGAGATTTGGTGCTCCCCTGCCTGCAATCCCCACTCTGCTGTTCATGGTCTCACTGAGTGGCTATTGGTATTTCTCCTATGTAAATATGAGCCAAGATTTGGCTATTGGATTGAATGGGGCCTCCAGCTTCCATGGTTCCCAGGAAATCACATTCAATGAGTAGCAGCTGTCCTTTTGTGGACCAGGAGTGAGCAGTAACCTTATCTGTTAATCCATAGTAAAGTCAAAGGGCTCACATTCCATCCCAATCTTTAACACAGCATTCAGATTTACAGAGCAGAGCAATACCATTTTGTTTTCCCTAAAAAAGAAACCCCACAACTCTTAATGGCAAAACCACAATGTTTTTTCCCTATAACAATGAAAAAGAAATAAGGAAAATCAGATTTTTAATAAGGACTTATAATTCAACAGAAGTACTGAAGATGAGGCTGGATACTTTAAGATTATCCACCATCCAATGCAAAATGTGTTTTGCTCCATACCAATTATTGAAATATCATTCATCCATTCCACGCACTGCTTTCATCTCTGACACACATTACAAAATGTAATACCAAAGATAAGAAACCATCAACAGCAGCTCCACTGCTCTCAATAAATCTGCTTTCTACTCCTCTAAGAAACAACACCAACATCTGGATTAATCTTCTGTTATTTGCAGTAGCAAATCCTTATCTTTAGTCTGAATTCTGGAATAAACTCATATAAACAAAGACTAGTGTAAGAATATTGAAATGCATTTTATTTATCTGCATGGGAACCTGCTATTTTGCCCATAAACAAGGGAATTGTCATATTTAAATATTTCTCCAGTACAGTCATAAATCTCTTATAAATGAATGTCTGAGCTCTCTCTTTGAACTTTATCTTGCCTTTGCAGAAATGTATTGTCTATGGTTTGCTCTTTGGATTTTTTTTTAAAGTTGTTTGCAGTTTTGTCTGCTGTCTTACAGTTATTTGTGACTTGTTGAGTAATCCTATGTTACAAATGAAGACACTATGTCTACAAACATAGGTATATAGGAGGATTTACATTGGAAATACTATACACTCATCAACATTATCCCAGGCTGAGTGAAGTCAGAAGCAATATTTACCCACTCCATTTATTTTTAATTAAGCTTTCTGAAAGAGGCTGACATTTCCCCCCACCACATCTGTAGAGCTGTGTAGAGATGGGTAATGTAAAACTCAGGAAAGTTGTTAGAATGTGTTCCATAGGTCTGGTGAAATGCTTGTCTCCACAGCTTAATATTATAGAAAAGAAAATAAAGAAAAAAATAACCAGAATATCACTAAAGTCTACTAGGTCTTGAAAAAGCTAGTACTGGAATCCAAGAATTTAAAACATTAGGCTGTGGTACTGTTCAAAATACAGCAGCAAAAAGTTAAATAGTGATATAGTAACATTTATTCTATACTGCACCAATATCAAAAGCCTGGAAAGCCAGCCACTTCTGCAGGAAGGTCCTCCTCTAGTCTGCATATTCCATACACCTCCCCTGAAATCTCTAAAATTTCTATAGGGAGGTTACATTTTCGCTTACTGTTCTGCTGTCCAGTATCAAATGCTATAGTGCCAGATGTCATTGTTGGCCATGAAAAGATTCATATGTTCATAAAATGAATGGGTAGTATTGATATGAGACAAAAAGCTGAAGGAGGGAAAAACAACTCTCTTAACAGTACCAGAGAAATCAAATTCTCAACAGCCAGTATCACTGTAAACCCTATTCCACCACAGCTTTTAAAAGGACTGTATCACAAGATGCAACTCTTTGCCAGAGACAATCCCCCTTGTTATCCAAGGCGAAGCCTGCAGGGAAAGGTTGGATAGAATCTGCTGGCTTACTGAGGTAAGTGCCTTGTTATCCATTCTGACATAAAGGAAGTGGGAGTGATCCCCCAGAGAAGGGCTCCAGAAGACAGGCGGAAAAGTCTGGCGGAAGGAACCCTACGACCAGACAAGCCTGGGGAATTGGCAGAATATATGTGAAATTATTGCTAATGCATGGATAAGTAACAATAGCGCAGAACAGATGGACTCCTGGGATCCAGCTTCAGATCCAATAGGAGTACCATTCTCCATCCTCTAATCCCATGCCACCCATCCCAGGCACTTTGAGGGCCAGTAGGGTTCTCTTCCAACGTACTTGAAGCACATCCAGCCATTGTCGCTTTCAATACCTCTTTGTAATGTCTGCAGCCCTAAAGTCACCCTGTAGGAAGCAGCTGCTGTATGAAAAGGGAATGAGCTTCCACTGGAAAAAAAAACAAACTTCTGCTATTGAAAATAGTTATTACTTCACCACTCAGCATGCTAAAACATTAAACACAGGAAATTGCCTCTCTCAAATCTAGTATTGCTAGACATATCAAAAATTACACAGTGTTTGCAGGGTTCCATCTTTGCTACGCTCAATTTAAAAACCAACTTTGGCCCCCTGCAGGGGAAGCAAGAAACTCTATGAGTACATCTAATGACATGGACACTTGCAGCAAGACCAGTAGTCTGGAATGGAGACAATTAGGAGGGCCAGAAAAGCTTCATTAAGGAACAGGTCATTCCAATGGTGGCAATCATGCCTTCCATAGAAGACCAGGGCCCAAGGCAAGTTTCATGCACCCATCTGTGTGAACCATCAGAAAAAAATGGAATGATGCACCAGAAAACCTAGCAGACCTCCTAGAGCATCTCAAAGGGATATTGTTCCTACAGTATTACCAGTGCCTTATCGTGACGTGGAGATCTTTCCAGTCGTGCTGTCTGAGGAGTATTTACCTCAAAATGATTATTGCAAACTACCACAAAGCACAAGCCAAGAACTGTGAAAAAATGTCAAAAAGAATTTTCCTCAAAAGGCTCTAAAGCTGAGTAAGAAATCCTCACAGCTTTCTTTTCATCCTTTTCTTTTGGCCATGTTTTTGTGTCTTTTCCCTGGACATGTACTGTCCTAACTTAAAGCCAATGAATAAATAAATGTATTTGCACATATGTAGTAGGGTTACTGAATGTTGAGGAGGGGAAGGAAAATTTATCAGGTCAAGTTTTCAAATCAGAACTTGAGATCTGATTAAAAAAAGATACCATAGCAATCATAACAAAAAATATGTTAAATAAAGCAGTTTCTAGGGAATAATTTATGGCTGGGATTATACAGGAGGGGCTTCAAATGAAAAGGAAAGATACAATACAGGCCAGTAAAGGGGGATCCAAAACCATTCGCCTCTCAAACAGGGAAGATTTCATCCCTGTGGGAGTTGGGGCATATGGTAAATTTTGAATTCAGCTGGATCCAAGAGCCAGTACCACTGAGTTTGGATATGGCCTCTGGCCTGAGGCCATATTCTTCTGAGGTCTCTGTCCAGGGAGAGAGGCAGCCAAGCTGCTCCGTGCTGCATTAGACTACATCTCCTTTTGGGGTAGTGGTTTTTGAGGTGATTTTGAGGTGACAAAAGAAAACAGTAACTGAGCCTCTCATGACTGTGTTAATAAACACAGGCACAGGCTCAGAGAAGTTCTGCCAAGCCCAGTAGCCTGTCTCTGACAATAAATGCCTAGTTAACTCTTTAAACCAAAGGGAAAGTAGGGTATCAAACTCCCAGAGCTCCAGTATTTAGCAAAAGATGTTCTGATAGTGTTGCTCTTCAAGAAATACAGAACAGTACGCATGGGAGAAGTAGCATCTCTGGGGCAGCATGTGTCATTTCCTATGTATAGAAGGTCTTAATGGGATCAATCACTGAGTCATTGATTTTCTGGGGTACTGCAGAAAACAGATCTCAAAAGAGAATACACTTGCATTTTAAAAAAAGGAAAGCAAAACATACCCCAAGCTCCACAAACTTCCATATTCCCTTGAAATACTTGCTGTAGGAAATCTAATTAAATGAATAGCAGTTGTTCTTTCTGCTCTTCTGGAATTAAAGTCTGTTAATTTCTATAATTTATTCACCTTTTCATCATGAAATGTGTAGAGGAGCTTAAACCTCAGAAACCTCAGGAATATTTTTTATTGAGAGACAAAAAATGGTTTCCATTTCTTTACGTATAACACAGTAACTCATCTCAGTCTTTTTTGCATCTGATCTCTATCACTTCTAAGTCAAGGGCCAAGTCTGTAGTAGGAAAAATAGAAATCACTTTAATCTATACTGGAAGAAATGAATATTTGTTCTAGTTGACAGGCTGGCAGGAACTCAGTAGAACAATATAAGAGACAAATCTCAGAGAAGGTTATTTATTCTCGTTCAACCACAGTACAAATTTCCTGATGAAGTTGGAGTTCTGGAATGCTTGACCAGATCTCTGTGAACCTTATTACCAAGGTTGAAATTATCATGAATTACTGTTGTACTCATTAGTGGAAGTTCTTAGAGACATTAAGTCACCTACTGGCTGACCTTCTGAAGTAGTAGATATACATTACCCAAGACTCAAAAAGTACCAATATCAGCATTTATTCACTGAAGATTTTTCATAAATCTTGCCAAGTTAAATCAAAGGATTGAACACATCATTCTAAGAGATCAGTGTTCACACCTGCTCACAAACCTCATTATTGATTAAATTTTTTAATAGACTTATGCCAGACTAAAAATGACAGCAATCCCTGATGGTATAATACAATTTCAATCTCTTTTTAAAAAGACAGTTCATTTTTGAATTCAGGCAGATGGCCAAAAAGGGCATTTGAGTTGGGACTAGAAGCACTTGAAACATCAGTGGTTAGTTCTTATTTACATCTGAGAAAATGACAGTATAGGAAAGTTGAAGAATGCCAAGGGTAAAATCTCAGCCCTACTAAGGTTAAATGACACCAGAACTTCTACCCTGAAGAAGTTTTTCAGCAAAAAATCCCTCACAGTTTTGTAAAAATTTAAGCAGTGTGGTTATGACAGTTACGTACATCTTAACAGGCAAGAAGTTTGCATAAATGTTTGAGGTTTTGAGCTAGACTCATTTGAAAGTAAGTAACAAAATCGGAACAAGTAGTCCCTTTTCTTCCAGATCTCAAAAGTTCAGGCAGTAGTTGGAGAAGATCAGACCTGACCCTTGTTTCCACCTTCACAGTGCAAGTTCTAAATGTACCAAAGAAAACAGCACTGCTCTTCATTATGGTGTCTTAACAGATTCTTTCAATAACTAATCACATAGATTTACTAGTGATTTTCCTATTTCTTTTCCTCATGCAACTTTGTCTTTAACTTACCCATCATAAAACAAACATGACTCCTCTTCCCTGCTGTTCATTTTTAAAATTCTGCAGCTTCAATCTCATACAATTCTCTGGCTTTCAAGCTATCAGCAGAATTTCCCTAGATGTGTACAGCTACAGCTCCAGTATATTTTGTTCTTCATTTGTGTTGGACATGAAATTTTAGTTTGGTGTTATGCCTTATGGAGAGTCTGGAAGGGAAGGTTGTTCTCCTTGCACTTGGCCATGAGGGTTGGCAGCAGCACTGCAAAATGACTTTATCCCCAAACCAGATGTTCAAGTTGTTTTAATAATATCTTATGTTTCCTTCACAAACTAAAACAAAAACTCAGTGTATCAGAATGTTCCAGTGTTACAGCAATGGGATTTTTGCTGTCTGCATTTTGCCCACCAGATGGTAGCACTGAAATGAAATCAGAACTTATCTAAGCACTTATCACTCTCATAGGTTGGACAAAATTCCTCCTTTGCAGCACAGGTAGGATTTAATTGCTGGTAATTCCCTAGGGCATCTGTATCCTGCAAGCTTCTATATTATCTGACACAATACAAACATAAGTAAAATGGTGTAAGATGGGCCGTCTTCTTTCACAGAGTAGGTGTCATCTTGTTTACTTGCAGTTTATATCCTTCTTATTTTTTTTCTCCTCCATTTCAATTTTGTTTCTCATCATTATAAAAGAGAGTAGCAGAAGGAATGTTATTTCCCTACTGTCATTGCTAATGTTTGCAAACTTTAAATTCAGTAAAGTTGAGAACAGCGTTGATTTTCTATGAAAACCTTGTTCTTGGTTCAGAGATCGCTAAAGACAACCAGAGGACTGCTAAAAACACAGACAGTGTAATGTGTTTTCTTAGAGAGAAGCTACTATCTCTGTGTCATCTGTTTTTGTGTCTTAGTAATGGACTAAAGATGCTATCCCGATTCACATTTGTGATAAGAACATTGCTCAGACGTGTGAAAAGTATTTTTTCTCAGCTCATAATGGAAAACAGGCAGAGGTAACCAAAGGTAATCAGAGGTAACAGAACTTCTACCTGAGCTCCTTCAAGTGCGTCTATGCATATAAGCTTTCAGTTAGAAAAGAGCTTTTAAATGCATGTTGTGAATTCAAATTCTTACTTTTTGTTTTGAATGCTTCATTCAAGTGTCATCACCAGCAGATTTTCCCAAGAAGAAAGGTCTTATTGAAACCATAGTGATTTTTTTTCACCTGACTTAATTCCAAACTGGTGACTATCTAGTTCAGGCTTAAGCACTACTCAAATTCTGAGGAAAGCAGTGCAAATATTTTCAGTGAGATTTGAATCAGGACCATTTTCTCTTAGGAGGTTTGTTCTTTTCCAGGCTTTTGCCCCGTGTAAGTGGCCAATATATCATTTTTTGCTTATCTAACACCATTAAGTTTTAGCAAATCCATTTTTAGTCACAGGAAGGATTATTGTCTCACGTTTCACCATGAAAACAAGGCTCTCACATAGTACTGAAGATGAAGCTGACAACTGTCCACTGCTGCAAGAACAAGCCTTCATGAAGTCTAGCTGTACCAAAATTACTGATTTGCTACATTTCTACTGTCTTGTCTTTTTACAGGCACTGTAGGCTGATGGCGTATCATTAAGGAGAACTCTAGTATTGTGTTTAGTTTAGACTTTTGCATTTTGTCTCCTTTGTTGGGCCAGACCTGTCTGAAATTAAGATCCTTGAGAATAAAACTCCAAGGAGCATGGGAAGTCATGAGTTTTCTGGTAGGATCAACACGAGTCCCTGAGGTTTAAATGTAAATGTCAAAAAAAAAAAAAAAAAACAACTTACAAATGGTTTGGTGGAGAAGACTACAAATGTCTGGTAAGTATCTTGGTACTATGCCATTTGAGGTAGCTGCTGGATTCCTGCCAAGCTTTGAAAGTGAAATGAACCTAGAGTACAGCAGGTTTAAAATATTTTGAATCTGTGCCATCAATCTGGAACTTGAACAGTATTACTCAATTTTCCATACTTTCTTTCTGAACCTGGCTGCACAGTAAGAAAATTTGAAGTGGTTTTCTATAAACCTGGGTGGCTTCATGTTTTTTTTATATAGAAACCATCTGAAGTGTTGTTTTCCCTAGGTTTTGACCCCAAACCAGGCAAAAGTTGGTCATTTCAGCTGAATTTCCTTTTGAGGTCTGGATTCTTTCCAACCTTAAGCTCTCATTCAAGCTGTAGAAGGTTCATATGTGCCTTCTTTGTGAACCTGCTGAGTTTACTCATCTCACACAGTCAGAACTCAGAGGTTCTACCAAGAAGTGAAGAGAAAAGATGCACAAGGAACAAATCGATCAAACCTGTAGTCCCTCAACACACAAAACTTCCATTAATTCTGTTGAGAGAACCATGCACAGTGAAGATTTAATCACCCCACCCCTTTGTCAGGAAGGGCGACGTCACGGGACAAGGAGTCAAAGTTCAATTCCTGTCTCTGATGCAGACTTCCCCTACAATTTTGGACAAGTCCGCCAGGGTAAAAATCCAGGTCATGTCACATGGAAATGAATGACAAAACTCTTATTGACATGAGGACAGGATTTCATCTTAATCTACTGGCATTGGAACTCTTGATCTTCCACCTGAAGCCCTTTATTTTATCCCGTTTATTGTCCCAGCCATTCGTGCTATAAACTGATGAGTACCTGCACAACACCCAGAATCAGCAGGAGCTGATTCAGTGCTCCTGTCATGCAGATGACAGACAGTAACAAATGAGAAGCACTTGCACTTGACCTGCATGGGAACAGATGGAGAATACAAGGCCAGAGGATTTCACTGGACAAGATCACAGCACCACACACACTCCATTGTTAAACTGCCCAGTGCCCTGCAAACATGCAGGATCTTTCTGTGGACTCTCCTGGCTAACAGAGCAAAGTAACACTTCTGGCACTACAGAAGGCTGTATTCATCGACAGAGTATTCACATTAAAAGCTGTTTTTAATCAATAATTTCTGTTAGTTGATTGGTTGGATCTAGGTACAAAGGTACAATTTACATAAGTCAGTAAAACAAAACCATTTCTAAATACATTAATTACAATTTTATAAAGTATTTTTCATCAACATGTGGACTTCAACTAATGTTAGCAGGAAGTGAAGAAAGACCTGAAAGTTGTGTGCTTACTTCCAGGTCTAGCTGTTCCTAACATCCAAGTACTTCCATCAGATAGATCATCTGCCAATTTGCAGGTTCAGCATTTGCACGTTTCCCACTAGATTCATGTTGCTTCCAGACTGCATGCTCTGCCTACAGCAGCATAACCTACTACATGTGCTTTCAGGAGCAGAGCCATTACAGAGGATGATAAACAAGTTGCACTGTCCATTCCCATGCCTGATATTCTGTCCCAGTGCTTATAAGTGCAGGAAAGACTGCACATGCTATCACCTGTACAAATACAGCACTGATATTTTTATCAGGGTAGGCAATGGTTCCAGCATATCCAGATACATCTCTAGCTTCAGTTTAGTTCCCCTCTCCATCCCAGATTTATACATGCACTTCTAGTTTTGTAGTTTCCCATTCCTCCATTGCCTGGAGGTGCTTCTACTGTTCTGTGTGTATCTTGTCTCCTCCCTTTCACATGTCTCTTCCAGAGACTTTCTAACTCTTCTTTTTCTATCTAAAGGAAGGAAGGTGACCTTGTTCTAAGCTAAGGAGCAACTGCATCCTCTCTTTTAAAGAGAAGAAACAACGCACTCTTTGGCTGCATCCATGATAGTAAACTAAATGTGCTAAGGAATGTTCCCTGGCCCACAGCAACATCTGGCACAGAACAGGCTGTCTCAATCCCATTCACTTCCTTTACCTGCCAAACTGGGGCGAGTGCATCCAAACTGCCTACTGGGAGCTGCCCTTGGCATGCACTAACTCCCGAGCCATATGTGGGAATCGTCTAGGACAGTGCTACCTGACCTGGGTCAGAGTGTTGCCAGCATCCACGCTACAAATTTCATAGCAAAAAGTGGTCTTCAGCTCTCAGGAACATTCCCTGGCATGGCTTCATTTGCTACAGTCAGTCTAGGCTTGATTCCTGTGCTGTTAGCTAAGCACACACAAATGACACTCTGCACAGTCACATCCTTCTAGGTTCTGCACACCAAATCCTCTAGTGATAGGGATGGCTATCAAAGCAGAAAACCCAGAGGTAAAACAGCATGGACAGGGAGAAAAAGATCAGCTTATCTGCAGTAGAATAAACAAACAAGGGGGGGGGGGGGGGGAAAGAGAAAAAAATTGTTTCATTACATGCCTTTCACCCCAAAATACTCCACAATTCACTGTCACATTTCTCTGAGTTCCTGATTCTTTTCCCAGCTCCATGTGTTTTCTGCAGCCCCTGTCACTTCCTCTATGATCTTTTTTCCCCTTCACACCCACTCAAAGCTATTATTTCTGAATCAAATTTGACACACATTTCTCAAATCATTACTTCTCTTTCCTATGTTATGTTTCTCTGCTTTAAATTCTCCTCTCCTACATATTTTTCCTTCTTCCTCAAAACTATCAAAAGCTCTTCTGTTTAATACAGTTACTCCATTGAATTTTTTTCTTTCATATCCTTGATCATATATTGTTCAAAATCTAGAATAATTCTTGGACTTCTTCCTAATCTCACAGGTACTTGTTGCCTTCTCTTGACACACTTCTCCTGCACCCATCCTCTGAGATTCAGGATACCACTAAGAAGTCTTTCCTGTTTCTTTCATAATCATAACTGAGTTCCATTGCCTCTTGTCTTGGTGCCCCTTGACTCTTCTCCCAGACTTTACATTACCCATTTTCAAATGAAAAACAATGAGGGAGAACACTTAAGCTATTTGCAGCCAAGGGGAGCAAAATAGAGTTTCTCACACCAGTGCCTGTGGCTTCCATCACAGTGCCCATAGTGGGACCACAGCACTGGTGCTTGCTAACTGGCAGGTTAGAAAACTTGGTAAACCTTGAGATTTTGCAGTGAGACCTCAGGGAAAGCCTGACCCTTCCATAGCCTGACACCCACTTTCACCCAAGACCAGCGGTTATTTGTTGTTCTTTGGGTTCTGCTTCAGATGTTCAGCTAGCACTGGTACTTCATTTAATTCAGTCCATGGATTATGCCAGTTGATTGTGCTCCCAGAGGCACTGATTCCCCTGACTGATATCTCGCATTAACTGAGGTCTAGAGTCAGTAAAATATTTAAGCTTCTATCTAAAGATATCTCTGTTCAACAGTGAGAACAACTGCACAGAGGGACTTGAGGTGCCTCAGGCAGTTCATCTGCAGCACAGACAAAATGTCCAAGCATCTACCCAGGTCCTTGTGTTGCAGCCTCGAATCCTGGTGTCAAACCCAGGTGTTTCTGAAGGATCCCAGGCACATCTACATGGAAATTCAACCATTCCTGTGAGGGCCTTGTGAGGTTTGAAGAAAATACAGGGCATGCCTATAGCTCTCCAGTGTTTGCTGCATAATAGCAAGATTATCAGTTGAGTTTCAAGTGGTAATTGACAGCATCTGCCAACTTTGGAAAGCTCACAAACAGAAGGGAGGACCACAAGCAGTCCCAGAAGTCCCACATTTGTTGGGCACAGTAACTAAGCTTAAGCAGGAATAACTGGCAATATACTATGGTCTGCAACCTACAGGAAAACAGAATAATCTGATGATCAGGAAAAAACATTTTGACATTGTTCGTTCATATGTGGCTTGAACCATGAAGCTTTTGTCAAATTTTAAATTAAATTTCAATTTCTGAGCCCATTCTTTTTCTCTGGACAACATTAATCTTATTCACCAGAAAATCTAATCTGCTAATTTTCTAAGATTTCTCTATTTGTAACATTGAAGCCTTTTCAAAGCTGAAAAATGAACAAACCAAACAAAGAAAGAAAATATTAAAGAAAATGTCAGGAGTGACCAATCCCCAGACATTAATCTTTACATTGCATTCAGAGGCAAAAGAAAGTAGGGTGCAGGGAGGGAAGAAAGAAATATTAATAGAAGAACAAAATATTTGTTTCCAATTAAAAAAAAATTAGAAGAAACTGAAAGCTTTTCCTAAAAGTTCTGGTTTTGGAACAAAGCCATTTTATATTGAAATATTTTACTCCAAGTATTTTTCCGTCAGCCCTAGATTAAACTGTTCAAGTTGAACTTTTGCTTCATTAGCTGTTTAGCAGTTTCAGGCAAATCTACAAGACACAGACAAGTCTTAGAAATCACCCCAAGTATTTTGTGGTCCAAACAACATTTTTTTTCTTTGTAGGATTTTACCCCTCCTCTCAATTTTAAGACCATTTCATAGATTTCATTTGATCTCTCTTGGTCTTTAGGCTCTCAGAAAAAAAATTGTTGAAACTATGTGATAGAAAATTGGGGATTTGGCAAGTAAAACAAACAAAACCAGCAACTTTTCATGAGGATACTTGCTTTCTGAAGGGCATTTTTTGTTCCTTTTTTTTCCAAAAAAAAAAAAAAAATTAGAAATGCATCCAATTTTCTGGCCTGAAATCTTTAAAGGAAAAGGATTTCCAACAGAGCTACTTAATTTCAGTGGTGAATTTTTCATAATCTTTATAAGTTAAAGAATGTGTTTCGGCAATGACAATTTCTGTCATAAGTCATGCTTTCTTATTTTTATGAGCAACAGAGTCCCACAGAGATCTACTGAACACTCTCCATTTCAACTTAACTGATGAAGTTTTCAGTCATGCTACAACCCAGGCATGTACAGGAACAGCTACTGGCTTAGCAAAGCCCATGGTTTCTTTGCAAAAGAAATTGCTTCTGTTGCTGGTAGTGATACCTGCACACAATGGAGGGGTGAGAGATTGTATCCAGACTCGGAGCAAACACCCTGGAGGAAAAGTGAAACACGGCTTTCAGAATCACGCAGGTTACACAGATTGTTGACTGAAAACTCCGCCAGTCTTCTGCTGCATTCACTTTGTCTTGCACTTGTTCTCTACTGTCATTAAAAATTACGCCAAAGAAAATTTCCAAGGAACCAGGGGACTGTGTGCAATCCGAGGAATTTCAGGGTGGAGTTAAATAATTTACTTATCAGGGCCTAACATCTTACGCTTGGCTGGTTGTTCTTACAGAAGTGGTCCTTTACAAGGATGGAGGGGACAGGGGAGGTCAATCTATATTCCAGTTCTCTCACTTTCTTCCCCCTCAGCCCCAGCACACTGTTATTTTGTGTTTATTTACTCATCTCATACTAGGACGTTTCTGCCCAGAGGTGGATACAGCTGTAATATCACTGTAAGCACAGTGCCTCAGTCCTTCTTCCCAACCTTCAGACCAACCACAGCCAGGATGTTACTAGTGAGCAGAGAAAAGCACCAGTCTTCTCTCTCTCTCACAAGTTACAAACACCTACTTCTTTTGCAGATACACAAAAGTTTAAAGGAATAAGTTACATGCCTTTCTTCTTGCTTTATCTTACTTTATCTCACTGCAAACACCAAATGCTTATGATCTCTCCCACTTACAGGTCCTTTGGGACTGTAACAAACCAGTGACATACCTCAGTACCCAACATGCAAAAGTCTTTTCTTTATGCCTGAGAGACCCCACAAACCTTAGTATATATATATTTTTTTTTTTTTATCAAGGGCATAGAGTTGTTGAGTCCCATCTTGCTGACTTCTTTGCTTGTAGCTAGAAACATTTTCTGGCTCCCTACCCAGCCAGCCAGCCCTTATTCTCTCAACAGCAATAATCACATCCAAATTAGATTTGCTGTTAAACAACATCCCATTTCTTTCAGAAACAGGAAAAATGAAAACATGTATAGGAAAGCCTTTATTCTCATTCATAGCAACAGGATGTGGGGTTACCATGGGTCATGCAAGCATATGGTACAAAAGGTGAATAATTGTTGAGAAACTTTGCTGTTGAGATAAGACTGTAGGAACTGCATTTTCTCCATAAGGGTTTAGCATTCCTACTGGCAATGACTATTGTTTCAATTCACACAAAAATTTGATTTTGGGCTGACCACAAGTACTTCTTTATTTTGGGTTCAATCACTGAACCTCCTTCCATCATCCCCAAGTAACATTTGAAAAAAAAAATAAAAAAGGTAACAACTTCTATAATTCTAATCTAGAATGTACTTCCTAGGTCACAGTTTCACACTGCTTCATTCCTCTAAATTTAGGGGACCCTGATCTTTTCTTCCTTTTTATACCTAGCCAATTTTGCTCTGAAAAATGCAGGCCTACACAGTGACTTGGATAAGAGAATGTGGGTCAGTCTTTGCTGTAGACATTTCTGACAGAAGAGCTTCTGTTACTAAGGTAAGCTCTAGGCATTGGGAGAATAGAGGGATTCTGTACAGTTACTTTCTCTAATGTACTTCTCTAAGCATCTGCTCTCAAAACCAAAACACAGGACATTATAAAGCTACCACGTGGTTCTAGTGACTTCTCAAAAATACCCCAACAAAAACTAACCAAACCAAAAACTGGAAACAGTATAAAAAAAGATGACAAGAAGGATGAAAAGCATGGGGTAGCCTATGTTTGAGGAGAAATCTAGAGCTCTTCAGCCTTGAAAGAGACAAATGGGAGGTAAAGACATGTAAGAGCTTCTATAAAGTCACTTTTCTCACTGCTCATAATGAAAAAATGAGAAGTCATCAAAAAAGTCTTAAGTAAATAATTGAAGTAAATGAAAATTATTTTAATTAAGAAGGTGGAATTTAACTGTGAAACTGCTTCATTACTTTTATTTACATGCAGAAAATACCACTTGAACTTTTTTATGTTCTAGGACTATAATTACTTCAGTCCTTGACTGGAATGTTTGGCTTAAACTTTATTTAAAAATAAAGGTTTTCTTTAAGGGTGAATGTATACACGTACAGAAAAAAAATGAGATTTCAGGGTTCTGCAGTAGACCATGAAGGCACACTTTAAAAAGCAAGTGCATTGGAAAATCCTTAATCCAGGAATGTCTGATATGCAATAATTATGTTCTAATATATATTGAAAATATTTTCAAATACTTCTAGACAAAGTTATTTGGGTCTGAGAATGGTCACAGTCAGAAGAACACTGAAGAGTTGAACAGAGTGAAACCTGAGTTTCTTTTTTCTTTCTTTTTTTTTCAGATAGGTACGTTGCTTCATTGAAAAGGGATGTGATGTGCCAGAAGAATTAATAAGAGTTCATTCACACAAATATTATATGGTAACATGACACCAGTAGTACACTGTGAGTGGGCACCAGTAGTACTGGGATAATAATAGATTACCCATTAAAAGAGCCCTATTAGAGTCTGGAAGGTGGGCAAAGATTCTGAACTGCAAAGTGAGCATCTCAGCCTTTAATGCTGTACATAAAATTAATGCTTATATGTCTTATCTGAGGAGCTGCTGAAGGATTGGTTCATTTAATGAAAGACAATATTCTTTCAGCATTTTAGACCTTGCAATACTACACAAAGGAGTGCTGGTATTTTCTGGCATTAGCCATAGGATATGGGTTGGGTCATAAAAGACCTACTCACTGGATTTAGTAGCTAAATTATATCCCCTTGCACTGCAAATATTTTCTTAATCTTGGAAAATTAGATAATGAAAGCAAATGTTTCAACCCAAACTAACAACTACCATAGATGAATTCAAGCAATTAGGAAAGAACAAATCAATTACCGTAGAAGAGAAGACAGGGCAAACTCTCAGAATTCCTCACAGTCATAAGCAGATTTAGTGACGAGTTGCAGATCTCTGCTAACAGTAATCACCTCTTTTCCCCGTGGTTTACCATCACAGTGTCACCATGCACTCTGAAGGTCACGGGGGTGCCCAACCAACTCTTCAAGTGGGAGCACTTCTGGAGGTTTTTACCCTCAGTTCCTGGCTTTCCATTTCTAAGGGCTGCATTGGCTTTATGGTTCTTCTCAAGAAACAAAACAGTATTTTTTATAGAGTTATATTTGTTCTCAAGAAACAGAAGGCCAGTGACTCCTGAAATTCTCTTCTGAGACCATTTGCCATCATGAGTGCTTATAAGAAAGGGCATTGTTAAGATCATCAACTTATTCCCTCAGCAGAAGTCCCATTGATTTGCCTGAAATACACTCTGAGACATTAATGGCAACTATTGTACATTCTTGGAGTTCATTTTCTGCCCTATTCGTCATTCTTGATGTATAGTACTTTTGGCTAACCACAGTTAACCACCTTCAGTTCAAGAAACCCATTACATTCTGGCACTGAAACCTCTGTTCTTCTGCCCTGAAGTCTCTAACATCATCTCTGTGCAGTGAGATGTATGATGTTTTGCAATAGTGCTCAACGTGAATACATTTGTTAAACACTCCAGAATATATTCTCATAACCAAACTATTTCTGCTAACCCATGCAAATATTCATAAAAGGTTGGCTGAAAAGAGTAGAAATTTATGGACTGCTGAACACAATTGGTTATTAATTCATCTGGAATCCTGTATGTGGGGGAAGGGATAATATACTACAAATTCCTAAGTGGTTGTTTTTCTGAGATGTAACATACAGCAATTCAAATTTAAACAAAACTTTTCTCATTAAAAACAATGTAATCCAAATTGAGTCAAATTCAGACAAAAGCAAGCAAGATCTTCCTATTGTTTCCACTTCTTTGTTTATCAGCATTCTGTTTCTTAGAAACCTGCTAGTACTTTAACTCTGATAATGCACTCCGGTCATTGGAGCAAACAAAGTTACACATTATGAAACCTAAGGAGCAGAAAAGATAATTTAAAATTCCATTAGCACTTCAACAGTCAGCACAGGGACATTTTGACACTACCTAGTGACACCCTCCTGATCTCAGCATGTTCCATTTCACTTCCAACACCTTTGCAAAAATCTCTGCTTAGGCAAGGATCTCCCTGAAAAGAGCCCTCATAGACCACTTCATGCTTCCTCTCATAATCATGCATATTCTAATCATGCCCTTTTCAAATTGAAGGCTTTTATCAATTTCATGATAAATGGACACTTTCTGAGGCTAAAAGGGTAATCTGTGAAGTAGTTTCTATCACATAGATTCCCATGGTAATATGGTCTGTTTTTACCTCAAGTGATTTATAAACATATACGTGAAACCACTCCAAAGTCAATCCAATAACCAGCAGTTGCATTTCCCAGTCTGAGTACAGTTCTATCACAGTCATATCTGTGTATTGGAAGGATATGCCCCCAGATCATCTTGTTCCAGAAGTACAATCTCTAATCCACATAAACTTGTCTCATTTTGGACCCTTTTCTTAATAGAAAAATTAGTTTGAAGTCCTCTGTGCTGTCTCCTTGTAATCACAGGAGCATTCATTACTGTCCCCTAGTAATGTGCTCAGTGGAATATTTATAATAAATCAGGGAATCAGGTTTACTTAGAAATAGTAATGAGGCTGTGAATCTCTGGGTGGCCTCTCTCTTTTGAAGTCGTTCCACTAGTCCAGTTACCTTACTGATGTTCAGTCAAATTCCTTTGTCACGACACACAAATCATGGTAGGTTTCCTAAATAACCAGTCTTACTCATCCCAATTGGATATTAGTTCTCACTCAATTTAAGGCTTTTTTCTTTTCTTTTTTTTTTTCTTGGCATGCACTGCATAGATTTCTATAACACATAATAATTTCTGTCTCAAATAAGTACATCATCAATCATTATTTCCAGTGAAAGAGATTTTGGTGCATCGTATGTGTCAGTGGAATTCTGCAGTGAAAGCACTTCAACTTATCTGCCCAAGGAGAAAATTCTAACTCAATACCCCAAAAAACATAGGCAGGAGGGAAAAAAAACTTAGAAACTAAAATAATTTAAAGAAATAATGTAGGTTTGGCCTTTCCAGCTTTTCTCACAGGCTGAGAGATTACTTGATAGCTTTGCCTCCCTTCTAAACATACACAGTGGCCATACCATCACTCAAGTTCACTGACTTCTGACTTCAGCACTTTTTACATCTGCTAAGACCTTTAACTTTCTTCCCCAAGGCTCTGAAAGGATTGTTTTGCACTGTACATATGTTTTGGCAGAAAACTAGGATGTAAATTTCTGTGTTACATCCTTGTTACATTTCTCAGCGTGAAATGATAATTATAATTTATACAGGTATAACACTGCCTATGCCCCATCCAGTAGACCTGCTAAACACCTTATGGTTATCAGAATGGCATTCAACTATTTTAAAAGCTGAGTGCTGGTCATTTACTATGTTAGTGTGATTTTTGTCACTCAGGTGCCTATTAGCTTTGCTGCATGAAAAGAGTTTTACTGTTCTAATACTAAGTAACCACTAAGCTTTCTGTTAACTATTAGATTTGTCAATTGCATTGCTTTGAAACTGCTTATACAAACACTGCTAATATCACAAAACTATTCTGAAGGAAGCAGATATAGCACAAAAGAGAATAATCACATCCCACAGCTGCTCCACACCCAAGCTCCCACCACTCTTAGAAACAGAATGCACAGAAATAGATTGCAACTCACCTCTCTTTGCCTCTCAGGGACCTTCTCATCCTGGTTCTTGAAATCTTCATCTGGGAAAGCAATTTTGTCTTGTTCCCTGCTTGCCCCAAGGAAGTACATAAACCAGCTCAGCAGCTCCTGCTGCCTCACAGAAGGGCTCTTTAGTAGGAAAGTTGAGTAGTGGAGACCGAGGAAGACTGGAGGTTTCCAAGACCAGACTAAAGAAGGTTCTAAGCAACCTGGTCTGATCTCAAAGCTGGCCCTGCTCAAGAAGAAGCAGAAGAAGCAGAAAAAAAGTCTCCTCCACCCTGAGTTAGTCCATTATTCTACACTTCAAAATGTTATAAAGTTGTATCTCCTTCATTACTGACTTTAGAGAAAAATTATAAATTCAATCATGACAATCCTCCTAAAAACACTCCTAGAATCCCCATCTTCCTTGAGGTAGTCAGCCTTAATTTTCCTCCAGCCCTAGAATTGCAATCAGCTGTGGATATCAGCAGTCTGGTGTCTGTTAAGGACTTGCCAACTAAGATGTTATTCACAGATGTATCCCCTTTACACAAGAATCATGTTCCTCTTCCTCTGATTACTGACCCATTATTATGATCATTCAGACAGCAAATGAGATGGCTATTACTTCCTTTAAACTTTTTTTGCATCTTGGTTTTAGAGTAGAAGTATGCCAGAAAGCAAGGTCTGAAACAGAGCACAAGATTACAGGAAAATGGTCTGAAAGTCCCTAAAGGACACTTGAAAACATATTCATACTCCTTATGGTTTATATCAAGGATATAAACTCATATATCAGGGATACCAATGCAAATCCTGACTCTGCTGATCCCAAAGTCAATGAGAAAGTCAGGTTTCCCTTGCCCAGAGAACCTTAGGCTGATAATGTTAACATGCCTTAAAACCTTTTCAGATATGGTAAAATTAAACCTGCATTACATATTTGCAAGATTAATCCCTAAGATCTAAAACATGCATTTATTTCTGGCCAGACAAAGTAATAAACTGGACAAGAATCTAAAATAAGACCTAGATCTAATAACTCCCTCCTGCAAATTCATAAATATCTGTCCATATCTGAGCAGCTACACTGAAGCTATTATATATGATAGTAACTTCAACTTTTCTACCCCTTTTGGGGAATTTGACTCCAGATATGCTACTCCTTCAGGTTGATGGCTATCCTAAACAAAATCAACCCAGTTGCATATTGAAGTGTTTCAGAACAGAGGTCTTACACAGTGGAATACAGATACTCATGAACAAAACCACTCACAGATATTTCAATGTGAAGTCAAGACTGTATTTTTCCTATGTAGTGTTCAGTTTCTAAAATTGTAAGCTTTCAACATGATAAATCCTGCAATTACAGTTCCATAACTTTTATTCCTTTAAATATGTTTTTGTATTGCACTTCTGCTTACAGAAAGGCATAATTTTCTGTGTATAGTCACTAGTTCTGTGTCATCTGTTTGCTTTTTTTGTTTTGTATGCAGAATTTAAATACCACAATGACATTCAGATCATTCAAAAGGGAAACTAAGATCGAAATGAAGTAAAATATTGTCCCAGAAAAATCTCATTAGCAAAGAACTACTTCCAGACCTTAGCTTCACAAAAGAAGCCAAGAATAATTCCCTCAAACACGGAATTTTGATATTAGAAAGGTAAGTCTAAACAGTGATTTCCTACATAAGACTCAAGTCTAGTCTACCTTATCAGGCTCAGTATTTCTGTGTTCTTGAAGTGTGAAATATTTCCTGAGCATAATTTTTGTAACAGATCTTCTCTATAACCTGTATGTTTGAATTCTGACCATTCAGCTCTATCCTCTCTTCTAATTTTTATTTTTACAATCTTAAGACCTTGGTCTGCCTCAGCTCATCATTTTAAACTACTATTGGAGCTTTATTTTGAGCCACTCTTTTAATTCTTAGATGAATTTTATAACCCCTAATATCACTATATGCACTGGTGAAAGCAGTAATTTACTGTGACTACTCTGCAAAGCAATAGCCTATGATTCTTAAAAGAATCACGCCTTGATTACCTGCATCTTCTTTTTCTGAGACTTCTTCCAGAACTGACTTCACTCCATGCAAGCCCCTCTCTCTTGAGTTATTACTCCACGTATTTATTTGGCCTTTATCTGACTACCTCAGATATGAGAAATAGTAACTGGCCTTGCAAACTCTAACCTGTCATATCAAAGAACCAGTTCCACTGATTCCATTTTAATTGTTCTACTTTTAGAGTAAATCAGAAATTTCACAAGGATGAGCTGCTGTAAGGCAGGTCTTATACAAAGGATTTCTTCAGTGTGAATGGAAAATATAATTCTTCACTATTGACTCAGGGCATGCTTTTTAGAAGTGCCCATATCCTCCACTCTGACCCCACCATCCAAACCTGATTTGATGAAGGGTTCAATATTTGGAAGAGTATTTGTTGAATATCTAATTCTAGTTTCTAAAAAGAAAAAGTCATCAAGAGTTCCACATTTCCAGGAGAAAGTTTTCATGTTCAAAAAGCAGTGCATTGTACTACCTTAGCATATATTATTTTCAAATAGATGTTCTTGTCTTTTTATGGATATTTCTTCATATATTTAAACAATTTAAAAAGGCTATGGTTTCTTATTTTGATATCCACTTACTAGTGGCAGCACTAGTGTCTTTCCCTTAGACAAGCAGGGGGCAAAGATAAATGAGTGCAGAGAGCAGAGACCAGCTGGTACTGAAGTAGCACTAGGAAAGGTAGAAGGTTGATAAAACCTTAATGGGACACAACACAAATTTGCAATTCTATTCAGGCAGTTCTGGCAGCAGGGGGAGGAGAGGTAATCATAACTTCAAGCTCTCCCTTTTCCTGTCCCTAGTGAGATTCAAAAGGGATATTTTGGTCCTGTTGCTGCCCAGGACCAAGACACAGCCATGACAATCTGTTTATTTGTCTGCAAGCACAGTGGATATATGCACAGTCCAGCTCCCACTTATCACCAGGGCTTGGTGACATTTAGTCAGTCTTCAGTGTTCTTCTTTTAGTCACAGCTGAGGATCTTAAATTTTTCCAGTAGTCCATCATTAACAGCTCACTGAACATAACAGGCTATCAGTGTCACCCTCCTTCCAGTGTCTAGTTCCATAATCAGATTAAGTTATATCTCAATTTTATTTCCTGTACTCATTGCAATATTTTTTTTGGTCATATGATAAACACTTTATATTATTTCTTACTTCTCCTATTTTTGTCTCTCATACATGAGCTAAGACAGCTGGATAAGGCAGCACAAGTATTTTGTCACAGTAATATGATGTTCCACTCTCAAAATCACTCCTTTGGAAAGCCCTGGGATTCTGGCAAACACCATAAATTATTGTTTGGTCAGATCCACACCTCTAAAACACTGTTCAGAAGCACTGCTTATTATGGTATTTGGCTGAAATGCCCCATCTGTCCTCACAGTCCAGGCTTTTAGCATACCTTTAATTGAGCCAAATTTAGTCTGGTTTTGCTGACAGGTAGTCTTACTGTCTTAGTCCCAAACTTTTGTTACTCAATGGACAGTGCTTTTATTTTTTTTATTTACCCCTGATACATTTGCACCTCGCAATTCTAAAACCTCCCACTCTACCCCATATCACAGGTTTGACTCAACCCAGAAGTGCCAGGTTTCTTTAATCAAAGAACTGTCTCTGGTGCATAAGGCAGGTTGGCTGTCAAGGCTCCTTCCAGACTCTGAGGAAGAGAGGTACATCTTTAAGCTCTGAGGGCAACACACAAAACTTTGACAGGCTCCAAATGAAGGTATTTCTTGACCCATCTCTTCATAATTTCTGACAATCAGCACCCTCCCTTCAAACAGAATAGGACTTGGGTCAGCAATGTCCTCAGTCTGGTCTTCTACCAGTGAATACATACTGCTGGTGTCACCTAGTCCTACAGGGGTGACACTAAAATTAGTGGGTTTCCTTGCTTACCCCTGTTCATGGCAGGAAAGCTTGCCCCTGTACCTCTTTATTCTGCCCTCCTTCTTCCCTGTGGCTTGACTACACCTTGTTAGTTGATCAACACCAGCCAAAATGAATTGTTTCTCCATAATTATGTGTACTAAGTACCCCAGCTACATGCTACCTTTGAGACCTGGGAGTCTTTCTGTCTGCCAACCTCCTACCATATGTCTGGGTCTCAATCAGCCTTTCCAGAGAGGCAACCAAGATGTTTGAAACAGCAGAGTTTACCAGCATGAGGAGTAAAGAGCCGAGGCTGAAAAAATGTCACCACGCATTTAATATATGAAAATTATTTGTCCTCATGTGTCTGACAGTTTTCTGGAACTAGTCAGGAGCTTAAAAATCAGGCTTTCTGGGTCCTCAGATAATTGTTCTTAGAAAATTAAGCCCCACAGAAAATAAAGAAAACTTCTTCAACTCTAACCCTTACTTTTGCTCTAACATGCAAAGTAATTAAAAAACCAAACAATCATTACGTCAAAAACAGTCTTTCAGTCCTTTGGTCAGGTCCCTTTTGTCTGCTCAGCAGGTACTTCTGCCCTCACCATAGAGCTCTCAGGGACTCTGGACAGTGCCAGAGACTGCCTTGAAGGTGGTTCACAAAGGTCTGGGGTCTGTAGAGAATTATCTATAGATAGCCTAAGAGCAAGGAAATAGGACATCTGCCAGTCATCTTTGCCCTTACTCTTCCAGAAACCTGGCAGAAATCACAGGGCATCAATTTCTGCTCTGATCAATGGCATCTCACACAACTTTTTGTACTCACTTTCTTCATGTATTTTTTTAATATTTAATCAAACACCCTTTATGTTTCTCCCATGGCTAAATGGGATTTTGGCCGCTCAGTCAACAAATCTCATTCCTCTCATTCACTTTTTCTCCTCTCTATGATTAACTTACCCTCCTGTGATGCTGCTCCCTGTGCCACATGCTTCTCTAAATTTCTGTGATCTGTTTTTCCACAATTCTCTGACTTCTGAATCTGTTATTGCTGTATGGTTCTGTTATCAAAATCTTCCTAATTTGTCTTTATTTGCACACAAACATACTTACCTTCATCATGTCCTGCAATGCTTCAGCACTAGCACTTTGCCCCAAAGGGGACTGGTGGTCCATAAAGATTTGGAAATTTTTGTATTATTGACCAGAACACAGAACCTTAGCCTTCATCAAAGTATCGTCACTTATGAAAACATTACAAGGGTTCTCAAAATACCATTAATGTCCATTTCTCCCCAAACAACAAGATTTTTATTTAGAAGTGTGTTATCTAGAGTCTTATTCCAGGGATGAATCATAGGAGATCAACAGAAACATACTCCAGGAATAGAATAACTGAACTCCTTTGCATTTCAAAAGAATACAGAAAGACATCTTTTCCTCTCAGCTGAAAAACAATATGAAATAATTTTTTAATCCCACAGAATTACTGCCATAATCTTTTTCATTTCATCTTCATTATGATCTTGATGACATGTAAAAGAAAGTTTTTGTGGTCCAAATTTCAAAGTAGGGCTTTATAATGAGGGCCTTGATCAATCTATGAGACAGACTTTGAAACCAGAGAATTAAAGTGAAAAAAGTTGATTAAACACAGATCATTAAGGCAACAGCAGTCAATCAAATTGATGAATTATGGGTTATAAATTCTTTTTTATTATTACTTTTTAAATCATGCAGGTCCCTGGGGCTTGACCTTTTTACACTTTTATTTTCAGAGATGCAGCAACATAAACATGAACTTTAGTGACTTGTGAAATGGTAAACTTTTCTGGACTGTAGCCTTAGACTTTATTTGCTTGTGAGTTCCTCATCTATATTCTTCAAAGAAAACAAACTCCAAACAAATCAGTTAAACACATCTTCAGGTACAAAGGCTTTAAAAGAAAAGCAGGAATTGCATTGTAACACAAGTGGAATGTCCTTTTAAAAAATTGAGGTGTTGTGTCACTCACATTGACTTGCAGTTGCCTTGGGTAATAAAGGCTTAAGTTTCCCTCTTTTGCAATGGAAACATTTCATAGAATGGTCCTGGCCTTTCATTACCCCTCGGACATTGAAAACTATGAGGTGGAAAACATCACACAGCATTTTTTTGTCTCGGAGCAAGAATGGAGGCATGTGCATGAGTAAGACTTTCTAGGGATCAGCTAGAACAACTGATCCGAATGCACAGCACCATCAAGAGGGACTATCTCAGGAGCAGAGCAGGGAAGGCAGAGCTGGTCCTTCTTTTCTGTCTATGAAAGGAAAACATGACTTTGTCCTTTTATGGGCAAAAGCCCTTACTTTCATCTGTGTACACAGGTGCTGATCCAAAGCCACTGAAATCAAAACAAATATTTGCATGGAGTTCAGAGGACCCTGAATGAAACCTACAGCCACTTGCTCCAGCTGGCATGTGAAGGGGGAGGTAGAATCAGGTTCCTTGCATACCCCATGGTTCTTTGCCCTCCTGTTCACCCTCACAGTTGAGGAGTCCCTGCACCACCAGCACCCAGGCCACTTTACCCCAGTGATAAAAGTGGTCAAGGAACAAGAAGGGTGTCAGATAGAGAAAGGGGGATGGGGGAAGGCATGATGGGAAGCTTGTTATCCAGTTCTGCTGAGTAAGGATTGTCCTTACTTTTCCCATCTGATCACTAGAAAATTATTTATAACTGTCCTTGTGGGAAAATACACAAGATAATAATGAGTTCTATACAGCAAACAGCTGAATCACAGTGTCCCAACTGCACATTCTCCAGCCCTTGAGCTCAGCCATCTAGGAAGTGCCAGAAACTAGAATGCAATTTATAAAAAAACTTGCTCATATCTTTTAGGCAGCCAATGTTTGCCTGCCATTGGCTGCTGGAGTCATTGCTTTCATCTAAATTAAGAGTGGTCACAAATATTCTCATAAACTCAGTAGTCATCCAACTGTGTGGTGTGAGCCGACAGCTGCGTGACACACAAGAGTCAGAACAGAACTGGCAGGTGAGCCAAGGAAGTTTTGGCTGTCCTTTGGAAAAGAAGACTTCTGCAATGTTATTTAAGCCTTCTCTAAAATCAACTGCACTGCAGTGACAAAAAATAAAATTTTAAAAAAAGCCTATTTCATAAGTCTTATGAGCCAGGAAAAAAAAACATCCTGTGAGATGGACTTTGCAACTAGGTCTCTTTGTTAGCTAAGAGTTAAATTCAATTGTGCAATCAGAAAGTATGGCTTAAAACCTGACTCCCAAATCAAAGAGCCCTGTATTCCTGTTTGGGAGTTCTCACAGCCTTTCCTAGCTGACTCCTTCCATTTGTTACCACCTCAACTTTAACACTCTGTGTTGTCACTTGGGTTTCCTCCTATTTTGGTACATTACCACCTCTAAAACTGTTTCAAACACAGCTCTTAACCAATAACATGGCTCCCATTTATCATTTAAATAAGCAACATTTTTTTAATACTAATAGATTGCCACAGGTTTGTCCAGGGATAAGGGATACAGAAGCTTTGGAAGTGAAGTTTGTAATTAAAAAACATTCCCCAGCTGACGATTACTGAACTATTTATAATTAGTCCTGTAGGACAATTGTAAGGTACTGATGAAGCAAGATCATCCTGTAAATTAGATGTGCTTTATTCTTGTCCACAGAATAATTTCCTGTGAACCCCATGATGCTTTATAACCTGATCCTTCCTACAAGGCAATGACAAAGGGGCTCAAGGTCAGTTTGCATGGGGTTTTGAGCATCAGGTCTGGGTTGCTCCATGGCAGAGGGGGCTGGAGCCAGATCCAAATATTCTATGATTCTGTGAATAAAGTCATGACTCTCAATTCACTCAAATCCAGATAACTGCCAATCACTACAGATTAGATTTTTATTTTGTTTAAATTTTGATTAAAATTACTAGTAAACACCCAAGAAGCTCTGCAGGGGTGGTACAGCTTTTGATCCCTGCTGTTCATGTCTGTTTACTTCTGCAAATGTCCACTGCAAGAGGAGTTGTGGTTCTTCACATTTTTCTGTCCAGCACAGGTCAAGAGTGTTTTAAGATCAAGTCTTCTTTGGACCATGAAGTAAAGAAAATATCCAATGTGGAAGCACATCTTCATCAGAGACATCTGTGATGCCATCTTCTGGAAATGTACAGTTTAATGCCTCTTTCACACTCCATATTCTTTTGAAGAAAAATAAACAGAAAGGCAACTAAAATAGCATCTTCACACAGAATATTATCAGCTGGAGATTAGTTTAGGGTGACACTGACTTTTTTCCACATTTTAAAAATAAAGCAGATATGTGTTAACTTTTCATTTTCATCATTTAATCCAAAATGAGCAAAATCAAACTAAAGCAACACCTGGCTGCTGCCATAGGACTTATGATAAGAAGTTACACCTAAATCAGAGGCTTGAAGGTGCCCAGCTGAAGCAACCTAGATATTCTTACTGTCACCTGTGAGTTTTTGATAAATCCTGCAGTACAATGGCAAACAAGAATGTCATTCAGACTTGGAAAACTTTATGGGCAGCAGGAATAGCTGAACACTGGAATAGGCTGGCAATCCTATGGCATTTCTGTCAGCAAAGAATCATAACAAGAAAGCAAAACTGCATAACAACATATGGCTGTTTTTTCAGCCCATTTTAAATTATTTCTTTTGTCTGAAAAGGTAGATTATTGGGGTGTTTTTTGGTTTTTTTGCAAACTTTGGGTTTGTGCTGGATGTGACTATGTTTGCAATGTCACCTGCAACACCAATCACATAGAAAGGTCAGGAAATAGGACTGGATTTCCTGTAGCATGAGCACCCAGTTTCCCGAGATCACATGCTTTCTGTTATATGACCTTTTTTTTATAAGCCTGCTGAAAATCATCACTAGACCAATATACAATATTCTTCTTCTACCCTTCCACCACCTTTTTAGATGCTAACAATACAGAGGTGGCTCAGGCAGCTTTCTAATACTTCAGTGCAGAACACAAGAGGAAGGAGTAACCTACCAGCAGTAGTCCTGAAAGGACAGTTTCCTGAGTTTCTAAAGAAGAAGGATGTGTGGCAGTCTGGCCCCGAAAGTGAATGGAAATTGAGTCATTTATCTGAAATGAATTATTTGGATTGTAGGTGAATTCATACCCATACATCAGTTTTACAGGTATGCTTACTTTGAGAGCAGTGCATCAAAACCACAGCTGTTCTTACAGGCTTAGTTCACAGCTAAGAGTAGTTTAATGGATGGGAAATGCTGCCAAAGCATATATGCCCACATATATTTGGGTTTTTATTCATTTATTACATTTATACACACTGAATTACAATACCATAGAACAATCCTATGAGGGAGGCTAGAGAAAGGAAGAGTTCACTAGGCTACAACTGTGGTTTAAAAATATAACCTGGGAAGGTGTGTTACTTCATAATTTTAGCCCAGCTGAGTTCTAGAGAAATTTCTTTGCAAGTCTATAAATGAACAAGGTGTATTAACATTTCTGGAGGAATCTAGGGCAGACTGGAAATGTAATAGAAAATAATATTCCTGTTAGAGAATCCTTTACATTCCTAGGTGAGGTTATCATTCCCCATTGAATTCTGCTGAACTTTTCCATAAGAAGACAATATAGAATGAATTAATGGGTACATACGTTGTTGGCCATATTAAGACAAGAATAAAAATGGGCAGTTTTTTTAAGATGTATCCAAACCAAATTCTCTGCTGATATAAATCATCCCAAATCAACTGAACCTGATTAATAGTAAGTTAAGAATCCACTCAAAATTCTCTCTCATTGGCTCAGAAATTTGTTTTTCTTCCTATAGACTGAATTTACATAAGTTGAATTCTTATGGGCAATAGACAGAGTTGAAGCTGATATACTGTCTATTAAAAGGACAGGATATGAGCAAAAAAAGATTTTGTAATTATTTTTTTTATCACAAACTATGAGATTCAGTGGGTTAAGTCTAGCTACAGCGTCCTAAAATGACATACATTACACAATCTCCTTGTGTCACGCCTTTGTTACACCTCTAAATTAAGTGGCAGTTGGAAAAGAGGCTCCTTTCACATAAGAACATTTGATTCTTGAAAATGTTCCTGATCCTATAGGAGAAATAAAATTAAAAGGCAGCAGCAACAATATCCAGGTGAATTCACTGTGACAACTGGGAAACTAAGCAATGAATATAAATTAAAAAAAAAATACCAAAAGGGGAACAGGTCCTGTACCCAAACTCATGGGACTAATCCATCCTAACAGTCCAGAACTTGCCAAGGGAAGGAAAAAAAATGAAGCTGAAGTGCTTGCAATGGGTAGAGGATGATTTTGGAAGCACAAATACCAGAGTATTAGATGAAAGAAAATTTAAAGGCAGTGGGAGTAAAGTATTGGATCACAAAGGGAAAAGAAATGGGCTGAGGAAGAAAGGCACAGAAAAAACCATCTGCAAGCAGCACTAGTGATGGGGAGAAAAGAAGCAGGAGACACACACCCAGGTGCACCATTGCCAAGCAGCCTGAAACAAAACCCAGCATCATTTGTGTGGGGATTTTTTCTCGCGCTTGCTCTTTAGATCAAAAGGAGAGCAGCAATGCAATCTGCTCTTTGCAAAGAGCACTTTCAGCCAAGAGAAGGAGAGTGCATACACTGGAACATCTGTTCCAAGAAGCCACTTGAAAAATAATCTTATAATAGCATGGGGAAAACATCTGTGCAGCATGCAGCAGACCACCAGTAGTGCAGCAGTAGAGGAGTAGGAGGGGGAAGGAAGACTGGAGGGAGTGAGGGAGACAAAGTAGAACAGGATTAGGTCAGGGGCAAGTACCCCAGTGAGGGGCATGACCCACATGTGAAGAAACTGCTCGTTTGGTGTCTTTTCTCTTCTAATCCTCAGCAAGAGGCAGACAGATTTCTCACCCACTGAGCTGTGTTTATTGGCAGATATTACTCAACATGTGCAGCTTTGAAAAATCCCAAACTACAATCAAAGTGTTTGAGAGGCTGCACGAAAAGCTCCCTGCCCTTGGCCTCTCATGTAACCCCCACCCCTTCTTCCTCAATTCAGTTTATCTCTGCTGATAGTAAAATAAATGTGCTTGATAAACAGCCACTGCTAGCTCAGGTGAGGAGAGCCAGGAAGCCAAACCACTCTTACACTGTAGGTGTGTTTGACCTACTGTGACCCCAGTAAAAGTGAGGTCCACTTGTTTTCACCTTCAGTCTCAAAGCAAATAAATTCAGCAAAAAACCACCTTAGCCATCACACAAACATGTGCACACATGTGCAGTGTGATGCTATGTTCTTGGCTTCTCCCTTCTGCTACTTCATTTCAAAAGAACTGAACCCTTTAGAGCTGCCCTGCACAAACTTCTGTAGCATGGCAAGAGTCAGGGTATTTCCCCTGAGTACTGACATATTTTGCAGCCATTTACAAGGAAAACTGTGTCAAACTGACTGAGTCAGTGTTTAACTCTAGGTTCTCTAAGCAATAAGTGCCTTCCCAAACATGTATCTTCTTGACAATAAGAAAAAGGAACAATCAACAAGTCTTAAGCCTGAAACCTCCACACAAACATTCAGGTGATTGACTAGGTACATAAAATTGAACTGGGAACTACTAGAAGTTGAAATACTCCTTGTGTACATGTAGGGAGCTGTAGCCTCCTCTTTCATGACAAACAGAAGAAAAAGGTCAGTCTCCCTGTCCCCCACATAATCAGACTTCACTGTGGGAAAGTGACAGAGAAATGAAGAAGTTTGAGTTATTTTAGAAGCTAGTTATTAAGCTGAATTACCTAGATGAAACTACTAACTAGATAACTTTTGCCCACATCAGAAGTGGGCAGGGGAAGACATAGCAAAGGACATATTAGGATATAAACAAGGGTCAGATGCACGTGGATATCCACAGAGGCATACACAGATGGGATACTGGGTAATTAGATTGCTACATTGGAAAAACATATCCATGGTCAAAATTGTATACAGTTACAGCTGGTAAAGTGTACCATGCAAACCTCTTCTTTATATTAGTCTTTTCTTAGTGCTGCTCTAGATGCTCATGACCTCTATACCATGGCTACAAAAGGCAAGAAGCAAAGACACCAAAAAAAAAACATACAGAAAAGACATGCTGGGAAATTAGGAAGAGGAGCTGGTAGGATGATGGAAAGGAAGGCACAGCTTCCCTGCAGATTATAGACCAATAAAGGTCTTAGTAAGTAGGCAAAGTGTGAGAAAACAGGAAACACCAAGGATCAACTTTTTTCTGTTTATTCACAGGGAATCAATCTCCTTTTAATGCCCCATTGTTATGTTACCGGTGCAGGTCTTTCTTATTTCTAGCAATGCTCTGAGAGCTTTGTTTCATTTGGAAGACAAGATATTTATTTATTCTTTTCAAATCTCAGAAGTGCAAATGGAAGAAAATTGTTTTCTTGTCAACACTCATATTGGCTTAAAATAGTTTAATCAGTTTAGCTTCTGCATGCCAATGCAAACTAATGCATGCATCATAGGCTTATACAATAATAAGAGGAATATTCCCAAAGAAAGCTGCCTTGGTTTGATTATATTGACCTAAAAATATGTTAGGTCAATATAATTCTATTGGGAGTATATGACTTGGTACAGAAATCAGTTGATTAAAATCAAGATTCTTTTAATCAACCAATGCTGATTAAAAACAGTTTCACTTCAGTCTTTTCTTTTGTGGACCACAAATCCTGTGAACTGAGGTAATTTCCAGATCAGAGATGTGGGAGGGGGAGGTAGAGGAAATGAAACTGAATATATAGACAGGAGCACACAATAAGGGCGTTGTAGGTAAAGATGAGCAGCTTGAATTTGACATGGCAAGCGACAGGAAATCAATGGAGTGCTAATGTGTGGGAGGAAACGAATATGGCTTTAGCAGAAACATTTAGGACAGATGTGAGGGAGAGAGCAGAGGAACCATGGGGCCAGATAGAAGAAGATTACAGTAACCAAAGCAAAAAACATCTGAGACACTGACAGCAACCTATTTTGGGAGTTTCCTCTTCTCTCACTCAGAGACAAGTCAAAATTAGGTGAACTGTTAGGTGTTTTGTGAGCTCTAAACCTCCAACAGCTCCAAAACTGACTTTTTTCTTACAATGTATTGTAATTGTGCCATGAGTTTCAAGCAGAGAACATCATGCAAGGCTGTATCTCCCCTGTTCCCTGATCTCATTCATCTGCATGATTATCAACTGGAGTATCATCCAAGACATCAATATTTTGAACACCCTATGCTCATTTAATTAGTAGAAGTATCAGAAGTCCCATTCTTCAATCCCTTGGCTGGGAAGCATTTGCTCAGGGTGAGCCACACGATATATTCCACCAGCATTAGTGTTATGAGTGTTTTCCTCTCACCCTGAAAAAGCCTTCCATTAACCTAACAACCAATATTCCATGAAGTCTGCATTTGGCAAGCTCCCTGACTCTAATGCAGTCTGGGCTCTGGCATGATTACCTGCAGGAGAAAACAAACATTTCTCCAGTTTCTTTGTATGCTAAAAGAGCTCTTAGAAAAATGGGTATCCAGAACAACCCTTCAAATCTTGATAGAGATGCCTTATTTTCAAAATAACTGTGGGTGAGATGCCTCATTCACTGAAAATCTACAGAATGTTCTTTAAATTGGTACCTCTTACATTAAAGGTGAACCTGCCCTCATTCTGAGGCAGTATCTTACCCCATAGCCCCCTCACACTGATGTGCCACAACACCACACCCTAAGGGTGTTACCAGTTGCTTGTG
Organism: Cinclus cinclus; assembly: GCF_963662255.1. Classification (NCBI taxonomy): domain Eukaryota; kingdom Metazoa; phylum Chordata; class Aves; order Passeriformes; family Cinclidae; genus Cinclus; species Cinclus cinclus. The sequence continues at coordinate 53,727,861 of NC_085049.1, read as the reverse complement.
CAGCACATTTAACACAAAACAGAGCAAAGAAACATCGAAAGGTAAAGCCAACAGTGGCACACGGCTTTGTTCCACAGCCAGCAGCATGTCTCCCAGACAGCATGGCATATTTTGCTTTTTCAGTGCTGCCTCCTTCAAAATTCATTAATACTTTGTCCCCACAAGCAGGGTAAGTAATTTGCTTGCTGGCATATATTTAGAATTGTCTCACTTAAACATGAAAAGTATTGTTATGTTCAACAACCAATGTCTTCTTTGCACAACTTAAGAACTCCTTCACTGCTTTTTGTTTCTCCAACCAGGCAAAATTTGGGTTTTATCTGTAAAGATACAGGGCATATCTACTAAAGTAATGTATTATTGGACTTTTTTGTCTCTTGAAATTGAGTCAGAGGACAGAAGTTGAGCGGAATGTTTTTACCATTAACTTACTGTAATATACATAAAATTGCTACTGAAAATAAAACTTGGTTGATTAACAGAGAGAAAAAATATGCTTTAACTCCAGTAAATCTATCAAAACTTTCATTCCATCCATACCTTCTACTTTTTGAGATGTTAAGTCAGAGGGACTGAAAAGTATGCAGTTCTGGAGTATGCAGTAATATACTAAAGAAAATCTTGAATAAATTCACTCAGCCAAACATCACTCCATTTTTTTGAACCTTTTCAGTCCATTAAGGTTTTATTTGTGGGTTAAAGAGGTGTAAATTTTCACAGACATCCAAAATTTGACTGTAAAAAATAGACTAAGTATAAAAGAGAATACAACCTTTCACCTCCCCCCCCCCCCCCCCCATCATCATGAAAGCCTGGACCACCTTATGATTTTTTGGAGCCACTTTAAATGGTCTCTGAAGTATCAGGAGAGACAACAGACTCATCTAGAGGAGATGAATCTTCTAGTAGATTCAAGGTACTGTAGCTCATTAAGTGGCAGTTATCTTTAAATAATCTTAAACTCCATGTTCATTTGGGCTGAAGGAGATGGGGACCAGGTTGCAAGGTTGTGTCATAACCCAGACCTGTAGCAGGTACCACTGAGTTTGCCTGATTGTGGAAAAAATTAGGCTAATAAAATCTGTAGGCATATGTAAGAGTAGACTCTGACCCCAGGGAAGTGATAATGAGTTTCCTTTTTCTGAGACTCTCAAATGAAAAAAAAAAAAAGCACCTTTTATCAGTTGTGAGGGGCTGAGGAGTCAGATTTAATTATGTGGCTGTGGATACCATTAAGACTTTTTTCTCACTTAAGGACTATGTTCAAGGAGAAGTCATAAACCAGGAGGCTAAATGGTAGTAAGGGAGGTCCCAGTGCTAATGAACACATGCAGTGTGCAGGGACAACAGCCTGAAAGTCCTTTGGTTATGGTGAGAACAGTGAAGAGAGAAATAAAATTAGTTTCTAGCAAAAGAAAGAGTCTTTCTGATCCTGCAAAAGGAGTATATGTTACTAGAAGAATAATTTCCAGTGGGCAAAACTCTGTAGAGACCTTTCTCTGAATGGCAATAGGTCTCTGTGCTGTGAGGGAGTGACCAAAATGGTCTATACAGTTGGACCAACAGTTCTCAGAAGATACCATTTTTACTCCAGTAGGTGAATACCAAAGGCTTTCTGCTGTTCCTGATGATTTTGTGTCATCACAGAAGCTCAACACTGGAGTTATTCTTACAAACATACATCTGAACCTCCTCAGGACCAATACAGCTACAGCTGCACAAGCAAATCAAACATCCCAGGGTCCATTTTAGAAGTCCTTTAGAAGGAATGCCATGCTCTTGAAAGCAAACTTGTGCCCTTACAGCCATGCACTATAGCTACCCCAAATCGGGGGTTATATACATACAGTTTTCTACAAACAGCCCCTGGCCCTTACTATAACCTCAGCCATGACTGAGTGCTACTTTGAAGGATATAGGTTGTAATGCAAACTGTGCAAATGTGTGTGCTATCAGCTAGACACTGTGGATTGTAAAAGCAATGGTAGCCAAATTCTAAATCACAACCCTTTACAGTATACTTCTACAGATGGAGCCTGTGGGATCACTAAGTCATGAAGGTTAAAAAGCAAGGAAGAAACAAGAGACATTTATTTGAAGACTTTGGATTAAATTATCTTCCTTGAACTCCCCATGCACTCTGTTGTACTAAAGGAAAACTACTCAGACATTAATGAGAAAAAAAGGCCTTGCCCTCTGAATTGCCCTGCTGTTGTCTGAAGAAACCCTCAGAGATTCCCAATTAAGTTCAAGAGATGATACTGAAGATCTTCTCTTTTATCTGAGCAAGTGAAAGACCCGGAGTTAGCAGAATCTCCAGAATAAAGAATTCTTCCTGAAAGCGATTATCTTCCTGACAATAAGGATTCTTCCTGACACATGCTCTCAACACATGTGATGGGAAGTGCAAGGAAGAAGACTTTGTCACAAGAAAGCCATGTGAGATAGGGGACTAAACTGTTCTGAGGCATGGGACTAAAAGGCTACTGGAAGCCACATGGCTTAACTCAAACTGAAAATCTCCTCTTTTCCCTGTTTGCCAAGAGGAAAGTTCTTGGCAACAAAAAAACTCTAGGAAAACAAAGAAAATTGCTAAGTAACCAATGAACAAACTAACAAGCAAAATGACAGAAAAATGATCACAAGGCCAAAAACATTGCAGCCTGTGATGAGAGCAGAGCTACATCTGAAGCCAAAGGTAGTTGAAGCAAACCAAGGAAGAAGAAGCTCACACCACTCTTCACAATCTCAGTGCAGAGCAGAAACAGAAATAAGGCATGTATACGCTGTTTAGGAAATCCAAAGGCAGACAGTAATCTGGTGAGCAGAAGGCACTTCATCATCCCCCAGTAGATGCACACATGGACCAGTGTTGAATGGAGCAAGATGGTGTTTTAATATAATATAAAAAGACTGAGTTCTCGCTGTCAACGTAAAACAGAACACAACCTTAAATATGGCCTCACAGTGGCTCCACCATAATTGCTTGTTCCCTGCTGTGTTCCCCACACAGCAGACCTAGTACTGACATCTGGTACTAATTTAGGGTTCATCTGTTCTACAAAAACAAACATATTGTGGGGCCTCCTTGCAGCACGCTTGCCCCTCAACTTGGTTAAACCACGTTCCGTCTTGTAAAGTAGATGTGACATAACTGTTTGCATTTTGGCCCTGTACCACGCTACAGATGTTGCAATGATCAAGAGCCTGAAGTGGCTTAAACTGCAACGCTTGGGATCTTCTAGGAAGCAGCTGCAATTCCAGCTCCTTAAAGAGAGTGGCATTAACCCTTCCCCTCCACTCCGTAAGAATACTTCCATGTTGTTAAATATACTGATCTGCACAAACCTAACACGAGGCAGGTTAATTTTGACTATGTTTTAAGATGTTCTTATTTGATATCAGGTCAGGAAATGTGGAAAATTTGTTTGACAAATAAACACATTTGCCATTTATGTGTGAAAGGCTGTACACCAAACTCTCTTGGGGAGACAAACAAAATCATTTGGTCTTAAACACAAAAGAAATTAGTTTTGGAGCCAAAAGAGGGGTTGTGTGAGCTACAAAAAACTTCATGGAAAGTACCTGAGGGGCACCCACCTGCCTTTGCATAGGATTTATCCCAAATACCTTTCTGAGTACCTGAATATTAATTAAGATTTATTTCTTGGACATTCTGTTGTGTACATCCCCACTTACTGTTCCAGGGACTGCATGCTGACAAGGCTGCTCCAGTTCCAGTTATTGCAGAAACTTCTCACGCTCTGCATGCTGTTCATTCTCATGTGGCATTCTCTTTCACTTTTTTTTGCTCCAGCTACTGTTTCTCTTGCCAACAAAGATTAGCACAACCTTCAAGAAAATCTGGCACAAGGTCACGGTCCTTTCAGGGAGAAGTAAACAGAGTGAGAAAAGCACAGAGTGGAATTACTAGAAGAGTGTAAGAACTCTTTGCCCACTATGTAGAGGCCATGCTGTCAAACAAAAATATATTGGTATTTAAATCAGTTAAAACTTATGTAAACTCTGCTAGATAGCTAAGAAGTTGCATGGGTCTGGAATTCAGGACTGCATTAGACCTTAAAAATATTCAAAACCTACAGTCTCTTACTTAATACAGATTGTTTTTCCATTAGTTGGGGTGTAAGCAGCAGAAGAAATAATTTGCAAATATTTGGAATGGTTTGTCATTTTTAAATCAATACATATATCTTGCTATTCTCCATAGGGTTTTTCCTCTGCCTCTTATGTAACTGGTAAAGCAGATTTTTATTTTTCCTCTAAGAAAAAGAGAAGTTGATCATATCAGTCCAGGACTTTTTCCAAAAAACCTGAAGGCAGCGAGGTTTCCATATACCAGAGCCAAAATACAGATGTTTGGCATAAAATTGGTTTTATTATTTTTATTTTGGATTTTGGAAAAACAAACACACAGGTCTCTGCAAAAGAACACAAGTCTCCACAAAATAACACAAGTACATGTGTTCTCTCTATTACTCTGGAAGAAAATGTAGCAACCAAAAAGAACAAAATGAGCAGGCCTGCTTTCTCTAAGCAGAGCTTTCAGACATGGAAAAACCGAGCAGGCAGAAAACAAGTGTAATGAAGGGACTTTGACCCCACAAGAATGCCCATTTTTTCCAAATGAACCAAACAGTCTAATAAAGGATATTACCTTCCCTATAAATCTTGCTTCTCAGAAAACAAAGGCGTAATGATTTCAAAATGCTTCCACAACAAGGAGTAGAACCAAGTCATAGAGCAGCCAGGGTGACAAACAGGGAGAGACCAAAGGCAGAGTTCAGGCAGTAGATCATCATGAGAGGAAAGAGCTGCATATATGGCCCAGTAAAACCCTTCTGTCTGCAAGTTTCATGAACAATTGCAGGAATGCATCGTTGACTTTCAGGCAGACCACCTGAGGTGTGTGCTCTTCCTCTGGTGTTTGAACTTTGCTGACAATTCTTGACACAGGATGGGATTGACTTGAACAATGAATAAAAGCTATCTAATACAGACACTGTGAAATATAAATAGAGGAGTTAGCAGCAGAGTTTCCATCAGAATTTGCAGAGCAGTGTTTATAAGTTTTGCTGTATGCATGTGGCTTTGCTATAGCAACAAAGATGAATAGTCATCATATTCTGTGACCAACACCAGATCTAGTATTATCTATACCCTTCCTTGTGAATAGAAATTATTTCACCTCTACATGAGGTTCACTCTGGTAGCCACAATGGGGAAGAAATTTGTGACACTGAAGTTCATATCTGTGCATATGTGGGATTCCCCAGTGGAACAGCTTGGTTGGTATGACAGCAGATCTTCCAATGACAAGTAACTGAGTCAAGTGAGAAACTACAAATATTAGTCTGCTTTCACTCTACATTTTGGAAGCCTCTAGAGTCTATTGCTCCCAGCTGGAAGTATCAAATAACTACCTGGTAGTGTGTGAGGCATCAGAAAAGAACATCCTGTAAGAACTAATCTATTCGTTTAGCAGAGGGAAATTCAGAGAGCTGATATTTGGCTCAAACCACAGTACACAAAAGTGCCCCAGAAATATCTTGGGCAAGTGCCTGAGATGTATTCCACAATGCACAACAGACAACAGGATGATTTCTGCTATCCAACAGGAAGCACTAAAGGCAATTAAAAAGCTTTGAAGACAAGATTATTTATTTCAGGTGATTTTCAGCCACTAAAAACATTAATCAACCAGGCTGCTGAGAAAAGGAGAAAAAGAAAAGCTACCCCAGCTGATACTTTAAAAACCTTAAACTCATCTTTTTTCAAGCAAAATTAAAAAGCAGGCAGAAGACAATGGAGTTCAATAGTAGGGGTGTTAGGTGAAGTAAGAGAAAGTTTTAGTTCAGTAAAACAGCAGGGTAACCTCTACAGAAATAAAAGATTGCATTGGTATCATGGCTTTAATTTCAGCAAAATATGTACCAGTGCTCTGGTTGACAGATGAAGTAGTCAGGAAGACTTAATCTACTCAAACTACATGAAAGGAGAGAATCATGATGACAGAACAAGACATACATATCCAAGCACATAGGCCAAATAAAAACATCATTTTTTATGACAAAACAAAAAGCAAGTAAGTATGCTGAGAGGTAATATGAGTACTATTGTGTGGAGCCTGGAGAGTCAATAAGGCTAGTTGGAAATGGTTATGTAGGAGAAAAGAAATTATGTGATTAATAATAGAGAAACCTGATGGGGCAAGTCCAATGGGTTTTGGAGGATTGTATTTCATGTCTAATGTGTTCCATAAAAGCTACAGTGGAAAATCAGATAAGGTGGTGGTGATATTTTGCATCCAATATCCTGATGTATGATTAGAAAGTCATAGATGACTGAGTGGGCTCCACAGTGTTTGTGGTTAAAGCACTAATTAGCTAAACAAACAAAACCAAACCATAAGGGCTCTTCAACAGACTACAACATTTCACAAAAGTAGAGGAGCTTCCCCTCAAAAATTCTTGTTGTTAAGAGCAGAAAGGAAAATTCTGTCACCTAAAGTGACTTTCATCCCTCAGGTCATTTTCTCAGTCTACACAGCCAGAGTAGACTTCAGAAATTTCTAGAATGGATTTTTCCTTAACACAGAAATCCTGCATGGGGTATCATGTAACTCAGTAATGTCCATTAGCAATTACTCACCATAATGGACCTCATTATGATAAATAAGGAACAGTTAATGGCTTTTACAAAAATTGAAAAATTGAAAAATTGCCCAATGAAATGAGGTTTGATTTATTTAATGCAAACAGGATATGTCACCAACCTGAAATATCTCTTGCTGGATCTTTTAAAATCTGCAGGTTTTTGAAATTGAGAGGAACAGTTGAGTTTAGAGTTGGGAAAATCCATTTAAAAGAAGAAGTGTTAAAACAACTGGGATTTTTTCGGAAGCATCTTCCTGGATGCCCAAGAAGCCAAGATCTCTCAGATTCAAAAACATATACTTGAGTAAAGAAGATCTTGGTGAAAGCAACCACGTAAATTTTGTATTTACACCAAGATACATTACACAAGCACATAGTACGTGTATGCGCATATATACATGGAGAGGAAATTTTAAAAAAACCAATTAAATTACTATAAAATACAAATAGAAGTAAGTGGGTAATGAGGTTAGTAACTCAAATGAATGTATGAGTTTTACTAAGTCAACAAGTTTTAAGTAATAAGGCAATTAGAATTGTTCCAGAAGCAATAAACTCAGTGAATTAACTATAAGTCAATAGCTAGGCTCAGAAGGTGGGATGGTGAAGTGGGATCAAGGAAAAGCAGAAATGTCCAGTATATATTTCAGTGGAATTTGGAAGGAAACAAGCTCTGTAGCTACTCCTGAATGTATGTACTGATAGATCAAATAATTAGCCATGCATAAAAAACAAGGCTGTAAGGCAGGCTCTGTGACAACTAAAGATTTACAAACTCAGATATCTTAGGTTCACGAGTCTTACTTACATCAAGTAGCTGAGGAAACATCTAAACCATCGGTATAATTTTCTGGCAAACATTAAAGGTTAATTAAATAGAAAAATTAAAGAAGTTTGGAAAACTGACAGCATTGTCATTGAGAGAATCTTGTAGTTAATCTTCATTGTTCTGAACAAAAAATAAGAAATTTACTAAGGCAAAATACTGACTATTTTAAAGGTTACCTCAGATGCGAAACGTGAACTGCAGACACTTGAATAGTGAAACTAAAAGAATAAATACCTTGGCCTTAGGATGTAAAAATCAAACAAAAAATGAAATGACCAGAAATAATCTTATTGATTTTTACAAAGATAAGCAAAATAGACATATAACCCTTACAAAGGTGCTGATGAAAATAACTTCATTAAAATAAATATCTGAATTTCACCTACTAATGTTGTATAGTAGTCAAATTCAGCTAGATTGAATTTGAAACAATACACTGAGACTCAGAACCAAGTATCAACTCCAATAACTACATAATATAAGCACAGATAGTTTTTCATTAACCAAAACAATAAGATGTTCTGTTTCTTTCCACCCTTGCCTCTTAGAAAATGTGAGGGTAAGTTTCAATAATCTGAGCAACATCCACCGGGAAAAGCAGATAAAAATTGGTAGTAAAACAGATCAACCAACAAGCCTTGTGGACAGACAGAGGAGTAACATAGATGAATCTAAATCAGAGTTCTGTTGTGGCATTTAAAGCAAATACCCCATTTATCCTTCCTCACCAGGTGTCAGTGCAGATTGTGAAGCAAACCTACCAGTGCAGAACAACTGCTGATGAGCTGACTGCTTTATTGTGAAGTCCTCCAGGTTGTTCCAAAGGAACATACAATAACATAGCTGTACAATTGACCTGGTGCTGTTGATATCTGAAATCCTGGATCGATTCTCATACAATACAAAATGACAAAATTTGTCCATGCCTTTATATGGCTATTGTACATTAGCTCTCAAGGCTGTGCAATTGGGCTTCTTCATCTAGCCAACCTTTCTGCTGCCTCAACATCCCATCTTTTTCACCAGACCTTGATATTTCTGTCCCTGTACTCAGACTCTTTTAATTATCCTCTCTTTTCTCCCATCACATTTTCAAATGCTGTTTTCCCTAGTATCAAGGGGAAGTTTCTCAGATGAGCCTTCAGGATGTCCCTTAAGCCTCCAAACACACGACAGCTGTCAGCCTGCACTGGGAGAGGTCCAAACACTCCTCCCACAGTAGGATTCCCCAGTAGAATCATCACGTCTGGTTGTACAACAGCTACTGGGTCTGAGACAACTGGTGATTCCTTGAGAGCAAGAAGGGCGGCAGAAATTGTGTGAACAGCAGCTTCTGACACTTTTGGTCTTCCTCCAAAATCCTGCTGCCTTGGCCAGCTGCAGGAGACACCAGAGAAGAAACGTCAGCTGAGTGCTGATAAGGGATCAAATAATAGAATTTTAAGGGGCTGGAATTAACCTTAAAGGTCCTCTGGTCCCAAACCATGGGCATTAAACATCTCCCACTAGATCAGGCTGTCAATGCCTCATCAAACCTGGCCTTGAACACTGCCAGGGTTTGGGGCAGCTGCAACCTGGCCCTGGACAACCTGTTCCAAGTCCTGTCCTCAAAGTAAAGAATTTCTCCCAATTATCTAACTTAAACTTCCCCTCTTTCAGTTCTGTACCCATTATTCCTTGTCCTATCACTACAGTTCCGAACAGAGAGTCTTTCTCTGACTCCCAGTAATCCCACTTAAGATACCAGAGTGTTGCTGTGAGTCCTCCATGCAACCTTCTCTTCTCCACTCTGAACAAACCCAATTTTCTTAGCTTTTCTTAGGAAAAAAAAAAAAATGCTCCAGTCCCCTTATAAACTTCATGGTCCTCCTCTGGAATTGCTCCAGCAGTTCCATGTCCTTCTTTTGTTGGGAAGACCTGAACAGTGCACAGTACTCCAGGCGGGGTCTCACTCTATCCTCAGTACTCAGAAACACCCTTTATGCTTCCAAACTGGCCCAGGGAAGTAAGGCATATTAGCAGGATTTACACAGTGGGGCATCTGCTGGGGCCTTTCTAGTCTTCTCAACAGCCCTGGTGTACAAGAACTGCTACACTGGCATTTTGAGGGTTTTAGTCTTTAGTGGACCAAGCTGTCTTACTAAGGAATATCTGAGCGCTGGGTACTTGCTACCCATATCCCTTTTCTATTTCTTATTCACTCACACTCCCACCCCAAATCTCTCTCCCTCATCATCTTCTGGCAACTTATGGATCATGTTTACCCTCTCAGAGAATAAAAATTTGTTTTTTGAACACTTTTGCTGACACATTTCTGTTCAGCTGCAGGTGTTCCTCCCACTCAGATTTTTGGCTGTTGCTTAAAGCTACATGCCTGGTCCATGGGTTGTTGAATAGTGGTTCCTTTCTGACTTTGCAGGGGAATAGGCATGCAGAGAGCTTGGCTCCTGAATTCATTGTGAGTGGGTGGATGGAGGTATTTGCTGGGACTGAGGAGGTCCAGCTGTGAGGACCTTTAAGGCAGGGTATGCAAGCCATGGGGTGTTGATGGCCCTTCATTAGGCTGGAAGGGCATAGCTGCTCTAGGAATAGGTGCTTCAGCCAAAAGCATAAACACAGGATGGATTAATCATTTCACTAAAGTAGCAAAAAAAAAAAAAAAAAAAAAAAAAAAACCCAAACAAAAAATCCAAACAAAAAACCCCACAGAAACAGAAGGAGAGAAGCTCTTGTTCCAGTAGGGGTAAAAGGCTTCCTGTTTGAGTGTACCTTTCTCACCCACACGGAATAATCAGATGGGTCAGCACAGTTGTCTTAGACAAAGTCATGCATACCAATACAGGCCTTATCCAGCTTCCCTTCCCTCACACCCCTTTATCCCTTGCCATCTCCCAGTGAAATGAAGAGCAAGCAATGTCCCTCCCCTCCTCTCTTGTTTACTCACTTGTTGCTTTCTGACATTTTTAATCCATCTTGCCCAACAACCAAAATATCCAGCATTTATCCTACCATTCATTAACAACTTTGCCTCATCAGTGAAGCAAAGTGTTTAGCAATCAAAAACACAGTTAGAAGTACTATTGTAATATACTCATACAGCTCTACTTGGAAAAGAACAAATATCTTCAATTTTTGCACAGTTTTGAAGTATTTGACTTTTCAACTATAACACCCTTGAAGTAATTGTAGTGTAATTTCCTGAAACTTATCTTGTAAACTTGAAGTGTGACCTGAAGTAATCTATTGGTCCTCATCTGAATCACAATTTTTAGCATCACAACACAGACATTTACAACCTGAGCTAATGCAATAAATGGCAGGAGGAGAAATTGAGAAACTGAAAATGAGCTTTAAAAATAATCCTCTAGGGACATCTTACATAATCAATTTGCTCAAAGACTTATTCAACCTGATCTTCAACACTTCCAATGGTGGGTCACCCACAACTCCTCTGGGCAACCTGCTCCAGTTTCTCATTACTGTAATTATAAAAAAATTCTTATATCCAAGTTAAATCTATCACTACAAAACCACTGCCCCTTGTACTGCCTCTAAGGCCTTGGTAAAAGGTCTGATTTGCTAAAGCAAATTGCTTAAAGCTACGTTCACTAGGGAGGATCAGCCCCAGCCTCTACTCTCTTCCTTGAACACACTTCCTCTACTCTACCTTCTCCCTGACATTTTGGGAGCAAGAGCAAAGTTATGGTGAGGACAGACAGGCAGTGGATATAATTGCAGCAGATGAGGGAAGAAAATGCAGATACCTAAACTAGCTAGCTAAGCCAGCATCAGAAGCAGTGCAGGTCAGCACTATGTAGAGGCAAGAATGTATACCTGTACTTGCTCTGTGCAATGCAGACACAGCCAGTCATTACAAGCAGTGTGGAAAACAGTAAAATTTTGCATGGTGTGGATGTTCTCCATGCAGTGTCCTGAGAAAAATGAAAATGGATATTTAATCCTTAATGAGATTGAAGATGTTTCAAACAGTATCAATTGCCCATCCTCTCTCTGAGCAAACTAAGCATGCTTTGGACACGTGGAATATTCCTAAAATGTGTGTGAAGATTTGTTAACAAAACTCTACTGAGGATGTGTAAATTAAGACTAGTCAAAGAATTATAAGTTAGCCAAAACTGAAAAAACTGAAAAAAAAATAATTCAAGGGCAGGTAAATGATCCATCCCTAAAACTCAAGACATCCTTGTCTCACATAGCAAGTCCCTGCTCCAAAGAATATACTCATGATCATCATTGTCATGGCAACAAGTGTAAGATGATGTGTAAAACTTATCTTCCATGAAACTGATACTTAAAATGAAAAAAAACCAGCTTCAGTCAGACAAGGAAACTTCAACTCCACCAGTTTAATTCCAGAAAAGTTAAAAGCAATTTTAAAAAATTCACCTTAAAATGGAAAAGTCTGAATTTTCTTGTTATACTGTACTAAACACATAACAATTACTCATTATATGGTAATAAATGCAATGCTGCTAACATCAAAAGAGCTTCAGCTACCTGTATAAATTTCCGCAGCATGCAACTAAGTGACAATAATTTCTTTCACACTGTACAAAACACCAATAATTTTCTTCCACTTTTCAAATCACCGTGCAGAATTGAATATTGTATTATTTGATATTTATTGCATCTTACTGTTTGTAGCACCTTGGGTATAAATTTGGGTCATAGAAAATCACTGGCTCCAAAAGGACCGATTGTGCTTGCAGATTCTGTGATGGAAAAAGACTAACAGCGGTGAAAGGCAAGGTGAAATCAGAATGGAAAGAAAGAAAAATAAATTTGAATTACAATGAACTTGTACGCCTCAGAGACAACACAGCAGATAAAAACATGAGAGATAAGAAGGGAAGATTACTCAGGCTGGAGTATTTAAAATTTCTTTTGCACTTATCAAATGACTTCATTAAAAAAAGTCTATTCGTTTGTATCAACACATTTACATCCAGGATTATTTTCATCCATTTGAATATCTTCAAAGATGTATTTAAAACAGCCGAGGATCTCATGATACACTCTTAAGTCCTACATGAAATTGCATTCTCTTACAAAAAAAAAACAAAAAACAAAACAATAAAACACCAGAACAAATTATACAGAGGAGCTTGCATCTGAATCCCCCTACTTGAACAAGTCTAAATTAGCAGTAACTAAAAGGGACTCATAAAATTTTGAAAATATTGCTAATACTCAGCTGATAAAAGGGTAGATGTGCCCTCTTATTTTTCCATTCATTGAAGTAATCTTTAGGACCTATGGAGCAAATCTTTGGCCATTATTTTTTAACTAACTGAAAAGCTTTCTTTGAGAGAGAGAAGCTACACAGTAATTTTCCCTTGGGATATGTTAGCTTGAAAATGGATATAATTTCTTTTTTAAATAGAGGAGGACAGGATTAGAGCTCTTTTATCACTAATTTCCTTGACAGTTTTGTCTTTGTGAGCTTATAGATCAATTTAATTATGAAGTAGCATTTTATTATTACCAAATTAAATGATTAATAAATAAAAAGGATTCCTTTTTATGGTACCTATCAAGCCTGTCGACTCAGCAAATTTAAATAATTAGAATTAGCATCCTAAATAATTTCAAATTAGTCACATAAATCAAAAATCTTCTAATGGCATTTCAGGAAATAAAGTCATGTTGCACTTATAAGTGCCAGCATGAGCAGCTTTACAGCCAAAGTCCATCATAGCAAAAAAATCAGAGCAAAGAAGCCTTGAGTCATTAATTCAGATTTCAGAGAATGCATGACAATTATTTTGAAACCTGAAAGATGACAATAATAGACTGCTAATCTGAAGTCAGATTTCATCCTTTCCCTTTAGTGTCATAAAAATATATATTACCTTAAATAAGGTGAAGCTCATTTGATCTGAATTGTACATATAGGTGTTTGGAGCTTAAGAAATGATCAATCATCACAAAAAAAAAACAAAACAAAAAAACAACAGATATACATTGCAAGGCAAAAGAGCCCCTAAATTCTATGTCAAAGATCAAGCAGGATTCTTTGTTTAATTTTTATTTTCAATATCAGTCACTGAATAATCAATTCAAAGACATGAATCAATTTATTAAATATAGAATATATTTAAACTAGAAATATTCTCCTTGAAGGGCAGAACTGGCCATTATTTGAAGGCATAAAACACATGTAGAAAGTAGTCAAGACTGGCTTGAACCCTATGTGGTAATGATATTGTCAGGTAAATGGTATTTCAGTTCAGAATTTTCAGTTAATACTCCAGCATTTATTTGAAGGTTTTCAAGTAAAAAAAATTCATAATATCCAGTCTTGGCTGTGTATCCAGACACAGATGAAAATGGGCATTTTGAAAATAAGCTTGATTGAAGTTAGGTTTTAGAAACATAATATGCATGATCTAACATTAGCTGTTAGGAAATTGGAAACAAAGGTAAGTACCTGTCTCCTAACAAGTATTTTTCAAGCTATATGATAGCTCTGTAGCAATAGAAAATACTGGCAGAAATATTTTTCAAAGAGTCTCTGTAAATCTCACCAGTGTCAAGTGAAATAAGAGTACTGGCAGTGAAACTAACCTTACGCACTCTTTCTTGTATCAGTGATAGGACCACAACTAAAACCACAGCTAAACTAAAACATATTCTCAAGGGCTCTAGGAAATTAAAGGTAGCTTAATGTCTCTTGCTGGAGAGGATGAGCGAAACCCTTACATTGCAGTTGTCTCTGCAATCTACTGTGTAAGTAACTTTGAAAAAGATGCTAGAGAGATAGGATTGAAAAATCGATGTAGTGCATTGGTGCGCTGGTTTTGTCTGGGGTCAAGTGTTTTTTTTCACAGTGGTTGGTATTTTGGATTTGTAGTGAACACAGGGTTGACAGTGTAGAGATGTTTTTGTTATTGTTGAGCAGGGTTTACACAGAGCCAGGGCCCTTGCTGCTTTTTGCCCTGCCTGGCTGGTGAGGAACTTGGGGGTCATGGGAAGTTGGGAGGAGACAGAGCCAGTGCAGGTGACCCAAAGTGACTGAAGGAATATTCCAGACCATATGACATCATGCTCAGTGTGTAAAGTGGAGGGAAGAGGGAGGGAGGGAGGGAGGGAGGGGTGATGGCATTTGTCTTCCCAAGTCACCATCCTGTGTGATGGGACCTGGCTGTCCTGGAGATGGCTGAACTGCTGCCTGCCCATGGGAAGAGATAACTTAATTCTTTACTTGGCTTGTGTGCCCAGCTTTTGCTTTCCCTGTTAAACTGTCTATATCTTCACCCATGAGCTTTCCAGCTTCCACCCTTCCAGTTCTCTCCCTGATCCCACTGGTGGGGCAGTGAGTGAGGGGCTGTGCAGGGCTTGGCTGGCTGGGGTTAAACCATAACAATACAGAATGACTCCACGTTGATTCTTATGGAAACTAAGGACAAAATACTAATCTACCTGACATCAGCAGTAAAATGTGTATTTAATTCCTTCCTTAAAGAACCTTCACATTTAGCCGAAGATTTCATCCTCTGCAGCACGACTGTAATAACGAGCAGTTAAAATGTACATCTCACTTCTGCCTGTGTCAAACAGGAGACACCAAAACAGTGCAGATAAAGCTGTACTTCAGGTGAAGGGATAAATTTCTCCTTGATTTCTAGTGAACTTCTCAATTAAGGTTGATTCTAATGGCTCTTTGTACTGCACTCAAGTTCTGGGCAAAGTTCTCACACACGAAATGAAATGTCTGAGTTCTTTAAGTTACTCTCCAGACAATAAAACATTTTTGTTGTTACAGAAAATTCAGCAGCAACTCAAAGCTGAGAGACTCATTATATGGTAATAAAACTCATGAGATTATTATTTAAAACTTCTAATACCCAGACTCTTGGAAATCCAGGAAAGAGCAAATCAAGTGCAGATTTGACACTTGCTCAGATATGGCTTTTAACTCATAGATTAGATCCAAGAACTCTAATAAAGGAATTATTAAATTTCAAATCTAAAAACTTAATTTACCTTAAAGTGCCATTTGAAATGTTCAGCTAAAATGTACTACAGTACTATGGCCCTACTGAACAGGAATACAATATGGAACTAATGTATTCCACATGTTTACAGTATTTTCTTTTTCAAATGCAAAAAATAACCCCAAAAGTCTTGAAAGCAAACAAAAAAATCACGCTTTCAGGTTTTTGAGGTAGAGGTAATTTCTGAAGAATTTGCCAAGATGTTCTGCAGGTTTTTTTGCTGGTGCTGCACTTCAGCAACAGAAGCAAAAATGATTCTTCAACAGTTTAGTGGAAAATCAATTATAAATTATGTGAGGTACCTCCAAAATTTTCCACAGGAATGGGAACATATCCATTCATTTTCTGTAAAACAAAATGGAAAAGTTTCCTGTAAATTTCTTCCAATTTTTCACCTCAATTTTTAACTAGACTCCATGATATAATTATTACACTTGGGCTTAAGACAGTTTTGTTTGGTTTTCATGCAATGCTTTCCCATTTCACTTAGGTGGCAATTTTACTTAAATAAAGCCCATGAAATCTACTACCTTCAGTCTTCCTGAAACTGGGTTATGGAACACCATGTAGAGATTTTGGATATCTGGAAAACACAGCTTGTTTGAATAGTCATTCAAAAAGAAAAAAAAAATCATTTCATGCAGTGTTTGTTGGGTTTCTGATGCATGATGAAGGCCAGAAGGAGGCAGGTAAGAATTTTTCATTTCAAATTGCCAGAGAAGTAGAAATGTCTGAAAATATGGAATGAATCTATGTGCCTTGTCTGCCTGAAGAAATGGCACCCATCCAGGTAATCTGTTTTATGAACATTCATACCCTTCTTCAAATAAATAAAAATCAGTTTTGGTTGTAATTGGAGTCCATATAGGCAAACAAACAAACCAAACCAAACCAAAAAACAACAAAACTAAAAAAAAACCACTTAAGTTACTTTCTGCTTAAAAATAAGCTTCCATTTTCATAATTAAAAAAAAAAAGAGCAAACAAACAAACAAAAAAAAACTAACCCAAAGAAACAAACAAAAAAAGAGAAAGATTTATTATTAAAAGCCCAGCTTTTTTCACACAGGAAAGTAAGGGAACATTTTAAATACAAACCAGGAGCAAATTAGAGGCCTTCCTCCCCTCCATTGATCAAACATAGGTTTAGACTTTGCACGTCATAGACAAGAAACAAGCAAAAATCCATGCAGCTTATATGCCAAAGGACTTCACATTTAGAAAATTAAGCACTTTCTTTGACAGGTCATTCACTTCAAGTGAAAAAAAAAGGAAGGAATCATCCTGGTACGTACCATAATTGATTCCAAAGCAATTCTCCAAATCATAGGAAAATCAGCCTGCATTCTAGGCCATGAAGCCAGCATAATTTTCCCAGGTGGTAGCCTGCTCTTAGAGCTTCAAGTCTTCAGGGACTGAAGAGAATACCACAATCAGCCCACTGCCTCCACTAGCAAAAGTTAACAGAATTCTTTGGCTCAGGTTTAATATACTGCACCCGTTCCTTGTCTGGTGTAAAACTGGTGCTTTTCAATGCCATCTTCAAAGCTCACTGTTTTTTGAATACTTACACTTTGGGTGACTTCAGTAATATTTTTCCAACACATGTATCTTAATTCTTGTTTTGAAGAGAACAGAAGTCAAATCTGCCTTTCTTCAGAAATTAAAAAAAAAAAAAAAGAAGCAGCACTTTTTAACTCCAGACAGAATAAAAACATCCCTTTTGCCTAGACATCTCAAAATGATGCTATGCCTTAAAGTTCCTTCTCCAGATCATCGTTCATATTCCACCTCTTCTATTCTTAAATGTTACCAAATCCTTGATCCAGGCCCACATCATCTCATCTAGGGATTTGCTTTATCCAACAGGGGTCTGCTAAAAATTTATCAGCTCTAAACTACTTGCTTTTGCTATCTATATATAGTTAGGGTATATAAACTGATATGTTCAGAGACAGATTCATCCCAGCCCAGAACAAGGGTCTCAGATAGCAGAGCCTGGATGTGAAGTTCTGGACTCAAGCCCAACCCAAATGTTATGCCTGAGTTCTGGGGTTGAGCAAACAGATTAGCATTATTCATACAGATTAGAAAGAAGGCAAAAGGGATTAACAGGGAAAATATTAAGTTTTCAGTTATCCATATGAGATTTGAGGGAACATCTGGAAATAGGTAGAGAGAGACAGTAATTGAAGTCAGTAAAGTGAAGCACATTTTAAAATATCTACTTGGAGTGTGACCTTAACACGATTTAGGCCTGGCACTATTTTGCAAATTCAGTGTTTATTTTCATATAAAAATCAGGTGGAGGTATTATAATCAGTATGATCACTATCCAAAGGACAACTATTACAACCCTGCTCTCTCCTCCAGTTCTTTTTTATGTCCAATGCCCTTTTTAACACCTATAAAACAAATTCATATGGCTTTCAGGAAAACAATGTTTCGGTTCTCTGCTGGATAACAATATAAATGGTTTCTCCTTATGGTTTTCTTTTTATTTAATCACTGTCACTGGCATAGCTCCTGTGTCCTGCCACTGAAACTGTCATTAAGCTGGAAAAGTTTAACCATAAAGTAAAATTTTAAATTGAGTTAAGCATGGTTCAGTTGTATTATTCTATATAAAAAATTGAGAGATATTCAGCACACTGAAGACCTATCTAACCTTTCTTTTATCTTTCCTTTTCACAAAACTCTCACAATCTGGTGTGTCCCAGAGGGTCTCTGTTAGAGTTTCTGTGTTTATTACACCTCTAATCCATTGTGTCTCTTTTCATGGTCCTAGTTAAGTCTTAAAACCTGGAAATGACACAGTATTTTGATAATAAGACATTTATTTTCCCTCCATCTAGGAGGAGATTTAGCCAGTGGGTCTTTGAGACAATCTATGGAAGACTGAAGGAACTTTCACCTATATTCTACCTGGGGCAACATCAGGACTAGTAAGTGCAGAGTCATCTGTAAGTGTGCTAATCCTTTAAACAGAAAAAATTAAAGCTTCAGAGACAACAATTCATGAAGCAATGAAGATCTTCTGTGCAGATCTAGTTTATCCAGCAGTCAACCATCTTCTACATGGGAAACCCAGAAAGAAATATCAGAGAACCTTCTTAAATTTGGGTCTTTCTACCTGTCTCTTTAATACAGTCTTGTTCTATACTGGAATACACAATATTGCATCCACAAGTGTTGGTACAGACAGTTGTAAGAACGTGATCTGCTGGACCCTTTTAATCTAATCAGATCAGCATTTCTCAAGAGTAAAAATACTATGGATCAGCCTTGTCACCTGAGGTTAATCACCCCAGAAACCTCCCCGAGTCCATGAACTTTCCCCAGTAACCTTAGCACCAGTAGAAAATGTTCCTTTACCACCTTTTTTACACAGGAAGAGAGTTCCTGGGAATCTCACAACTATTTGCTAAGCTTTACCGAATTAGTATGATGCTTTTCAAAATCCTGTTTTCAAATAAATGCAAAGCAATTATTTTTTTCATTCTTCAGTATATAAAGCTCCATGAACTGCAAGACAAAGCCTAATTCTAGAACAGATTCATTACTGAAGAATTTTAGTAAAATTACTTTATCAGTATACCAAATTAAAATTGCTAATTTATTACAGTATATACTTAAAATTTTGCCCAGAAAATATGAGTTTGGAATGCTGTTTAGGGTGTTAATTCATGATTGTTCATAGACTCTGTATTGGACATACTTAGCTCTGTCTGAATTTATCCCCAGAAAAGCAAATGGGAAGGTTGAAGGCTTAAGGTTCATTCACTCTGTCATGCAGAGCACCTCCCCTGAAATCGAGAGAGTTTTTTGTCAGCACTGAGATACTTATTTATTCTTCAACTCATGAATGTATCTCTTTTGTTTTCAAGTGGAAAGCATAGTACAGATGAATTTTGACCATTGTCTATAAGGCTAACACTCAGCTTCTCAAAGCAAGGGAAATTCTAGCCTTCCGTTTATGTGGCAGTAATGATTATTACTTAATTATCCAATTTATCAAACAACAACTGCAGACAGCCTTAAAAGAGGCAAATTCTAACCCTCCCCCAAATTATATACTCACCATAATGCCCATCTTTGCAAATTATATCCTATCAATTTTGCATGAAACGGAAACCAAATCCAATGGTATTCTCCTGGCAAAATAAGCAGGTAGAGATGCTTCCAAGTAACTTTCTTCCCCCCAACACTCACATTTTCTTTCAATTCTTCCATCAGCTAGTTACAAGGACCAAACTGAAAATGGTTTTATCCTGAATCAAGTACCAAAATCAGAGTTCCCAAGTTCTGCCTCCTGTTCCTACTGCCCCTTGACCCATGTACTGAAGTATTGATATTTGGTTCACCAAGCACCTCATTTCGCTCTCTCTGATCCTGTCATCTCAGATTTGTTACCTGAAGGCCACTATTTCCTCCATAAAGGAGGAAAGGCCCAATCTTCTCCCCCACATCCCTATCTCTTCTGACATGACTCAAAATTCTTTTGATGGTAACTTTGATAAAAATTAGTTCATAAATTTCATATCAAAAATCATTCAGCTATTTATATCTGGCATAGCCAAACAAAAAAACAAAAAAGAAAATAAAAGAACAGTGGGAAAGGAAGGATAGTAGATGAATCCTCTAAGAAGACTTAAAAACATCACAGCTCCAAAGCAAACACTAATTGCCTTTAATCAGCTTCCAAGAAGCATTATAGAACACTTCTAGCCATAAAGCACACACCTATTCCTATGTACAAGAGCCACCATCCTAACAGATCCTGATACCATGTGAAATGGGACTTCTCCATAAAATATTTTATAAACCTGACAAAAGTAGAATAGCTGATAATGGACCGCGTCTAAAAATCTATGAAAGAAAGATTTAGTCATTAGGTTTCATTGCTTCCTGACCTCCAAAACAGATTACCCAAACAAAATTGCCTATTTTTAAAATTCATTTGCTAAAATAATAATTTTCATGACCATTGAGATGAACAGGTTTCAATCCCCCTTGAAATTCCTGAAAGGTCTATATGGATAAAGAATTACTGTAATTATAAGTACCTATATAGAATTTAAATATTGCCTATGTTATTTATACCTTCATCCTTCAAGAATTATTGTATGTAAAAATCTCTCCCATATGAGCTAGATATTGAAAAAAAATCTTGCTCTAGATGGACACACTCTCTAAGGCAACTTCTGCTTACTTTATTCATCCCAAAGAAAGAAATGTAATAAAAATTCCAGCATTCTGTCTAATGACACTTGCATAAATCAGGCCGGATTTTGCCCTTAAGTTAAAATGAAGTAATCCCAGAAGGAAAAAAAAATTAATATAAAACATATCCATCAATCAATAGCAAATAATCTCCTTAGTTTCCAAAGTCTACCTTAGAAGCTATGGATATTAATTGGTTTCACTTTATAAAGCCAGGTATTTCTTTTACACTCAATAAGAACTGTGAATTTCCTAAAAATACTTATATAATATAGCAGAAAAGGTTGAGGAAAAAGTGAAATCCCCGCGAGCTGAAATTCAATAGATTGCAGTTGGTTGCTCCAAACTGTTTGTGGTCAAAAGCATTTTAAAAGCACAGTGTTATTACACAATGATTAAGTCAGGTTTTCTTTCCTTTTTTTGTTTTTTTTTTTTGTTTTTTTTTTTTTTTTTTGTTTTATTTTGTTGGAAGGTTTTCTGGGGGGCAGCAGGGTGGGGGAAAAGGGAGTTTGTTTGTTTTTAAATCTCTAGTGTATTTTTTTTCCCAAGAACTGTCACCTTCAGCAAATCTTACATTAACCTAGATGTTAATTTCTCTAAACTGTTTTTGTGTGACTGTGTTTCCAGAAGCACCATGACAGCCATAAGCCAAATTTCAGGGGTGCTGAGCACCCAAGGCTCCAGTTAAATCAGGGGTGGCTGTGGATACTGGGTGGCCTTTAAAAACAAGTTATAAGGCAAGGCTGCTGACATAGAGAGAGAAGCTCTGGAAGCTCCTAGCTCAGAGAACACCCATTGACTCATCTGGTATTTCCATACATGAAAGATTGGAAAACTGCTTTCTATTCTCAAATCTTACAAGATTCCTGGACTACATTCAGTCTTATTATGAATTTTCTTAGTTTCCATCTCCCAAATACACTTACGCATTTTAAAGTAAATTAAAACTAACCTCTGTGGTTTTGTGCACTTAAGTGTGTCCATACATAGACACACACATTCCTCTGTACTGTGTTTTGAGGGAGCAAACAAACTCCTTCTGCTGCTTAGAGACCAGTCCCAAAAAAATGGAAACAAGATGAAAAAAGAGATTATCTGCCACCTGGTGAGGCAGCAAGACAATGACCTTACTACCACTCACCTGCTACAATGTCACCACTGTCATTTTGATGAGATTTTTTAACCGAAAATCTGGGAAGATATCCCCCTTACCAGAACGTTGCCCTACTTTTGACAAATTCACAGTCTTGTGAACTTTTGTTGTTTCTGGAAAACCATACAGATGAAAAACTTAAGTTTAATGGCTCTTACAGCAATTACTAGAAATATACTGTTTCAGCCTGGGATTTCAAGAGCCCTGTGTACAGTTCTGCTAGCCACTAAAAAGGAAGGAAGGTGGAAGAAACAGGCCATGTGGTTCACCATGACAAACTCCGAATGTATTTAAAATGGCCCCATACAAAATAAAAAAACCAAAACAGCTTGACTTCTTTGCATTGTCTGAAAAGTAAAAGTGATAAAAGGGGTAAGTGTGTGGATCTGACAACAGATGAGAAAAACTCACCTGTTTGGGGTCCAATAAGATGACAAGAAATTAACACTTAATCTGCCAAATGCTAAAATTTCCCAACTGACTTTCAGGAGTATAAAGGTACTGTTTCTCCTCCTTCTTAAAGATGTTCTTCAGAGTGAAAGCTACGTCAGACAACAAAGGAAGAGAGGGTTTATATAGGTTTAGTTCAATGAAGGAAATGCTTAAGACAGCTGCAGAAATGAAGCTTTCTTAAGCGCTCCTTAATGAAATTAGACAGAATTGAATCAAGACACAAATCTGTGTAAAAGGGATTTCTCCTGCAAATATAGGCCTTACACAGTGTTATGAGCAATCCCTTGTAGACATTAGCTAGCAGAGGTAATTTTGGTCATTCTGCACAAGGCTAATACTGTTTCAGCTTCTCAGCTTCTTGAAGTGGGAGAAAATCTGGCCTTCTGTTTATGGAATTAATGATGATGCAGTCTGATGGAAGTGACATTGATGATTATTGATTAATTACTAAATTGATAAAATTAAAAATAACAGCAGATAGCCTTAAAAGACAAAAATTCTAACACATCCCCAAATTATATACTCATCACAATGCTCACCATTGCATTATATCCTATCAGTTTTTGCACGAAGTAGAAAACAAGCCTAATGATATTCTCCTGGCAAAACAAAGGTACAAAGGCCTGCAAATCACAGGTTGTAAAATTGCTTCTCTCAAGCTGCTTTGAAATGCTGAATTACACCTTTATGGCAATATAGGAATCAAGCAAATTACAAGCAACAGTTGTCTGTCAAAAAATAAGTCAGTGAGTACTGACTTTCTGTGTATAGAACAAAAGCTTTTTTAATTCAAAAAGTGATGTCAGCAAAGTTTTCTGATCAGACAGGGAGCAGATCAGCTGCTCAAGATTTTTTCTGACCTCCTTGTCCGTGGAATTCTTCCTCTTATTCAGCTTTTCTCTGGGGCTATATGAATGAATGGTGTATGAATGAGAATGATACTGTTCATTCAGGGGTAAAGAAAAATGACAGGAACATATTGTCAGAAGGCTGGGCAGGGTGAGACTGCTGATCCAGTGACAGTCCCCACTCATATTGCATTCAAGGGACTTTAGCATCACTCTCTCAGAAGAAAGTGTATGGCATGATGGTGAAGCATCCCTTGGGTTTGGAGCTTTCTGTTGTCTGCTTGTATAGGGACACAAGCAGTACCCACAGATTCTTCAAGATCTTATCTTCTTCAATTTCCCTTCCACTGATCCCCTCATCCATCTTCTACCACAGATTTCTCCATTCCTTTGTTTCTCATGACTCTGGGTTCTATAAATGTAGGATAAGATCCTTTAGCTCTTTTCTCACAAATAAGCATGTGGGTTTGTACATATTTTATTTAGCAGGCAGTCAGTGCTACACAGGTTTCTCTTTTAATTAAAGGTTGTGTACACGTAGGGGAGGAAGAGCATTCTGATGAAAGTAATTGGACTTCCAGCAATACACTTCAGCTCTGTGACCTGAGAAGTCATTAGGAGGGAGGACTTCACATCAACAACTGCACATATACTTATTTTGTTATGTGGTGTAACGTTACTCAGACAACCAAGGGCTATACCTTTAATATGAAGATATTAAATGGTACTTACTGGTGAGATAGGCAGATTTTGGTCTATGCGAATGCAGCCTGTAGCATAAAAATGTTTGACCATAGAATAATTATGGAATCAACCAAGGAAAAGCAAAATAAAATACAAGAAATAATTTCTGGTGAAAAAACATAGGTTTTTGTTGTTGTTTTTTTTGTTTGTTTTGTTTTGTTTTTTTTACTAAATACAGGTCTACTCATATGAGTAAAATAGAAAGCAGAAAAGTACAAGGAGATTTTTGTTCATTTGTTCACCTTCAACATTCAGGAGAACAAACAGTCTACAAGTTGGATGTGGTATTGACATAAGAGGTATCATTCTAATTGAAGTGGAACACTGAACTTTTATTGGAGAACAAGAGCGATGAGTGCCGAATGGTGACTTTCTGTTTAAAATATTTGGAAGACAGGCTCACACTATGACCTGCTTCCAGTTTCCAGTGGTATTAGGGATGAAGCCAGTATAAATCCAGTTGTCACAAAAGAAAAAGTTATAGTATATATTAAACCACAAAAAAATACTTTCAAATAACATTAAGGGTATGACTTAAGCCCACAAAAGCCAGGAAATTCAGAGTTAGGGCTGCAACCTTGTCCTCAACTCACCCCATTTTGTTTAGGTATTATAGCAGATATGAAGACAGCTACCTGAATTATGATGGTATTGTTTACAAGGAATGGCCCAGAATTTGGTATTTATCCGTGCTGGACAGGGTTTGCTTGTTACATTAGAGCTGACACGGCCTTCTCATGGAGTAGAAGACTATATGATAAATAAATTTTTTCATTAAGAGTTAGTAGTATACATCCCTTTACCTGATTAACTTTGTGATTCATGTTTCTGGACTTCAGAGTGGTGATTTCTTTTGGAGATGTCTGCTGGGACTCATAGGAGTGGTGGACTAACTTGTGTAACATACACAGCTCTGAACTGAGTAATCACGGTGATTGACACCTGAATATGCTGAAGAAAGAAGCCAAAACACCAATGAAGCAAAGTGGATTGATAATTAGCAATGAATCTCTAGTTGATCATCTGATGAAAGTGACAAGAAAGGACATTTAAGGAGAAAAACAACCTGTTAAGATATAAGCTCAAGAAGCAGCTTGAAGTAGAAAATTACCTACAGAAGTGAGTTGGAGACTTTTTTCTGATACCCAAAAAAATATGGCTTGTATCAGTTTGAGTTGAAGGTGTAAAGAAAAAGAAACAGAGAAACACATGCATGTGTTTTATTTAGCTATAACTATGTCTAATACTCACTAAAGCAAAGAATGACTGCTTTCTGGAGAGCCCAAAGGTCTTGTATGTTTACTACCACAAGTTTTAAAATATTCTGTCTTTTTATCAACTGGATTCTGGCCACCCTTTAAATTATTCTAGTAAATATTATGAGTAATTCCTGCATCCCTGCAAATATGCCATACTTCATTAGTTTGTCTTCAAGATGTATTATATTCTCAGGTGCAGTTATGTGGAAAAATGTACCTTTATGCTGACTTAAGGGCTTCTACTCAAGGTTTTCCTAAGTATTGCAAACTCAAGCGACTTGTAATTTTTCCACAGTCTTAATAATGTAACAAAAATAATATAAACAGGACTTTGGTTTAATGCTCTCCACTGGTTTGGGTCCAGTAGGTCCCTTGGCACTGCAAATCCCTTCAGTCCCTCCACTGCATTGCACAGGGGCACATCAGGGACTTAATCACAGGAGAATCATGTGGTGTCTGGTCCCCAAAGTTCACTCAGGTACTGATTCATGCTTTCCAAAAATTCACACCATGAGTTACTTTCAGGTTTCCCAAGTATTTCAAAGAGCTGGAATAGGTCTAGGATTTGCAATGATTTTCAAAACTTGCTGAGTTTTAATTGTGTTTGTTTGAAAAATTCAGCAACCTGTGATTCCATGCCTTTTTTGCAACAGTCACGCTGAATAGCTCCATAATTCTTGGGTTGTACTTTGTATTTCCATTTCAAGACATGGTATAAAGATTTAATAAATTAAATACACTTTTTAAAATCTCTCAGTGCTAATCTGAAACTGTGATGATTACTGCCATCTCAAAGCACATGCCTAAGGTATGATTTCCTCACTCTGAACAAATTGAATTCCTGTAAATGTGCTTCTATCTGTATATTAAATAACACAAATGAAGTGAAAACTTTATTTAGCTGGTGTTCTCTCACCTATGCTCAGAGTGAAAATGATGGAAGTACAAAGCTGATGTAATTCTCTCATTCACACTTAGAGATAAAGTATGAAACCTACTCTTCCCATATTTCAATAAATCCAGACTAATTCAACTTTCAGAGCTAGACTGAACAGTTGCTGAAAAACAGTTTGGTTGTTTTTTTTTTTTCATTTAAGCCGATAGGTTTGCATCAGATCAAAATTTTAAAAAAAGAAAAAAAAAAGCTGAAATAGGCAGACTTTACACAATTAGCTCCACTCCAAAGAGAAGTTTGCTCCGTATTTGCTGGAAATCCATCTACTTTGCCAAAAAGATTTAAAGATTCCTTAAAGTCCTTGTTAAAATCTATAAGTTGGAGTCCATTTACCAGAAGTTTTGTAGTATTAAACACACACCACAAGAGATAAATGTTTTAAGAGCAATCTGCATTTCTGTCATATAGACAGTCTAGTTAACATACACCAACTGAAATTCTATCACATTTTTTGTTTGTCTTGTTGGCTTTGCTCCTCCACATGCAAGGCAATATAACCTTTCTCCTACTTTTTCCTTAAGACTTAAGCTCAGTTTTATTAATTTATGACCGACTGCCTAAGAGGACACACAAAGTCAGCTACCAAGACTTAAAAAAGCTTCTGTAATTCAACCTGTGCTTGAACATTCTTGTTGGATGACCTTATATTTGCTTTGAGCTGAGGACATCCTCCATGCTGTAACTGTTGCTCTGCTTGTGCATGATGCCTTGCTGAACAAATGTGATTTTGTTGTGAGCCCTTAGCCCAACCATGCTGAGCCCAGCTTGTCCAAGACAGTGTTTTCATGAAATCACAGACACAGGCGTAATTGGAAAACAGACCCGAGTTTAATCCCTTATGGAGAGATTTTCATATGCAGTAAACTTAATTTAAATTCAATTTGACACTTCCCTTCTGAACACAAAAATATTTTAACTTTTAATTTCAATCACTAACTCACTGAAGAAAATGAACAGGAGTTATCTAACAATAACATATTCGGAAACATTAAAAACTAAATTTGTTTAACTCATTTGTTTAACTGTTCTCACCTGCCCCCTAAAACTATTGAATTCAGAATTCCCTACAAGCCCTAAGTGCAACCAATGTTCCTTGAAAGGGCTGCAAATATTTTGAACAAGCCATGACCCAGTTTTCAGCACAGTTGAGCCAAACTATTTTTGCTGTTTAAATAAAAATAACAAAAATGCACATTTTTGCATAGTTTCAGCACAAAATTCAGGGGGCATAAAGGGAAGAACTGCGGGCTGAGTTTCACTTTACAGTTTTGGAACAACGAAAATTCAGAGCTAAATGGGCATGGTGAGTGCATAGAACCACAGGAACCAAAACCAAACAAAAGGTTGGAATGGAATGTTATTACAGCTTTTGTATCTATCATGGTAGCTAGATTCTACCTGCCCCCTATAGCAATAGAATTTGAATAATGCATTTTGTAGTGATTTTTATGTGTGATTCTCATCAGTGAGGCCACTACTAGAATAGTAGGTGTAATTCTTGATGTCCAGACTTAAAACAAAGGTCTTAAAAACTTATGCAGCACTCAGGAAAGCAAAGTAAGACTCAATCATAGCATGGAAAATTAGTCATAGAATGACAGAACAAAACAACTCAGTCTAGTCAATTTGTCCAAGGATAACTAGATGACCTGATAGTAGCTAATTAGTGATTGAATAAGAATAGTTTTGGTAGTAGTTTTGTAGGGTTTTTTTTTTCTAAGTAAAGAAGATAAATATCAAGAACAAACAACTGGAAACTGAAGCTTGACAAATTGAGAACACAAATAAGGTGCATGTTTTGGATTATCAAGATAAAAACAAATAACTTGCAAGTGTTATGGTGAAGTCATTCACCACTTTAAGTCATTGAATGAAAAACAAATGTCTTAAACTGTTTTTCCTAAATCCATCAAAAGGGGCTTAACACTAAGGTTATTAAGGCAAGATTTAGAATAAGATTGTGATAACCTCAGTCATAAGACATGAAAAACAGAATGGAAATATTCCCATAAATGTCGGTACAAGAAACCAACAAATGACAATTCAAGCTGAAATTTTCTATTTCTCTGAAATTTCTAACTTTTTTTTCATTCTGATCTAAATTCCACAAAAGGTAATGCTGCTTTCCCTTCTGACTTGAAAATGCATAGTGTAAAGTAAATTGGAGGACTTCTGAAAGTCTTGCTCTTATTGTGAAAAAGCTGACAGTTGTCAAGAAGCTGGCTGTTTTTCTCCTTTAAATTATTTTAATAATAAATTCTTTAAACAGTAAAAAATATTAATAGCTCTCACATAAGGTGCTTTTGCTTTGAGAACTAAGCAACCAAACATGCAGCCAGACTAGAAGCCTTTAAAAACAGCCTTTTATGCCATATTTCTTGCAGCATTATTTCTGTCCTCCAGAAATATTACAGAACATATTGCTAACTGACTGTCATAAACAGAAGATGAGGTAGAACCCCTTCTTTTATCTAGCTGTGAAATACAACCATCCTTGAATGCAACCCAACAAAGTTTCCCAGCTCATCTGAAATTTCAGTGAATTTGAAGCACTTAGCTGAATTAGCAAAAGCAACCATCTTGCAAGAATGTGCAAGTAATTTCCAAATATATATTGTTTTATTGAAAAACAGTCCAAAACTTTACTCTTGCTCTCCCAGGATGCAGCAGGATAACTCAAAACCAAAGCCTCTGCTAGTATAGAAGTAGCCTGCATCACCAGCAGCTAAGAATATTAAATCAAAGTGAAGCTAGAACAGAAAAACTATTCTAGAAGAGGGATTTTAGTGACTTACGTTATGCAGTTATGCAGTCAATTGAACAAAAGTTCCTCTCAAATTAGTGGGAGTTTTGCTCAGTTGAGGGACTCAGAATTTGGCCCAGCAATTAAGTTATTCATTTTTAGCCCTGAGCATTCCTCTTCCTCAGAGGAGTGTGCCAAGAAAACTAAAAAACTGAACAGCACAGAAGTAGTATTAAACTTTAACAATGCTTTGCACTGACACAGGGGGGAATATCAGAAACAATGGCATGATCTCCAACTAGAGCCAGAGAATTCACAGGATGTGAAATGCACATATGTGCTTTTCATTGGGATCACCCCTTGTTCTCATTTGTTGAAGCTTTCCTCATGCCTTGTGCTCCCAGGCATAGCACTTCACCTGACCACTTAAATCTCTCTGGAGTTGCTGTTAGTTACCTGCAAAGGCTGTAAATGCCCAGCCGGAGAGTGAGCTGTTTATTTCTTATGTATTACTCAATTGAAGTTAATGCATATCTATTGTTTATATTTAAAGCATAATTTAATTGAACTGTATGATAACTTTACTTGCTTTGGCCTCAATTTGACAAATACTTAAAATCTGTCTAATTTTCTTTTTGCAGCTAGACCACTGCTTCAGTTAGTCCACAGTACATAACACCAAACAAAGCATGACAATACTATTATACAGTGACATTCATCAGATTTAGTTTAAAACCAAACTAAAATACTTTTAAAGGTCTTGGAAAGTTATTTATATTTTGCAAGGATTATTTAATCCTAAATTTTGGGGGTTTTAAAATGTTTTCTATTTTATAAAATAATTTCAAGATATTTGCATGCAGTAGTACAACAGCATACTTGACATGTATGTACCTGATTGTTTTTTCCTCCACTTGAAATGTGGGGAGAGTCTACTAATATCATTAGCCCAGGCATATTTGATTTTTGGATTTTTAAATAGGCCTGTGTACCCTTGAATCTCAGGGAAATATGCTAACCATGAAGAGGAACAGCATGAATTCCCACCTGAGATCTCTCTATCACAGAAAATATAGCATGGATGTTGATCCTTTAGAGATGAACATAATGGAAATTCTCACTTTCAAGGGCTTGACTTTGAATCCATACTTACATTTTTAAAATAGTAATGTAGGGAAACGGCAAAATCCATCATATTGCATTATGCTGATACTCACAAGTCATGAATGGGACTGAGACACCCTGCTGCACGGCACAGACTGGTACTGTTTAGAAGAGCAAGTGAGTTGGTCTTCCACTGTTCTTACTGTGTTGTTCTTACATTGTTGTTCTTACAGCCCCATTTATTCCCAGCTGCATCATGAATTTGCCACCCAATTTCAGTCTCTCTGGCCCAATCTCCCAGAATCAATGATTTTTTTTTTCTTTTTTTTTTTGGTTGGAAGGGGTCTTAAAGAAGATCTAGTTCCACACCCTTGTATTTGGAAGGGACGCATTCCACTAGATCACTCCAACATGATCTTGAACACTTCCAGGCATGGGGCATCCACAGCTCCTCTGGGAAATGTATTCCAGTGTCCCAGTGCACTCATAAATAAGAATTTATTCTTTATATCTAATTACCCTCAATCTGGACACTACAGCTCCAAGTAAGCCAGAAGGTCTGAGCTGAAGGTTACAGTAGTGTTGCACTGGTAAGATTCAGGTGAGGGGCACAAATGTTAGCATGGATACCCCCATAAGGAAACCTTATCTTTTTGTTCTCCTTGCTTAACCAGCCCTTGGGTTTACCAGGTCAGATAGTTAGGCTTTTTGCTTGGCTTTATTTAATATAATAATATATATGCTCTCATGTGACAAATCTAGGTGGTCAGGTCAGTTTCCAAATTTTACATTACAGACATTTAAAATAAAATTAATTCCATCCTCCACAGCCAAATTAAAGTGCAAATCAGGTGGTCTGTAATAAACAACAAAGAAAATACAAGCATACAACAAAACCCCTATGAATATCCCTAAGAATTCTTAAGTAGCAGATAAATATCTCAAGTAGGATGTTCACAAGATGTTGACATTTACCAACCATACCTTATTCAACAATCTTTATACTGAGAGGCTGCTGACTGAATTTAAACATCATATATCATCAATGGAAAGGTAAGGAGGACATGACTGTTAGTGATAATTAAATATATTTCCAGCAGATGCCTGTATGAGCTAACATTCCTTATCCCTGCCATAGGTAAGCAACCTCCCACTCCTGTGCTACCATCTTCATGGATACAGTGTTAGGAAACAAATTCAACTGAAAAGTTAGTAGTCCTCATCTGGAATAGATCTTTCAAAAGCAAGAGGGAGGAATATGCCACCATTGTCTGGGGATAGGTGAGGTCACTACTTTTGGCAGGAGCATCTACTTAGATCATCTTCAAGTGATTTTGAAAGAACAACCTTAGCTGCATGCAGAGTTACTTCTCATTATCTTCTGCATTGCCACAGCATGTAACCACTCATTCTCAGATTCCTGCTAAAATGCAATGCAAAACTCAACATTGAATGCCATTTTTTAGTGTCTGAGAAGTCATCTGACAATGGGAGAAGGACCAAAAGAGCATTGAAGAGGCAAAAACCTTGGTGTTCAAGAGTAAACAGAATCAGACCAGTGGAAAACTTCATTATTAAGTGGGAAAAAGTTAAGTGAAGAAAACCTCCTTCCAGAACATCTCAGAATATATTAAAAACTTTGTTTAAAACAGAAAGAAAGCAGACACCCAACATAAAGATCCTCTTTTAACAAATTTTCTATTCCTGTTATGAAACACAGGGATTCCGGTATCGCTAAAATAGTTGCAATTTTTCTTCTAAGTTTCTTAGAAATTTTCTCAGAAAATCCTATCTGAGGTGGATACATACACATGAAAAGTTTCCTTACATAATTTAACTACTGAAAACAAGACCTTATAATGAGATACATCTGAAAGCTGTAATAGTAGGCAGTTTCTCCAGTACCAATAATAACACTTCTATTGTAGAAACCTGTGTGTGAAAACTCTGGTGTGGAAGTGAAAACCAAGCTGTGCAGCAAATACCGACTTTTCAGGTGTTCTTTCTGCAAGGGCTACATGAGCATCTATAAAATATATATACTGACAGCTATGCAGTAATAATAAAATTATTAAGTACTTCCTATGTACATTGAAAATACAGGATGCAGAATAACTGGTATTCACAAATAGCCATGCAAGTTAAGCATATGGAATTTTCATGGTGCAGTTGCTTATGAACAAAAAATCTATTCCCCAGAAATAACTTCTAAATTTAGCTCTCATGTCCAATAAATAAATATTTATTATTATTCATACACGTCACAGTACTTTTCAGAGTGTCCAGTAAGGCACTGTACAGACTTATTGAAAACATAGCCCTTGTCTTCTAGAGCTTACAGGATTAAGTCTGACCTATTTATCATAAAGATGTTGATCCATACATTCATAGGGATTTTCTGGAAGCAGTGTTTTACTTGCATGTTTCTCAAGGATACACATCACTTCAGGATCTTGTAGGTAACATACTGGTAAAAGGAAATTTACCACACACACCCCTCTAAGCCTGATGAGGGCCCAAGAGCTAATCAAAAACACTACAGGCCTTTTAGCAACAAATCTGAATTAATCAAATCATCCCTGCTGGTTCTTGTTAATGTTTGGACAATCTAGCTTTTCTGCAGAATGCTCTCGCCGTCTGAGCAGAGGACAGGGAGCCAGAAACTCCTTGAGTTTTAATCCTGGCTCTGACACTGATTCTCTCTGTGGCTTTGGGCAAGGAGTCATTGTTCTATAGTAAAATGCTTGTATTGGCAAGATGAAGAACTACTACTGTAGATGATCTAATAAAATTTTTCCATCTTTAATTTCTACGATTCTGTAATGCTAACAACATAAGTCTCAGCTTCTCATCTGAATAGAACAGATAAATACTTATCCAGTTTGCCTGCATGCAAAGAATTAGTTACTGGATAAAAAGCTTCACAGAACTGATGCTGCAATGCTTTATTAACATCTTGTTTAGTACTTTGATAATAAATAATGCCTATAAGGACTGTGTAAAACAAGGCCAGATTGAATATCCTTCTTTCCACTCTACTAATCATGTCTGAGCTGGAGTTTGTTGGAAAATTTTGTCTCTAGCTAACTGTGTACCCCTATATTTTGTTTAGGCATTGCTTCAGTGAAAT
Source organism: Cinclus cinclus (assembly GCF_963662255.1). NCBI lineage: Eukaryota > Metazoa > Chordata > Aves > Passeriformes > Cinclidae > Cinclus > Cinclus cinclus. The sequence goes on along the minus strand of NC_085049.1, from coordinate 53,694,728 downwards.
GATTCTGAAGAGTAAAGCAACCACTAAGTGGTGAACTTTTTTTTTCTGGGAAAGGTAAGGGAAGAGGGTAAGCACAACAGGGTAAATTTCCAAGGGCAATGCTTATGCCAATGCACACAATGACACAGTCATTGTGGGAATGCCTGCATTTCCCAGCTGCTGCAACCAGCTCAGCTGCACCTACTGGTTACTGACTTAAGGTGAAGATTCTTATGGGGGTCTCTGACTTTTCCTAGGGAATGAACTGAAGAATAAGAGACCCAAGATAACCCTCCAGAAGTGCGTATAACAGTATGCTTCTGAAAAATATTATTTACAATTTCTAGGTTTAGAAAGACAGAAGGCACAGCATTACAGAATCATAGGACTATAGAATGGTTTGGGTTGGGAGGCCAACCAACTAGATAGATGCTCTAGCTCCAAACCCCCTGCCATAGGCAGGGATACCTTCCACTAGACCAGGTTGCTCACAGCTCCATCTAGCCTGGCCTTGAACACTGCCAGGGATGGGACAGCAAATGAATTATTTTGCACCTGCAAATATGCTTCATTCACTGTGCAAAGAACACCAACCACAGTAATCATGGTAGCCTACAGCTATGGACCCATCCTGCCATTTCAATAAATGTGCAAAAAACTCAAAGGTGGCCTTGCTGCCGATAATACATGATAAATCTTGCTCTTCAGCTGTACAACAGTGATGCATCAGATGGAAGGAGACAGCAGAGAAGAGTAACCAGGATATGTTTCAGTGAAGGACAGTTACAAGCAGACCTACCTAAGAACTTTCTCATTTTCCTATGCGAGTGAAATCTGTTTTGCTCACACCAGACAGCACACAGAGACAACTCCTTACAGAACTGCTTGCTAGTGAGTTATATCAACATTTGGCAGGGATTTCCTTCTCATTGTTTTAGCAGAATACATTGTTATTTCCACAACAGAATTTTCTGTATTGACTTATTTCCTTTGATAAAGGATGATGCCTTGTCCCTTGACTCCATTGCTACACATCATAGAAAGGTAGATAAAGAAGGAAGAGCGATCCTTGCTTGAAGTGTGGCCAACAAGTCGTTGGACTTGCTTTATTCCACAGAGAGTAAACAGGAGCCAACAATATAGGGAATGCAGAGATACACAGAGGTAGACAATGCTGTCATTCAAGGAAGATTTGATCTGCAAGATGGATGTTGCCACACAGCAATCTATCAGACTGACAGGGGTAAAGAGGGAGATGAAGATGATTACTGTCTCTCTCCAAGTTAAATTGCATTTTATGTTTCTTTACAATATACCAACAGCCAGAGAGCTACCTGTTGCAATCCCATGTCTATCTTGATATGAAAATACCAGCAATGATAATACATTGCTCTTATAAACTGAAATTCTGCCAAATTAACTTTCAGTCCACAAGACATGTCTTTGCCATACTATTTTATTAGATTAATAAGACTTCTCTCAATAGACATTTGCTGCCTTAAATTATTCTGTAACAACAAGACATTATGAAAAAATACATATAATTGCTGTTATTTACAGAAAATATTGGTGGAGTTGTTAGGTTAAGCAATCAGGACAACTACAGAGGAATGGTTGGTTAACTAATTATCACATTTTCTTAGAAATGAGTGCATAAACCTCAAGACATACCACAGTTGAAAGCTATTTTATCCACCGGAAAACAACTGAAAGACATCTAGAAACCTCTGGAAAAGGATACCCTTCCCCCCAGAAAAAAAAAATTATTTCATGCTAGTCACAAGAAAGTTATTATCCGAGCTAGGTCGCTGACAAGAGATGTTATTAATGATCCCATTGAAATTATTAATGTATTTAACAATCACTTTAAAAACTATAATATTATATCCTGGGAGAATACTGAATCATGCTGGTTACTTGGATGAAGATCAAATAAGCTTAAGATGAAAAGATCAGACTCTGAGAAAGTTTAGAGTACTTTGTGATTAATAAAAATTAAATCCCAGAACTACTTGATTTGCATTTAAATCTACAAAGGTGTTGACTGCACTTTACTACATGAGTTGGAATTATACAACGAAGCACACCTCTGCACACACAAAATATTAACATGGATACAATACGAGGATGGGTTTACTGTTATATTTATACGCAAATATGTTAGAGGAATATTGTGTGCTGCTGATGCATAACTGAATCTTCTCTCCAACTCACAAAATGGACCTCACTGCAATACTTTAATAGTTGTAAACATCTCTCTATGATTTTTGAGTGGTCTTGGAAATCCAGAGAGGTCCCAACTCACTGGAAGCTAGCAAACATTGTCCCAGTTTTCAAGAAAGGCAAGTAGGAGGACCTTGGAAACTACAGGCCTGTCAGTCTCACTTCAAGGGATTTTTAAAACCCCAAAGAAATAAGTTTTCAAGTTGGCCATATCTATGAAAGCACCAGTGGGGAAGAGTAGTGTTCAAAGATAAAGTCTATTGCAAGACAAAGGGCTATTCAGCAGTGAGTGAAACATACATTTAAATGTACTGTGGGAGACAGGTACTACTTAACTACATACTAATTTTCCATGCTGAAATGACTGCTGAATTAAAAAGGCAAACCTCCCTAAAACTCACATAAAAAAGAGCTAAGGAACCACCTCAGTGCTATAGGTATTTCCCTCCTTCATGCCTACATTTTCTATTCTTTATCAATTCTTAAACTGTAATGAATAACTAGAGATAATTATCACATTTCTCAAATGACAGAGAACCTGCACATTCTAAGACAGTGACATAATTTGATATTTATGAAATGCTTCTTTATTGATGAAGCATCTGTCTTGTAATTTAATTACCACCACCACAGTGTTTCATTACAATTCTAACACAGATTAATAATGAACAAGACTCCTACCCGGACTATTAAAATTTGAAAAACGAATATCCTTTGATGAATTCAAACCACCACCTCATGCAGCTACTGGATGAAAGCCTTAGTACTTTTGTTTATTTTTCTGTTTCCTATGTCAGTCAGAGAGGATAAAATAGGAAAGCCAAAATCTGGAAAAGAAACAAAATGAAAGAGGGACAAGGGAATGGGTGTGTGAAAAGTTAGGGAAGTTTAGAGAAAAGGGTTCAGATTACAGTGCATAAAGAGGCCAGAGAAATATTTTTAAAAATTATGAAGTTTATAATATTGGACACAGAATTAAAAAAAAAAAAAGAAGCCGAGAGAAACAGCATAAGAATAGATAGACGACAGATGTGGGTGGGTGAAGATAGCAAAGATAGGAAAGGCCAGATCTTATTTGTATGGAAGTCAATAGCAAAGCACTTGTTGACTACAGTGGGAACTGGAAAGGCCCACAGTGAATGAAAATTAATTTCCACGAGGGTGAGAAAGGGTGGAGAACTGGCCTTAACAGAAGAATGAACACGCATAGGGAAAATAAAAGCTGAGGGCAGTAACTGAGGCCCAAGGAGACACCGTCAGAAAAGCTTCCATACATGAGGCTGTTGGGGAGCCAGGGCCTCTTTTCACATCACAGGACTGAGGGCCTGAGACCCAAATTCAAAATTCTCCCAACTTCAGCCATCAAGGAACTGGAATCTTCACATCACTGTTTTGAATTTTGGAAAGATCTCTGACTAAGTGTCAGGTCATGTCACCTTTGCTTCACAGAGGTGGGATGCAGAAAGAGCTGGGAGGGTTTGCCTTGCTGCTGCTACTGGCTGCAGTGAATGGGCTGAGGGAGCTTTGAGCCTTTGTGTGTAGCACAGGAACTGGTGTCTGTGGTGCAGGCAGCTCAGGGCTTCTGAACGGATAACCCGGCTTTCGGTCACCAAAAATTATTTCACCTATCCACACACTTTTACTGTGCATCTTACAACACATGGTCCTCTCCTTAAAGTCCTAGTTTTTCATCTTTTTCCCCTCTTAATCACAGAAAAAAGTACAAATTGACCTAAGCAATGCCAAAAGCTCACAGAAATAAACAGATAAAAGGAAACAAGGCATCATTCTTGGGGCCTGTCTCTGTTTCCAGGCTATGACTTCCTTAATCCTTGCCTTAGGGCCAGTTAAATCTACTACCCCCAAGTCTCATAATTTGCTCACGAGCTAGCAAAGATCTATTAACAGCAAAGTATGTGTATCCATTCCCCCCTAGTGGAAGATAAAAGCCTTCTGCTACTACAAACTACTTTGTCAGCTCAAGTGCTAAACAGCTGTGTTCAAGAGCCCAGACTCACTGATGACCCACTGATCCTCCATATATGGCAGGATTCAGTGTTCTGTGGTTTTTTGGGCTGGTTTTTGTTCCTGTGCTACTGCATTGCAAACTGCTTTAGGAAGTTGTGATGTGCCTCCCTCGTGCATACACAGACACGCAACCAAAATCCATGACAATGTAGTCCTTCCAAGTGAACCCAGACCTGATTTAGTGCATGGTGCTCAAAGCTGTCTGTTGAATGGGGAGAGCTACCTGAGTTTTGCCACAAAAAATTACATTGAGACTGAAACATGCAGGAGGAAGAAGGATGTCCTCAAGGCTAGGGTAATTAAAGCTTCCCTTGGGTAAATTAATTCTGTCTCAGCTCCTAGGTGCAGCTCTTAGGTGCTGCTGGGAAAGTCAAAGAATCTGAAATATTCTGAAGTGGACAACATGGTTGCTCTTTGTTTGTTGTGCAGTAAGAAACCACACAGCAAGTGTACTGAGCTGAGCTCTTACTCCTGTAACTGAGATCAGTGAGCTCAAAGAGGCCTCAGGATGAGCTCTACTCTCCACTTACACTGCTCTTATAGTGTCAACTAAACTGTCAGCCTGGCCACTGCATGTTCTTTCACTGTTTTGTCTATAGTCTGTCATAGTTCTGTGATAAAAACAGTCTGACAGTCTGCAGCGGACAGGACTGTCACCAAATGAAATCATTCCGAGCTCCTGTAACACCCTCTGTTTCAACCCAATATGGGAATCACCTCATCTCCATAAAAGTCTCAGTAACCTCACAGTGTAATGAGAGTCTAAAATTCTACTTCTGCTTATTTACTAAGAGATATGTCACTGTCAATAGGGCATATTTCAATCTAACATGCTTTCCTCAGCCTGATTTGGCTCTAGAAACTCCCATCTTTATCTATTAAAAAGCTCACTCCCCCTGATTCCTGTTAAAACCTAGCTGACCAAGAAGGTGGTGACTCCTGTTAGGCAACAGTCTAGTCAGTATGGCATTCCTTGGGGATGTAGGAGGTAGTCTCAATTTTCCCTTTTTTCTGAGGTGAGTCATCGTCAAAGCTGCCACACAATAGACTTTGGGGAATGCAAGGAAGGGAGGGTAGAAACATTGGTTCCTTTTGAAACTCTGCCACAACATGAAAGGATGATGTTCATAAACTTTCTGGACAAGCTTTAGGCTCCAGGCAACAGCAGCACTGGATCAGAAAGCCCTGCACTCCACTGCATGTTTTTCATCTTTTTTAAGGACTCCTCATAGGAAAAAACAGCAAAATAGATATTCCCTGTTTTGGGTAGCAGCTGCTCACTCATCTCCTCCTCCATTCTCAACTGCATGCTCTAGACATTAAATTAAGAAATATTGGTTCACCTTGTTTTCTTTCTTGCCTTATTGAGCAGAATTGCTTTAGCACACTGTGGAATGGAAGTTGAGCATGCTTTTAATTCCTCTATCACAGTGAGACTGAAAATAATGAAACCTGAATTTCTAAAATGTCAAGTGAATGCTTAACCAATAAACTCTTGCACAACCAACATCACAGTAGGAGTACCATCAAATCCTTTGCTGCCTTCTCCTCTAGTCAAATTCTGAAATAATAATGTTCCCTGCTCTTTATTGAAAGCAAGAACTTAGACCCTTCACCAAGAATGAGGGATAGACATCTGTCCAAAGTGCAAGGATCTGTGATCTCACACTCTTGAGTAAGATTTTTAAGATTTCACAGTGGAAAGACTAAGTGCATTTTTATTTTCAGTAGCCCTCTCTGTGTCATCCCTGGACAGCACTCTACTTAACCTGAGAGTCAATCCACGCAGCCCTCTGAAACATCTTTACTCTCCCTTTATACCACACGAGGAGTTTGGGTAACTCCATAGTTCTGAAATCCCGTCTATAGTCACATAATCTCTTTGAACTGATCCATTGGCACTAATGCAAGAGCCCAGTAGAAATATTTCTGTACACAGGAAAATTTCTATATTCAGGACAGGGTTTGGTTGGCACATAATAAATAATTTATATGGTCATATATTGAAAAATGAGGCTGTGAAGAACTGCCAAATAAAGACCAATATTCAATGAGCACCATTTGTCATAGTCATTAATGAGGCTGGAGTTCTGTAGAAGTGGGCTGCCTAATTAAAAGTGCTATAAATAATCATATAATGTAATATAAACTGGTATCATGTCACATTTATACACAGAGAACAAATTTATGTTGGAACAGCAACTTCACGGTTTGCAATTCCAATTTTCCTCACATCCTTTTTTTTTTAAGATGGCAGTTGAGACAAAGAGAGAAAATTGTTGAAAGTTGATATAAGGTTGACATGCAGACATAGAACATCTCCATATGTCTACTGAGTAAGAAACAGAAAACACTGTGCTGCCTGCAGGTGTTTAAAAGCTGTCTTGGATTTCTTTTCTCTTTTTCTTCCAATGATTAGAAAAAATACATGGGATGAACCATTTGTAATAATTGTTATATTACTATAGGGTGTTGTACTACAATGATAATCTTACCTACTTTACAGAGCTTTCATGAAGCCTTATGGATGTATTGTTCTGTTCTTTCTTTATTTATGTTCTTTCAGGACTGGTTTTTATGAAACACACACTACTAAGACATTAAACAGGTCTCAAAATTTTCCAAAAAATATTTTGAGAAGTACACACTAACACTGCATACACTGTGATTTTAGCTTAAACCTCAGTACAGTACTCTTACTGCAATTTCTTATGCATTTTGCCCCAGTCCTGCCACTCCCCAGGCTATCATTTTCAAATTGAGTGTCAATGATTCCCAGTGGTCTTTATTAATTCTTTTTTTTTTTGAAAGACCAAAGATTAAAGCTGAATCCATGAGCTATTATCAGATGGGAAATATTAATTTACTAAAGCATCTGAACATTTGGAGTAAATTTGAAAACAGAACCATCTGTTATATAAACTAATCCAATAGACTCCACACTTTGTATAGCCAGCTGCTGTCAAGTAACAGATTATGAAACCAAGTAACAAATCTTAATTCATAAAATGTTTCTCCATTTGAAAGATTTGAAAATCTATTTTTCCTTTCTTGTTTTAATGTAAACTTGATGCAAGCTGGCAGAATTCTCTGACTTGTTGGGTCTCTATCATTCACTCAGATTCCCGTGGGAGGCTGTGGATGCAGTCTCACAGAGGTCAGCTGCAAGGCAAGTCCGGTGATACCAGCCTCTTCTGTGCATCAGCCACTTGTACTGTGACGAAAGCTGCTCAGCCTGGTTTTGAGATGGGTACCCCAAAATTATGACATTCCAAACAAGGATGGCATCCACCTTTTCTAGACTAGTCAAAATAAGGAAAATAATCTTTCCTGCAGCCAAGATTTAAATGAGGAGTTCAAAATTCTATTCATCCTAGGTTGCAATCCCTGCTAAAGACAAAGATCCTTTGTAACAGCCAGCATTCAAATGTACTCCAGACAAAGTTTCCCCCTTTCTGGTATGATGATTATGGGTCCATGTACCAGTCACCAGCAGATGATTCATATCAGATGCCAGGAACCACTCTGTTCATGGCAGCTGGTTCAACACACGGAATCCCACAATTCCTGCATCTAACATCACTAAGTCTGTCCTTTCCTCCCCTCAATGATGTGGCAGAGAACTCTTATCCTTCTAGTTTTCAGAAAAGGTTTTTCCTCCCTACTCACATCACAACAACCTAAAAGAATTCGTGCAACCCATCTGCCTTCTTTTTTGACCAATTTATGCATGCATGTGTCAGTGTGACATTCGGTGAGTGAAAACTTTATATATACATTTACACAGGTATTTCTACTAAAATGAACAGAATTAGACCATCAGGATCCCAAACAAGGTGTGTTTCCCAAATAAAAGAAGTCTTTAATATTTGTTTCTTAATATCCTCATCCAGAATGAAACAAATGTCACATCATATTAGAAGAAAAATAATATTTTGGTGGTTGCGGTGAAAACATTTTGCATTCCTCATTTTTGTCTTCAGAGTAGATCAGCTACAGATTTGCCAACAGGTATAAACACATTCTAATATAGTTAGCTAATTATGAAACCTGTGGCAAAATCTGGGCATTAGTACATGTGGCACTGGAAATTCACTGGGGTTTAGATTGCTTTGGTTTAGCTCAGTTTGCAGCTCATTGTTGTAAACCAATAGTCAGATTAAACAAGCAAGGAAACTTTCAAAGCATTGTGCTTTGAAAATACAGTGAAAAGAAAGGAAAATACTGAAAGAAGCTTTTAAACTCCTTAGCTACTCTTCATCTTTATATGAAGAGCAGTACATTACTTTTCAAAGCCTTCTGCTGTCTTCAGGTACCCCACCTGAAAAGTGGCATACTAATTGTTAGGAGCAAAAGAAGACTCTTTCCCTAATGTGACATATCTGATTGCATAATTGGACAAATTCTATGAAACTTCATATATTAAATAGAAGAGTACTCTTAACAGAACTCCTCTCTTTTTTTCTTAACTTCTTTACTTCTCTGAACACCATAATCAAAGACTGATTAATCTATTCCACCATTCACCCAATCCATTAATCACCCAGACTGCTTAATTCACCATACAAGATAGTTTTTGGAATACAGTGTACAACTGTTTTTCACTTAGGGGAGCACTTTCTGGTAGAATAACATCACTGACAATCTAACCATGTTAGTGATTAAGTGATTTGGGGTTATATCATCTAGCCACTTGTCAGCCCTCCATATTTCAAAATTAAGTACAAAATTCTGAGTTTCTAGCCTGCATAAATTAGGCACATTCTATGCAAACTTTTCCATAAGTTTGTGTATTCTTAAAAATTTTAAAAAGCAGGAAAAAATTGGAATGGAAAACTACCCAAAGACATCTGTTCTCCCATCGATTTATTCAACTATCTCCCGTTAGCATGTACACTAAAGAGAGAATAGGCTCTACAGAATGCAAGAAAAATGCGTTTCACTAACTAAATAAATTCCTTTATATATTGTGGCAAGACAAATAAATAAACCCAGAGATTTACAGACAGCCACCTTGGCTGACATTTCAGAGAGCTGGAGCCTTTAGCAATATTTTTTGCTTAACTCCATCCTAACAAAGCCCTATGTCTTTTCCCAAAACCTCATTTCTCAATTCTCCCCTGCTCTCCTCTTTCAGGCCCACTTCCCAGTTTTTTCTCTTTTTCCTTCCAAGGTGTGATTGCTCTCTTTGCTCCCCAAAGTCTCCTTCTTGATTGTTTTTCTCTCCTTTAATGAGTCCAAGGCTTCGCTCTACTCCAGAAATTGCTTTTACCCTTTTTGTTCCCAAGCACATCTGTCTCCTCCAAGCTTTCTCTCCTGTTCTGACCTTCCTGCACTTCAAGACTTTTTGCCAAGTTTATTTCCCCTCTGTCTCTCTAGCCTTTTTTTACTTCTCTATTTTTTTTTCTACTCTTAGTGCACTAAAATCATGACACTATTTCTTCTTTTATTTTCACTTTAGCAGTGACAAACTAAAACCTGAGAATTCAGATTAGTAAGAGCAAAAATATAGCAGTAATTGTCCTATTATTTTTCAGCCTAATATGTAGAACAAAAAGGAAGGCTTTTAAAAATTTATCCAATCTGGATATGGGAAAAAATAATCGCAACTTTCAAGCCTCATCTGTGCTATTTTATGCACAGTCAGATATTCATATGGAGATGCCATTTGATATTAAACTTACGTTTTCTAATCCAATAATTAGTCAATGCTGAATGTAATAATACCTATTTATATAAATCAGATTTGATAATGTAATATTATTTAAATGCTTATTCTTAAAAATCACTTGTCCTATAGGCTTGCCATTTCTTTCATGTATACTTCTGGCATATGACAAAATTTTTAATTTCTACTGACTCTAAAATGAACAGCATTTCTACCTTGTCCTTCACTGAGGGACATTACTAGAAAATTCTGTTAACATTTTGCTATTTTGATCAAAATTAACATTTTATAGGCTATTTGCAGATTACTTTAAATTTTATTTTCCATCTAAAAGAAATTAACTTGTATCAGAGGAGAGGGGTCCTTCCCTGCTCTCAGTGATGTTAATAAACATTTAGCTAGTTGATTCACTGGAGACAGGATTAGAATATAGGGCAACACAACAGATATTTCATATTTAAATTCATTACTTTCCTAGTGCTTTATGCTCCATTCCTTAGCCAAGAAAAACTCCTACTGACTTCCTGTATTAGGTCCATCTTTATTATTTAGCAGATTGACAGAAGCAGAGTGGTACCATCTATTACTACTGGCAAATAGCATTTGAATTCATCTTCCTCTTATTCATGGGATGACTCATTCCGTGTCGTACACACTTCATTTTTGATTTATGTAAGATGTATGTTTTAACACCCTTTCTGAGACTCAATTATTTGATCTATTTTTGTCATTCTATTCATTTGCTTATTCAAGACATTTTGCATTAATAATCAGTCTCTATTCTTCTTCATTATTTAGTATTATTTGGTATAATGGAGTGTGTGCCAACTACGACTTTTGGATAAACCTTCTGGATGGGTGACACATTTACTGCTGAAAGTTAAAACATATAAAACTTCAGACAGCAAAAAAAGCAAGATATTTGTAGAAGTACTGTCTAGTTTTGAACATCATAATTGTGACTTGAGCCAAATTAGCAATAGTAGTATGCTTTATCCAGCTGTTTTTCTCCATACAATAAAAAATTGTTATCCCAGATAAGCTAATACTAAGAAGTAGGTATGTAGCTCTATTCAACTTCAGGGAATGGGAGTAGTTACTTTAGCTGAAGATTTACTTATTAAGAGACAAAATATTCTCCATCTTGTTAATAAGTCAATATATGTGCTCTACCTTTTCCGTAGGAATGTAGTCTCATGAAAAGTGAAGAATGATGAACTCTTTCAGACTTTTGCTTTGCACATCCTGTATATGGTTTCCTGTAAACAACTGAATGCCAAGACAATTGTCAAAACTTTCTCATGGGCTCTCTAGAAGTGGAAACAAACAGGCTTCTTTCAAAGAACTGCCCTGGCCATACTTCTCTGCTACCTGTGTACACAACCAATTTGTGACAACCTCAGGAAAAGGGTCTCAGTTAAATTCTTGTGCACTGTGGTTGACATAACAGCATTTTGCTGAATCAGACAGTTTTTCTGACTGTTTTGGTCGTGTATGTCATGACAGCGGTACACTGACATCCTAGACATCATAGTTTGTGAAGAGTGTGTGGATCGTGTAATTCCTGAAAGTCATTTCACAGAATGATAGAATCATCGGGACTGGAAGCAACCTCTGGATATTGTCTATCAATCCTCTAAAAAGATCAGCTGTTCTCCCCTTATACACTACCCTTTTGGTTTGAGTAGCGTCAACTAAAGCTTCTTGTTTGGTACTCTGTCCATGGGGGATTTGAACGTCTCCAAGAACAGACACTGCAATCTCCATGGGCAACTTCTTCCACCCTTTGAACACACTCACGCTGGAAGCTTTTCTCTTATGTTTTACTTAAATATATTGTATTTCAGTTTGTTTCCATTGCTTCCTATCTTTTCCCAGGATATCAGTGAGCAGAATCCAACTTCGTTCCTGCTCCTTCTCACTACTTTCCACTTAGAAAATACCCCTCTAAGGCTTCTCTAGGTTTAACAATTCTAGTTCTCTGTCTCTTATCCATATGTCAGATGCTCCAGTCCCTAAATCATCTTCATGCTCTTTACTGGCATGTACAACAGTATCCTTTTTGTATATAGGGGAGTTCAAAGTCTCTCTAAAAGGCGGCACAAACATATAGTGTGTTAATCATTCTAATTTTGCATCATCCACAAACTTGCTGTTGTGTGCACTTTGCCCCTTTATCAAGATCCTAAGTGTAGATGTTAAAGAGTTTTAGCTCCACTATCCCAGTCTTGGAGCACACAAATCATGACTACCCTCTAGTGCAACTTCACACTGCTTCCCTTTGATCCCAGCAGTTCAGCCAGTCTTCAATCCACCTCACGATGTCATCCAAACTTCACCAGTTTGTCTATGAAGATACTATAGGAGATATTATAGGAGCTTTGACAGCCTTATAAAAGTCAAAATAAACAATATCAGCTGCATTTCCCCCCCATCCTTCTTGAGAACAGGAATGTCTTTGCTGTCTGCCAATCCTTGAGAATTTTGCCCAACTGCCATGATTTTCAAAGATATTTTTAGAGCAGACTTGCAATGACATTGGATGGCTACCTCAGCACTCTTAATTGATTATTTCCACAGTGGTATTACACCACATTTAGAAAACATTATCAAAGCATTCCTGTATCTGATTTATTTTTATATGTGAAAAATAAACTTCAAATTGTGGGACAGGCATGTTTTCTGATTTATGTTGCACATGTAAAGAATTTAAATCTAGTTCAGGTGGTTCTTGCACTAGCTATTCTTAGCAAAGCCAGAATTATTGCTTATTCTCCCTATTCTTCCCAAGATGATAAGACCATCACTAGAGTTTAAATAAATCATGAAACAGAAGCAGAAAAAAGTTTATTTCACTGAATAGGTGTCATTTATCTTAAATTGACCATGGTGGGAAAGGATTAACTATGTAAACGGTCAATGAGAAGAGACCTACTTGGCTACTGCAGGTTTAAGAAGGAAAGGAAAGGAAATAATTGAATATCATGTTAGCAGACTCTCACTTCTCCTACAAAAGGGTATACTTGGAAAGAACAGCTACTCAAATCTGTGATGCTCATTATAGCATTGCTGGCCATTATTGGAGATTTCTGTTTGGCATCAGAAAGATACACTCATACACTCTAAATTATCTATAACAAGGTGTCAAATTCCAGCTATGAGATTTTTTTTTCACACAAACATTTATAAATCAGCTGCCTAATCCTTCATCATTAGTTTAATACATATGTCTGTCTCAAAGGCATATGTACTGTCAACAAACCCAAATATCTTCCTCTAAGATATTAACAGTAATACCTTCAGCATAACTGATTTCCAATTCTTGTATATTTAGTCCATGCACAGTCTGCGTCACTGTTTGACATACCTCTATATGCATTAATTTTCTGCCTGCTTCTCCAATTGAAGTTCAAAAACCATTAAGTACTACTCTTTGGTCACACCAAATAAATCAACCAATGATAGAGTCTTTTAGGGAAATACATGCTATTTTCCCTGTTTTAATTCTGTTAGTCCAGTAATCAAAGGTATTGTCCCACCATGAAGAGAATGGGTATACTTGTGTTAATTATTGAATCTGCATGTAAATCAGCTTGCTCTGTAAGTTTTACCGGGCATACATTTTTTTAGAATATATCAGCTCTCGATAAGGATTCAGACACACCATCAAGTTGCTTGAGAAATTATTGTACAACACATGATCTTTGTTTGCCAGTTCACTCTGCCACAAAAAAAAAAACAAACCAGGAAATCACCGTGACTTAGATTAGTTCACAATAAAAACAACTAAAACTGAGACTCATTCCTCCTCATGCTAGAGGCTAAGAAGACCCACTTAGATTTGCAATAATTCAGCTGGCAGAAGACAGTATGTTAACATACCATAACTTGATTTGAAATTCAGGCTGATAGCATAGTACTGACTCCAGTGGGCCTTCAACTGCACACTGAAAGTACACTTCTTACATCTCTGTTTAAAAGCCCTGCTTATTCTCATGTCTTCTGGAATATTTTGTGGGGGGGAAGACTTATCCAAAGTTTAAGCTAAAAGCTAGTAACTAAACTGGTGTAACCTGGAGTGTCTTCTGAAGCACAGAAGAGTAAGTCTGACAATATTAATTGCATATATAGACACAGGTACATGATTAGAAATGTACTGATGCCATTTAGGTTTTGCCTTTTTCTATTTTCTCTTTATTCTTCACACATATATTTGTAGCTCTGTAGTCTATAGTATTAGTGGCTAGTTTCCCCAGTACTTTTCCATGGTCTTTCCCTAGGCAAAAAGACAAAAATTCCAGAGCTCCAAGCCCTTGGAGGTATAAGGCCCCTGTGCTATCTTGATTTTTCCTGGGAACCAAGGTCCAGAACAACTCTGAGATACATTCTCATGGTCAAAGTACAACTAGTGCTGAAGGCAGGCCCCAGAGAAGGGGCCTGGGGGAAATTGCATCACCACTTATCCTCCTAATTGGTTCTTTTTATCAATTATGTTAGTTTCCTAAAACCTACAAATGTGTACTCGTCCCTGTAGGGGTGGGCTTTTGTGGACATCTTTCCATAACTGCCTCTGAAGGCCTTCATTAAAGATCCTCTTTTATATTACCTCCTTGTTAAAATTATCTTAAGTCTCACTTCCAGGTTGGGCAAAAAGGCCACAGTACAGTACTGGTTGACTGGAGCACCCCAAAACATTTGCTGTCTTTCTCCCAGTCCCTTTTTCTCCAGATATTCAATGAAGTCCTTATGTCAATAAATTTTGAGTTGACAGTGTGTTAATGGTTGGACTTGATGATCTTAAAGATCTTTTCCAACCTAAAAGATTCTTAGGTATTGAATTATATTATCTCTGGGATTTTTCTTCATAATAGTATGTGTAAAGAGCTCCCCACAATGAAGCATATTCCATGGATGATCGAGATGTTACTAGCACAATGTAAGATAAAAAGCACATAAAAATGTATTGAAAGGTTTTCAAGTGAGAAATTGATATAAGTTTCAAGATCCCTGTTTCCAGTTCAATTAATTTTGAATATTATTTTACTAATTTGAGGGGATTTTAAAAGTATTAGTGCTATTAAGTTCTGTTTGGCTAAAATTTCATGCAGTGGTAGGTTAAACCTTTTCAATGATCACAGGATTAGCCTTAGCTTTCAAAGCTCATACAAAGGAAAGTTCTATAGTCCTTTCATCTGAGATGTTATTTTCTTTAGGATTATGAGATAATACATCTGGAACAACATTCATTCATCCAGGTTTGTGGTTTAGCTGAAAGTCAGTCCAAATTCCTGCAAGCACAAGTGACATCTGGCTAAACATGCACTTGGGTCAAGTTTAGACCTCAGCCACTATAAAGGGCTGTGGTTAAGACAGCATGCTCAACTTGACACCTCCCAAATAGTGGAATACACACTCAGTCCACACAAACATAACAAGTTAAAGTTACATACTTTTAATTTTTTTTGTTTCTCGGAGCTCAATATTTTCTTTCAATACCCTTCAAGACTTTTTGTCAAAAAGATTCTCTGGTGTTTGTACAGTGCTTCCTACAAGAGCTTAGGCTAAAAAATGCTCAAAACCTACAGGTGGTGTACCTGATATCTCCTAGTGTCATCAAATTCTAAACCAGAATTTCGGTGTTAACTGGTAGGTCCAAAGGCAGGAAGCAAGTTAGAAAATCTGAACAGGCAATTTATGAAATGGAAAAAAAATGAACTAGTTTAAAGGTAGAACACATAGCAGAAAGTCTATAATTCAAAATCAACCAAAAATTCAAGTTGTAACAAAACTGGGGAGCTACTTACCTGTTTGCACCAGGTGTTTCAGATGAGACTAAATCAGGACTTAGCTTCTTTGATTCTCATTACCTATTTTCTGGATGAATACACACTGACTTTCACCCCTAATTATTTTCCTTGGTTCTGAATGAGAGACCGAATTTCATCTCATAGTTCCTCCAGGGCCTGGAACTGGTCAGTCTTGCTTACATTTTTAAGGGTTCAGGAAGAAAAATTACTCCTTCTGCATCTTACATCACTGTAGAACCATCAGTGTAGAACCAGTCCTCTCAGCTATTTAGCAACACTGAATTTGAAACTCTTCTGTTGAGTAAAAGACATAAGAAAAGTAAAGTAGATGACTGTATCTGTCCAAAATGTACCTGTCCATAATGTGAGTACCTATTCATGTTATATGGCAGAAGTTACACCCAATGGCATTCAATTATTGGACAACCCTCATAGCAAGGAAAAAGAAAAAAAAATGGAAGCAAAGATTTTTAAGAAATTCTCTTGCATACCTCATTCCACCTGAAGTTCTTTAACCCAAATCCTCAGTATGGTAGAGTTAGCAAACAGCAGTGAAAAGGAGAATTAATGCTAAAAGACGCAGACAATCCAAGTAAGTGCACATTAATAAAAGTGAAGAATAGCACATAGTACAGGGGAATCACAAAACTTGTGGTGCACTGCAAATTATATAGGAGAAAAAAATAAAGCTGTAGGGCAAGAGAACAAAAAGTGTCACAAACACATTCCAGGAAGAGTAGAAAAGAAAATTAGATACATAGTTTATTCAGGTTCTGCTGGGAGGTAGGAGGGTTGTAACATCTGATTCAGCTTGACTTTGGACAACTCCTAAGCTATTTCTCCACTTTTCTGCTTCTAAAAATCTGTTTTTCTTTTGAACATGTATATTTTGTATTCCTTGTATGCTCTCTAGTGCTACTACTATTTTTTAAGGTGGCCCCTCTCTGTTTTTGTATTTACAGCTCCATCCTGCTCCTCCCCAGGGCACTTTTTAAACTGCCTCCTTTTCCCTTTGGCTCCAAACTGAAAGTAACACCTACACTGTTGATGGCTTGGTCACGGTCTCATAATTACCCCCAGCTGTTTGTCCAGGAGGCTTTCTTTCTGGAATTTTAACTTGTTTGTATATTTTTCTATTGGTCAGATGTGGAAAAGCCTGCAATCTGAAATAACTGCATAGTAATTAATGTATTAACCAGATCATCTTCCATTTACATATAATTTCCACTTAGCATCCTCTTACTTTCTCAAAGATAAGCCTCAAGTTCAACACTTTTTTTCATTAAGCATTTCTTACAGGTTTTTCTGGGATTTGGTCCAGCACCCTTTTTTAATAGCTTTCAGTATATTAATATTTGGTAATACTGCAACACATGGAATAAAGACTGCCCAGGCATTGTCATTGAGAATCACAACTTTTTTGCCCCAAAACTTCTACTCAAGTTCTTTGTATTGCTGGATGCAAACCAAAAAGGTTTGTGAATGAATCCTTTCCAGAATTTTATCTAATAGCCTTTGGAGAGATCCAGTCTACTGTACAGGATAAATGCATAGAGTGATATGGGGTAGAATACTTTAAACTTAAATGATAGAGAAGTACATAATCTGGGTGAGTTAACACTCTTTCCAGTAAAAATCAGTAGTTCACACAGAGTTAAATACGAACCATCCAACATTAAGGCTATGAACACATTCTTCAGCTCAAATTCTCTATCTTTTCTTGTCAGTATGATTAAAGGCTCAGATTCAATGTAACTGATGTCTAAGGAACTTTAATTTTCCTTTGATAAACTGACAAAAATGTAATTTCTTTAATCTTAATCCAAAGGGCACAAAGTTACAATGGACTCCTTGTGAGTTTCACCAAAACATGTGAAAATCTCTTCTTATCTCCAGAGCCCTTTACTAAAAGCCACTACAATACTCTGCCACATACAGGGCTACAGGCAGTGGATTAGTCTGGAGCAATTAGCTATCAACACTTGGTAGTTGTTTCTATGGTGGGACAGAGGTATATGAATAATTTCCCATAAAAAGTTGTCAGTAAAATAATAATTGGTTCAGAAGCAATCTAGGTGGAACAGGCAGAATATAGCAGTAAGTAGGAGAGCCCAAGGCCCTGAGTATTGAAGATGTGTTCTCCTAACTGGTGTTGGGACAGTTTGAGAGAGTAGAGGAAGTGCTTGAATTTTGGGTTCTACTAATTGCATTGTTTTGCCTCAAAGTCCTGTTATAATTGTGTGGACAGACACACAGACAGTCTTAAAATATTTTGTGCAGAGTAGGGCTATACTGTTGCAGTCATTATAAGGGAATTACAGGATGTGAAGTCTATAGCAGAAGTGAAAAATGGAGTTTATAATGTGCCAGTGCTATAATGTAGAACCATGTTTTTAACCCTGTTCTGTTTCTTCTCCGTAAATGCATACATACTCCTGAAATGTTCATACCCATCCAGTCTGTGGATATGTACGCAGCACATGCAGCATTTATCTGTATTTTAATTTGTTGCCTCTTATATTTTGTACATTGCTCCCTTTAAGAAGAGATATAACATGACAGAAGATGGGCTCAAAGGAATTCATCATGTCTGTACCGTCACTGGAATGAAATGTCTCTTTCTCCTATCCCTTGTTCCCATTTTCATTCAAATTGGACGGAAGAAACAGTCCTAGCAGATTCAGCTTGTCAGCTATATTACTGGTAAAAATCTGTTTGGAAACCAGATTCCTCCACATGAAAATGTGTGTGTTAATTAGCCCCTTTTGTGTCAGCCTGTTTCTGAGCCAAGTCTGAAGAGTCATTTGAGGGCACCGAATGTCTGTTCTGAAGAGAGGCTTACGCGATGGAGAGTGTCATGACCACTTGAAAAATTTTCTTCAAGGATGAGAACTTTTCTGTTGGCAACATGTTATCAGGAACATCTAGTTCAGCACCATCAAGGATTTTTCTGTTTATTTTAAAAACATGCAGACACTACAACTCCCTTTGGTTCTAGCAATACAGGGAACTGAGGGCAGAAGAAAAAAAATGTTCAGAGAGATTGATCTAATGAACTAAATGCAATTTATCATGAATTAATGTCTGGATTTAAATGCCACAAATTTACCTATCCACTGGCTCCATCTGCAATGATTTTAGGCACAGACCAAAGCCAAGAAATACAGCTATGACTTATGAACTTCAGTCCCTATTAAGAAAACTGGCAAGGATGAACAGCGGGGTGTTGATCAACCTATTACCAGCAGAAAGGGTATCTGTATGATGTGTGCCCATTTTTATTAAAAGCCTGTACTTATATACATTCCCTTTTTGTCTTTTGTGGCAAGTAAGGAACAATGTGTTCCAAACCCTGCTGACTTCACTGGCTGATATAGGGTCCCAGTCCTCCAGACTGAACTGGAGTGAACAAGGCAAAACTAACCAATTTCCCAACAAACCCAGCAAGTTTCTTCATTCCCTTCCCCCACACTGAGTCCATGTACTCACTTTATCTTTCCCAAAACTGCTGTCTCAAAGAAGCTCAAGGGTTATTTTTTCTTATAACCACCCTAAACTGCATTTCTGAGAGGACACTACTTCCTTCCATTCTCAGCAATTTCAGAGGCTGCCAGAGGCTGCCCCTCTTCCCAGAAGTCACTCACAAAGTCAACAAGCAGTTTACCCTCTAACTGTTTTGATGTTGGCCTGCCTTCCAGCTATTCTCAGTTGGCACATAGTCTCCTGCAGACTATAATCAGCTTGGCACATGTTAAAACACCCATGCCAGGGCTATGGCCAGAACGAGTCAAGTCAACTGCTGTGTTGCAGTTACAGTTTGCCTTGTTAGAGTTTCAGCAACACACTCAGGACCAGACTCTCTGACTGCCCACATTGTCTAGCACTTCACATCTCCTTTATGTGAAACTGAGAGCATTGCAGTTTTAATGTCAAGAAATAAACCTTAAGAGAATTTTCCTCCAGCATGCTCTGAATTCCTTACACAACTTAGATGATCTGCATTCCTGCCAGCCCACCCCAGTATTCCAAAACATCACGCCTAACCCAGCACAGCCCATACTGCCCCCATCTCATATCAGACTGCTTAACCCCTCTAGCTCTATGTGAGATATATCCTTTCCAAAACCCCACTCAAGAGGCCAAAATTCCTGGCAAGCATTTTTTCCCTTTGGAGAGAAAGTGCAACCATGATATCTGGGATAAGGAAGTGGAAATGGAGTACATAATTCCCTGGAAGGGGAAATTCAGTGAATCAGATATCCAGGTCTACAGTTATGAGCATGTAATTAAAGGCAGTGGAACACTTCTCCTGTCTACATGGTCACTGTTCCCTATGCAGGACATTCTGTCCACAGTCACATATAGAAAATGTGATAATAGATATTTTTTAATAAACACTCAGTGGAGAATTCAACAGTCTGCGTGACAGAGAAGGCTAGCAGCACTCACTCTTTGCCCATTGTTCTTTTACAAACACATATGGCTGTTAGGGCATGAGTTTTTTCTTAAATACTTCGGAAAAAAACAACCTTGTCATTGCAAGACTGGTATTTCAATTTTCTGGTTTCCCCTGAACTGCAAAATTTGCTAACTCTATAAAAACATCAAAATTAGGCAGCCCATCAAGGGCATAAGCATGTTATAGTGCTTCTAAAAAAAGTCAGTGCTTAATCTGACTGTCATAAATATGGGTGGTCTTTTTATATAGATTATGTCTGTATTGGCAAAAATAATTTTATGCCTTTTGTGGAAGAGTGTTTGTATTTAACAACTAGGAGAAAGACGCCTGTCTTTCAGATTTTACTATATTTTACAACTCTTTTCTCTGTGTAAGGCTAAGAGAATCATCTTAAATTGTAGAACAGAAGTGCAATTGCAAAATAGAAGTGACTTTTACACTTGACCCAAAAAAATGGTTTTGCTCTTTGCAAAGAGACTATTACTTTGGCCTAATGCCCCATATATTTTTATATAGATGGCATATTTCCCTTACCTTGCAAGACCAGTATCCACCAAGGTCAAGGTCTTCCTTTTATTTGTATAAACAGTGGCAGTCCATGCTCTCCCCACAGGCATTTTGAAGAGCTCTGTAGTCCTGAGTGACCCTTACAGCACTCTCCACACTGCCAGTCCACCTGCTCCACAGGCGATGCCTTTGTGCTTTGACTAAATTAGAGGAAATCTCAGCAGATATGTGGCACCTGTTCCATGTGGCTGAATTCCTTGTAGTCACCTCAGTGGGTAAGACAGGGGATGCTGACAAAGCAGGCCCAGAATGGCTAGTGCCAGGGCAGAACAAGACTGCTTGCTTTCCTTCTGGGCAGCTCCTTCCTTGGAGCCTGCTGCTTCCCTCCTCTCTCCTTCTCCTCTTCAACGCCATGACCAGTAACACACAGCCACAGAAAGGCCACAGGCAATGTTGAAGGGCAGCAATGAGAAGGCTGATTTAGGAAAAGCAGATTGATGGATCACAGAGTGTTTATGGTGTAGAGCAAAGAAGGGAGGAAGTATCCTTACAAGAGGTGTGTGCACACCAAGGACATCCTGTGCAGCTGAAAGTCGTGTGGTCACACATTCATTGTGGTCTTGTGTATGTCCTCTGCCTGAGACATCTTAATTGGGGATATCCTCTGGAGCAATGCAGAGAAGTACATAACTGCAGGAATCTAGAACCCATAATGAACTTCCTTCCTTTCTTTATCCTAGTGCAGGAGTTTCTGGGCCATCACACCTACTTGTATTTTATGCAGGAATGAAAAGTCCTAGAAGAAGGTATTTCTTGCCATCTACTGCAGCACAGACTTGCATGCAAAATGTTTCCCCACCTCCAAAGTTCCAGATTCTTTCCTGAAGATATATTCTTTAAGATAAATGTTTATTTAACATTAGTAACAAGCCTGGACATGTCTATTTATTATAAGCCTAGTAAAATGTACCCTTCTTATTGAAGAGGCATTAAATGTCAAGTTTATTTTGAACGACCCTTTAAAATGTAAGCAACTAATAAATAAGTGCTTCTTTTTTTTTGTTAATATAGGCCACTTAATCGTACACTTTTGATAAAGTCAGTCATTTAATGTTATGCTTGAATCTGTGTGTGGTTTGCTTTCTTTTTTCTCTTTTGATACTTCTGGTATTAGTTTAATTTCAGAGTTCCTACAAATTTACTGTAAAAGATCTGTTTGACAATGAGAGAAGAAGTTGCCAGCCATGCCAATTATAGTGATTTTGTGGTGTGGGACTTTAGGCCATTGGGAACTAAAGATCCATGCCAGAACAAAAAAAAAAAAAAAAAAAATATTTCTAGGCATCTATGTTCCTTTCACAATTGTATTCACATATCCAATTCAAGCTATGGCTCAGTAGTATGTTAACTAAAGAAAGAGATTAGGTTCACATTAGGACTTTCCTGACTACTTGATATTAAGCAGGAATATAGAAGAATTTGGTTTTTTTATTTATTATTTTTTGCTTAGAAAAGTAACATCTGGAACAAATAGAGTCTTTAACTGATTATCATTAACACAATTGTGTTGTGTTCTCAAAAAGCTATTAAAAAGTGTTAACATGGTTACATCATGAACTTCAGCTGGTTCTTATAACACACAATCAACTTGAGCCAGACATGTACACATATGCATATTTAAAATACTGTATTGTAAGACAAGATTCTGAGAACATTTTCATTAATATTAGGATTACTTACCAGTTCAAGCAGTTGTTTTGAAGACATATTTCACTACCCATATAACACTGAGCAGTATTTAAGTTCACATGTAAGCATGTCAACAGTTCTGTAGGTAGCAAGGAAGCCAGCAATCACTCGTCAAACCATTCTTTCTCACCTGTTATTCAAACAATGCCTTTTTAAAAGAGGCACACATGACAAAAAAATCAAATACAGACTTCATATATCAGAATGTTAAAAAAATCTTCCTGTGTAAAGCACAAATGGAACATGACAGCTCTTTTTTCACTATGCACAGCTTGAGGTACCAGTGCAAGACTGAAAGGAAAATGAAAAACAGCTATCTGCAACTACTAGATAATAATAATAATGTGGGGGACCTAGTACCATACCTGTCATTAATGCTCGGTTTTGGCATCAGTGAATGCCTTCACACCTTCAGGGAGAAAAAAATTGTTGGTTAAGCCATTTGTTTCTAGGAGACAAACCTCCTTGACAGATCTTCCCAGCTATGTCACCAGAACACCCAGGTTAATTTGTCACATATAGTAGAGAGACAGCCAAAAGCCATGTGCTTGCTGAGCTATGAAAACATTCCATGTGTTTGGAATTAAGATTTCTCTAGACTTCTCAGGTCACCTGACAGCCTGGAAAACCCAGTATTAGTTAGCAAATACAAGTAATTAGTACACAGTGGATCTGGATCACATTTGATTATTTGATGTGCAAGGTGATGCAAAGGTTGCCTCCAGGAAGAATGAGACACCAAGATTACAGGAGGCTGTTTCTCATACAATCTTTAGTCAGTGAGTTTCCTGTGACTACATAAGGACTGTGAAACTGAGAAGGACTTTGGAGCTCCCCAGCTGAGATCTGCGTTTTGAGCCTCAAGTCAGGACCTGAGCATGCACTGAGACCTTCTCTGCTGTGATTTCCAAAAAAAGATGGTGCCTGGGTTGTCTGCCCAGTGAAGCGTAGGCACAGCCCTCAAACCCAGCATTGCTGGTAAGTATGGAACAAAACAATACAGGATGGTTTTCCAGTCTTTGGGCAATACATGCCATGTGTACCCAGAGAAAAGCAATATTAATTTTACTAAATAGCAGTAAGATACCATTTCTGTGGCAGGAGGAGTAAACTGTGAAGAAAGAGAGTGAATTCCATGCTCAAAGCCCAAGAAATTATATGTTTACTATTCAGAAGGACATTTTGCAAGCCTGGAAAGTGGTCTTGGAGGTGCCAAATATGTGCTCACTCAGGCAGCCTTGAGTCCATACTTTATATCCTATTACCTAGCTACAGAATATTTCCCCAAAACACTCAATTTTCATTCAGGAAAGAAGCTGAATGCACAGTGGGGGCTGATGAAAGGGTTAAGGCACAACTTATCTTATTTTTATCATATCCTGTGCTTGATTTTTCAACCATAAAATCCTATTACTTAATTTAGAGTGAAAGGGATGTTATTTTTATGCAGTAGTAATGTTATGGACTTTTATGATGGAAGAAATACTGGCAAAATAGACAAATGTTTTTCCAGTAATAAACTCAACAGTAAGTTTATATGTATTGCAGTGTGACTAGAATACTATATAGCTATCACAACAAAAAGGTAGACAGAAAAGCACCTAATATATTCTTTGTTTCCCTGTAAAAAAATGCTCCTGGAATAAGAGAAGAAGAAAATTATAAAAATTATCAGTAAATATTAGAATAAAAGAAACAAATTGAATACACCTATCAGAATAATGTAATCCTCTGGAAAGAGTATCAAAGATATTTCTAGAATTTCAAGAAAACAACTGATTCCAAGCCAATATGTCCCAATCTTGCTAGAGTCCACGGTTCAATTATTAGTACTGAATGTTAGGGCTTCTAATACTAGATAAAAATATTCCAAGCATACATGACACAAAGATTCAAACAAAACTCAGTGTGCCTGTTAAAATTTGCTGGAGTTTTGACAGGTTAATTCTGTACCTGCAGTCTTTATGCCAGCTCACATAACAATTCACTCACCCCTAGACTATTATGAAGAATAAAATGCCATGTCTCCTTCTGCAATCAGCACAAAACCACATCAACGCTGAATTCTGCTCTGCCTTATTAGCTGAAATGTGATCTTGTGTTCACAGCTGATCTGGCTCCCACTTGTGATTCTGAGTGACCTCGTCCCATACAGATCCACTACAATGACTGCAGCCACAGAGAAAAAGGTCTGTTCATATATGAATTATTCACCAAAAGACTGAAAATTATAAAAAAAATCCCAAATAAATACAAGCATTTCAAAACACAGGTAGATACTGTGCTTTTATGTATGTTTTCATTTATGTCAAAAGGAAAAATAATGGAAATACAAATTTATAAAGAATGAGAAACCTTTAAAATCAAATACTAAGCAAAGAAAATTGCTCATCTGATAAAATCTGCCACACAGCCTGATAGGTTTGTCAAGTCTGAGTGTTTTGAAACATTGATGATGTGTGATGATCTCAAAACTGCACCAATATTCAGGTCTTTACCATAACGTGATGCTCTTGCCCATAAAAAAGTTTTCAAAAAGTAACATTTCTTTAAAGAAGCAATAAAAATCTTTCATGTAGAAAATATCCTATGTAACAAAAGAGCAAGAAAAATAAAGATTTAGGAAACTGAAATATGAGAGCTGTAAAGTAGACATAGAAACAGGAAAGTCCTGTTTAAATAGATAACACAGAATACAAAGTAAATGTTCTCTCCTTCTCTTAATCTTTTGTGAGAAAAGCTAAAATTCCAAACAATGAAATAAAACAGCTTAAGATTTATTTCTCTTCATCATTTAAACTTCTAGCCTGTGATACTTCTCACAGGACTTGACCTTCTTTAACAAAATTAAAACATGTTCTCTTACTTTCTTCTTTATTTTCTCATATAACAAAACCTTTCATATTAATGATTTTTTGCTTTGCTGTTTGTTTGTTTATTTTAATCTAAAATTCTCCGTAACACTGGAGGAAGAGAGGTTGATCTATCACAGAAAGCATGCATAGGATTCAAAATGATCTTGCCAATCTTAAAGGGTAGTTACCATCTATCAGCACCAAAAGAAGCCCAGTTAGCCTTGCAAGTGCCATTAGCACTGAAAAGAACCCCAGCCAGTAACCTTGACAGAAAGGGGTTTTTTTTTTTCTGCACAGGGGCATGGCTCAACTTATAAGGAGGTGCAGAGACAGGAAAAAAAGTCATGATCATGAGTGTGTTTGTAGAATCAGGACTTTATTCTATAAACCAGTCGTGTTTCCATATTTAGACTAAGGATTAGTTAATAAATTGTTACTTTACACCCTAAGTAATACATAAGCTAGGCATTGCTGTCTGCCACTTCAAGGGTTGCGTTACCCTTTCCAGTTACAATTCATTGTTTTTAGAGTTGTTACTCCTCTCTTACTCAAGTTTAAGTAACAGCCTTGCTTTTTTAAGCAGCATAGTAATGGAGCATAAATTTTCATCATACCTGATTGTACTTGTATGTACAGCAATCATTCCAGAAAAGGTTTTGTGAAGTAGGTCTTTGACAAGAACTCTTGTGAATTATGTAATACAAAAAAAAAATAAAATAAGAAAATAAGTAAAAGGAAGCATCTGTTTGAAATTCTTCCAGCTGTGCTTAACACATTTGGTAGATGACAGAGACATAATATGCGACAGGCTAACACAGTAGCTTGTCACTTCCTATAAACATACAGAAGTTGAAAAAAACATTCTTTCAACCATGATAACCTTTTCCAAAACATACATAATATGGCTTCCTCTGCCTTCCCTCTTTGAGTCTCAAAGTACCTAAAGTAACTATTATTCCTATATCACGAACAGGAAAACATGGAACTGGTTGGAGAAATCACTCAAGTGGCTCAAGTCATTCAAAGGTAGAAATTATAATAAGAGCTAGGTTCAATGTAGACATATTTAAGATCTGTTAGAGATCAAAGGTGCATTTTTGTTTGTTTTCATTCATTTACATACAGGATGCCCTGAAACCCAGAACCACAGGTTTGCAAAATTGGTCTCAATGGCCTGAGCTGCCACTGCCTTCCAGAAAACCTAAAACCACATCCAATGACAAAATAACATTATCAAAGCAGAGCAGATAAAAATAAAGGGTGTAAAATACATCAAGCTTACTAAGCAGATATTGCTCAGAACCACAAAATCCATGCATGGCTAAGGTAATTCTGCTACAGCTCAACATAATATTTTAAGATTAAACTAGGGAATGGAAATCAGAATTGGTCATTTGATCAGACAATTCTGTTCAAAATGACAGTGAATGTTACAGAGAAGCATTCATGAATCAGAGTCAATATAGCTTGTCTTTGGAGCAACTTTGTCATTCTGTGGGTTCTTTTTAATACTTAAATTATTCAGTAGTTTCTTGATGAAAGCATAGTTGACCAAAATCTAAGAATCAGAAATAGATGAGGTTGTTTATGGGCTTGGGTTAATTTTTTTTCCATTAGCTTTTATTGTTTTGTTCAAAATAAACCAGAGCACCACTGTATCAATAAGCCAAACTAGAGGTGACTGATTTATCTGTACTTCTATTTGAAGTAAATACACAGAAAAAACGTCAGTGACAGAGCTCAGTATTTGAACGTGCAGAACATATTGGCTTCAGTCCACAAAACACTGTATAAATTTAATGGGATAAGCCCCTTCTGAGTAGTAAATCATGAGACTGAAGAGAAATGAACCCAGAAGAAATAGTCCTAAGACATAGAATAAGAATCAGATTAATTGTAAATTAAATAAATTTAAAATGGTCAAAGCAGATGTTCTTTTTGGTTTAGAGGCATCTTATTTCATCTCCAAATAGAGTTTGCTTTTAAGTAAAATAAGGAGTAGTTTCTGAAGTGTCTAACTCATGCAAGTACTTCTCAGGCCAAGATAAAATAGATATTTTCGCCATTTTCTTACACTGTTTGCTTTGTATGGACGTACACAACCTGTTTGTAATAAAATTTACAGTGTTCAGTCCTCTTTACACTTTTTGCTAAGTCAGCAGATTAAAAACAAATCACACATAGGCATTGGCATTCATGTGTCTAACTTACAGAAGAAACAAAATACCATTAAACATATGTGCTAGACCCCATTTTATAAAAATCTATGAGCACAGATTTAGCCTTGATGCTCACAATGACTCAGGAAAAAAAAATAAGTCTCTACATTTCACCAAAATATGGAAGAAACGGTGTAGGAAATTAGGGAATATCTAAAGATGTACATTTTTCTTTCTGTGGCAGAGGAGCTTAAGTGACTCAGAGAAGTCACCCTTCATACACATATATGTTAACAGTTGCATATCCAAATCCCACCTATTTTACCTTGTTTCTATGCATGCAAGGGTAGAGCTTATGCATTCATATCTCCTAAATTTCTTTCTTCCCTAATTCTGACTTTTGGCTGATTTTAGGAATATCAAAGTAAGCAACTTTTTTGAGCAAAGATGACCTATTCAAGACTTAATATTGGGAAAGTGAGAGCAAGACTACAAACAGCTAAAACTGGGAATTTCCAGTTTAATGGAAAAAGTTGGTATTTTGATTATTCTGAATCAGAACAAACTATTTCAAAATTTCCCACAAAGCAGAAATTAAAAAAAAAAGATTAAAAAAGGCATTCAAAATGTTGAAACACATTTTGTTTGAGCTTTTTAGTTTTTTTTCTAATATTGATTTCCGTATTTTCTATTTTTGTTTTACAGTCATAACTATAGCTCATCTCATGCCACTTAATTAATGTGTAACTTCCATAATATACTATAATTTTTAAAAAGTTAATTGTTCAAATTGTGAACAGTTATATCCAATAGTTGATGTGTATTTCATTTGAGTAGGAAAATAAGATCAATATTTGGCTTTGTATTACAAAGCACATTTGTTTCAAAAACCAAAGAAAACCCCATGTTAATATGAAGGCATTCAAAACAGTAGCTACTTTAATCAACACTATACTATATTAATTTTTTATGCAATTTTATCTTATTTATCACAGTATTTTCACCATACACCATCAGTTTATGAGTCCGTGGATTAATTTTGAGCTGTTAATAGCATCAATTTGTTCTACCACTGCTACATGTGAGCCATAATTTTGGGCTTTCTCACATATCCAACCTGCTCTTGAAACACATGTTTTTCTTGATCAGCAAATACAAAGGATTTAAATTTATGTGAACCTCTCTAAAACTTAATCATGAGAGCTTGTACTGTCCCTGCTTTGCCCCAGATGAGAAACTGTTTTTCATGGGACTGCCTTCTCCTTGGTGCTTCTTCAATACTAACAAAGTAATGACAGCTCAGACTGTATGCCCTCATCCTTCCCATCAAATTTGTTACTTCTATTTCATCTAGTGATGATGCCGCTTATGTCACCATTACAAAATATTTTGGGGCTTTTTTTAAAAAAAGGTTTTTTAGCTCAAATCAGTTAGCAAAATGATTTTTTTCTTGACTTCCCAACTTTTAACTTGATGAAAGAAATTTTCCACCATATACTTGACTGATCAATAACTTCAACACAGAATTACATATCAATAAAATACTTCCCTTCATCTCCTCCTCCAAAAACAAACTTGTCTCTGCTGTTTTATATAATGAAGAATAGCTGTTTGCCAGCCACTGTGTTTATTGCCTTCTTCCATCCTCTCCTAAACCATGCTCTTTGCCCTATCACCCTCTCACTGGTATCTGTTATGGTGGTGACACCTCTTACAGTGGTTTTATCTACTGGAGTGGTTCTATGTTGGTTTTCTATTGGAAAATTTGTAATCCCACTGTAAAAAATCCCAAATAACAGCCACAAATAATTGCATTTGGTAAGAGCAAGCTAACAGAGAAGAATGCAAGACAAAGGCACACTGGTTCAGGCATTTTCTGGCATTGTGGCAATGATCCTACCTTTTAAGAAAGGATTTAAGTAGGGGCAATATATTAATTAGGATAATTGTGTATTTGGTATCTTATATATAATATCTATAATATATCTATTTATATATAAGACAGAATTGTCCCTGGATAAACTGACGCATGAGCTCTATAGTACTGGAGCATGTTAGTGAAATAACTGAAGTATTAAAGTACAAAAGAGGAGGATCAGGACACAAATTCCTAAATACTTGATCCTATCTCTCACACATTTCATATATCTTTGTGGCTAAGAAGTCAAACAAGGATATATATATATATATATAGCTATTGCCTTTTCATGTAGAATAGCAACACATATTCCAGTTAGAAAACTTTCCTGATCTGTACATCTTTTGTAAATACCTTGAAAACTGCTGTGAACGCTGTAGTTTGCAGATGCATTTTATTTAAGGGAATGTATACAACTGCATAAGTATGTAGTTATACAGCACTTTATTCTAAGGGGTTTAAGGAGTTATTATATTTAACAAGGGAGAAATGAACCAATCTCCAATAGTTAACTGACTGCTACACTGACTAGAATATTATCACCAGCATAGAAGCTATATTTTGGGAAACTAGTCATCCCCAGATCATGATGACCAAAGCAATTTTTAATTTTCAGTTAAGCAAAAATGGAATAACTTCTTGGTGAAGAAAATCAATGTATTAAGTCTAAAAATCCCTAATGGAAGCCTTTCTTGAATCTCTTCTGTTTTCCTGCCTTTTCACAATACCTGTTTAAAACAAGTACCAAAAGAAAGAAGTGAAAGTGCAACAGAACCTTAGGCTGGTCAGGTGCACTGAGGAAAGGCATGGAGAATGTCTCTGAGGAAAGCCCCAGAATTACCAGTTGTTTAGATTGCTATGATTCTCTGATTACCCTGACAGACCAAAGCTGAATCTTCTACTTCATGCTGCTCTCATGACCAAAAGAGGCCTGGTGAAACCTAGGAGAAAGCAAGCAGTGAGGAATGAGAAGAGCACTTGAAGCCCAGGCAGCAGGGAGGTTATGGAGTTTATTCCTCCTCATATTTAGGAAGAAAAAGACAGAAGTGTGTGCACCCATCTATAGTGCTGTAAAAGCAAAAAAAAAAAACCCAAACAAACAAAACCAAACAAAAAAACCACACAAAAACCCCCAAAACAAAACAAAAAAAAAACCCAAAAAACCAAAAACAAACCAAAAAAACAACAACAAAAAAAAAAAGAAAAACAAAAAAAGAAAACCAGAGCTTTGTTATTTGTCTTCCCACATTCTTCTCCAAGGCTAGTGGAATAAGGGATACATGTCCTACAAGTTGCAGCAGGCTTCATTGAGGTATGTGCAGAATGGTGCCACCATTCATTGACCTCTGAGATGCAGAGGGGAGAATAAAACAGACCAGAATATTAAAATTCAGCACCTATGGTACAAATGTGTATCAGAATACTTGAAATATTACTATTATCTGAACTAAGCAAACTTACCTCAAAGCCCCCTGTGCTTCTGCCATTATGGTACATTAGAAGAAATCCCTTCCAAAGATTAATCAGCTTAGCTAACCATACACTGCTGAAAACTGCACAAAGCAGAGCATTAGCCATTCATAGAGGATACAAATAACTAAATGTGTACTTTCTGCCTGGCAAGTACCCTATAGTTCAAGGTGGATCTGAAAACTGAGAACAGATCTGGGCCAACATGATCTCAATTGTTATTTTCAATAATAAAGTACAGCTAGCACCTCAGCATGCAATCCTCAGTGGAAGTGGACAGGGACAAAATGCAATGTTCTGAAACAGCTTTTATGGAAGTCATGCACTGCTTCGTGTGTTTGGTCTCTGGAGCTGCAGCTTTGTTTAGTCCTCTACTTTTAAATGCCATCTTCCAAACCCAAAGGGTAACAAGAATAAACTGTGTCTATAAAACAACATCACAACTTTATTCTCAATAGCTAAGTATTGAAATGCAAGCATACATTATAAATAGAAAAACAGCTGGCTTGGAGCACATTGCAAGCCACTAACACAGTTGAGGGATTTGAATGACATCATAACCCGTGAGAGCATGTTGCTGGCCAGCTGGTGTTATTTATAATATACTCATAATTGAGGAAAAATAAAAAGGCAGAAGTTAGGTATTGCAGAACTAATAAAGTCGAATTCTCTCTTTCCCAATGTAATTTCAATTGTTATCAAGAGAAATTTGAAGGTTATTAATGAAAAAGGGGGGGGGGGTAATCACTTTATAATTACAGCAGCAGATAAGATAAATATCATGGAAGCCTCCCAAATTGGGCTACTTGTGTTAGTATATCCATAGTACTGTAAGTTCTAGGAAATTACATGATTTCTTCTGTATGATGGTTGAAAGATCACAAAGCCATTTTGCCCTATTTACAAGTAGTTCTCAACAATTCTATTATTTGTAGAAAATTACAAACTACTATTTTAGGGTTAATCACAGAGAGAATTAAAGGTTTTAATTGGTACTCAGCATACAGGCATGCCAAGTTTAATAATGTAAAGACACATTAAGGGAATAGTAGATAACTGCCTGCCTGCCTTTCTGTACTATATAAATAAAATACCCATCCTGCTATGCATAAATAAAATATATATATACACACATATATACACAAAGGTATGCATATATACAAACATTGCCTATACATATTTTTTATATATTTGAAATGCACACACAGCTACCTGAAAGTTAACCAGAATACATTTTCTTATTTTTCATGGCAGCACAAGCTCTTTTTGTCTGCTAACCCTTCAGTCACTAATTCACATTCTTTTAAAGGGAAAAAAATATGCTTCTGTGCTCTAGTTTTAAAATGCAAAGGTATGATGTTATTTGTCACTATGCCCAAAAAAGTCCTTACTCGGTAACTTTGCCAGAAGAGGGAGAGAGAGAGAGGCAAATGCTCCCCCAGCTGTTTCCTGTCTACAGTGTCTGTGTAATGTAGATAAATGTGAGGATTTTCTCTAAATCCCTCTTCTGTTTGCTAAATCTCACTGTCACTGCTAAAATCAGAGCAGATAGAGCCTGCGCAATGGAATAAAGTCCTCAATATTGAAATGTGACATTGCTCTCAACATCTCACATCTCTCTGGATTTCTTTTTTCTCATCATTACTGCTAACAAATTCATTTCCAGACTTTGCACTTTCAAGAAGCAATGGAAAAAATCAACAGTCTTTCAACACAATTAGTTAAGTGCTGCTTGTGTGATTTCTTGAAGGTAAATCTTTATTACTATTTCAAATAATTTTTTAGTTTTATTTTGCTGTGTATTGTCTGCTGCTGGCTTGAGTATTGTGCACTTTTCAATAACATTATTTTAGAACTGAGTATTATTTATAAATTGCTGAACATGCAATTTTATGGGATCTGTAAAATGGTTGTATGTAATAGTTGCAATTACATAGATAACTGTATGGGTAAACTATTGTAAATACATGTCTTAAATTTCACTTCTATTCAGAGAACTTTGTAATATTTCAGTTATGTCATTATTAAAAGGTCCACATACATCATTGTCTATATTGTTAATGAATGCTTCTGAAAACAAGAACTTTTAGCTATTTTCTGCAGGTGCAGGATTTTATAGGAAAAAAGGTATTATTCACAGGTTAAGTTTCTGCAGTTTTATTATACACAATTATAGAGAAAATGTTCATGCTTTCACAAGGAAACTTTTAAGGGATGTTGTCACTGCAGCAATTTTCTGGCAGCATCGTGGCATTTACTTGGTTTTTGCTTTCATAAATTAAAAGTAAATGAGAAGTTCAGTTTGTTTGCTACGTTAGAAACCAGCTGCGACTCTTGCTGACCTTGCATATTTGTACAGCTTAAGCAATTGTACATAAAGAAAATGGAAATTCCCTTACATGTTCATCTCCAAGTTTTCCCTTCTAGGGAGGGCTTTTTCAGGAAAGTTTGCATGTGAAGTTTGATGTTAGGACCCTATAATTTCTGCACAATAATATAAACTGTCTTAGGGTAAATTTGACTTCAGTAGGTGCATTGACCTCTGTTTCTGTCAATTGGCTCCAGTCCAACTTTCCATTATCTGCAAATTTATTTCCTTCAAGAACCTTTTTCTCTCCCTAATATTTTGCAAGGACACTTATGCAGTTGGAAGAATTATCTTATTTTAATAGTTTAAGGCCTAATTATTTTTTTTAGTTGGTCTTACACTTAAAACACACTTATCTCATTTTTTAATGACCTAATTACAGGTCTGTAATTGCAAGGGATGAAATCATCCCCTTAATATATAAATGGGCATCCTTTCCAATATACTTGAAAGACGAAGGGTTGTTGTTTTTGGGTTTTTTTTTAAAGTATTGAGCAAGGCACTAAGAGACATAAAAGTAATGTGCTAGTTCCTCAGCTGTGCATCCTGCCAAGCTTCCTTGGAATCAATGGAACATATTGATTTAGGTTAGCATGTAGCCCAGATTCTTTGCTCAAAGTTAACAGTATTTAAACCTGGATCCACTCTAGAGTATATATGCTTTATTTATATAACTATTACTAGTGAATACTGATATTTCATAATAATTGCACATTTCTACTATGGCTTAATAATCAGGCCCAGCCCCTCAGGAATAAAATGTAATTTTGAATATATAATAACAATCTTCATTTCTTGCTATAGCATATACTCTCCAAAAATATGTTGCCTCCTTCAAGGTACTTATAATATTTGCAGATGTTCTTGCATGTTACTAAAATGACCAAGCATGTGAAGAATTCTTATGCACAACTTATGTCAAGTGATAGTTTGATAAATGAAGGGGACTTACATAGAAGAATTAAAAAGTGAATAAGATTTAGAGTGTAAATATATGACATTCCTTTGTGGTCCTACTCCTCTGGTCTACTAAAAGAGGAATGTAGCAAAAGCTGGCTATTTTACTGAAAAAAGAGGAAATTCCAGCTGTGAAAATATGGTCAGTCATTCTATGCAACTAAAAGAAGTGCTTAACCAGGATCATCTTGAACCTGTATTCAATTTCCTAACGTAATTAGATGCTTCGATAAACCCCACCCACACATCAATGCGTTTTAAGTTCTCAACTTTCTAGTCAAACTGGGGATAGTGTAAGTACTCTGCTTGATTGTAGAGAATCTGAAGCAATATTGGATTACAACTTTGTCTTTTCCTGAGAATATTCCCCTCAGATATAAAGGGGCACTTTGATTTTATCACAAACATATTGAATAAATTGATGTTGTGTTTAATTAAAATGAAGTGAAGTTAGAGTTTTAAACTATGATTTGGAACTTGCTTTGATGACACAATATTTAATTTATCAAATAATTGGTTGAACCCTAGAAACATGCAAGCCTGTTTTCTTTTCTGCAAAGTTTTTAGTTGTTTGAAAGTCTTGACTGTTGTTAAATTTGGAGATAAAGTTAGAAATTCTCTGTGGTTTATACTGTGCAGCCTTTTTTGGCTTCCACTAAAGGAAAAACAGTAGATAATCTGTTTTGTCGTAGTTCAGTGCTGATATTTATCTGAAAATGCAAGCCAGCTGAGAAGTCTTGAAAAATAAAAAATTGTTAAATGTCTAAAATTTATGTTTATTTCTGGACCAAATGTTATACGAGAACAAATTGTTAAATACATAATGTTCTTGTATTTGTAATGTCTTTCAGCTTTCTGAGGCAGTGTGCTAAACAGCTTTCTGCTTTACCTCCTCAGAACTGGGAACCATCTTAAACTGCAGGTGCATCACATTTATCTTCTAAATTCAAAAATAGGGCAAAGGAGAAAAGAAATTGTTGTTAAGATATGGAATCATTACAGGAAATAGTGCCTCATGTTATCATCATTCATTTATAATCTTATCTTTTTCCATCTGCCATTTAAGTCATGTCCATGCATTCGAGTTTGTTGGGGTTTGCATGGCAAAGTTGGCTAAAGACACTTGTGAATGGGAAAATAATTATTCTTTCTTTTTTATGACACAGCATGGGATTTTAAATTGTTCATTATTTACACAGTGGAAATAAGGGACTCAACCAGCCAGGCACTAAGATCTCTTACCAAGAAAACAAGAATTCTTAAAATTTTTTGACTAAAAAAAGCTCAATACCCCACTGGATCAGATCCCAATTGATCAGAAAATAGATAACTTCATCTTTTTTTCAAAAGTTCAGTGAAGAAATATTAAAGATTAAATGGTCCCTGAAACCCTGAAAGAAACTGTAGGGAAGGATTAATAAATTTACTTCAATTGCTTTGCACTAGACTGCTAACACAAAGCAGTTTTAAGCCAAGTTTAACTGTATGTGGAAGACAGATTTGTAACTTCTTACCTGACTGCAATGCTAATGTTAACCTTGAAAGAGAATGAAGTTAAATGAAGATTTACACCTTTCAAAACTATCATTTTTGGCAATTGATCTAAGTAAGTTCAGAATACCCATTAAGCACATTTCTCAGTGTCCTGCTACTATACATAAATGACTTTTCCTAGTATTAAAAGAAAAGGCTCTCTTCTTTGCACGTTGGGTAAGAAATTAGGTGGACATAAAGGGATACCAAAAGAAATGGAAATTGATTGCAGCCTTACACCCATTGAGGACTGTCCTTGCTTCAGTCATAAGTACTGGAAAAAGATAGTTCATAACCAAATGTAAATGAGAAAAGAATTATCACGTCATGCCACACCTACCTAAGAGGGTATAATGGAGGTCAGTAAAGTACAGCTGCTTGCAACAAGTAAAAATACAAATCTTTAATGGATTAAAATTCATGCTCCTGTTAATTTCTCTAATGTTTCCAAATGTTTGCCTGCTAGTAACAGGGGACTGTAAGAGTCACTGAATGTGGTCTTCTGCTACAGAAGATCCCACATCAACTCCTGTAACTTTGGCAAGTTGAACCTTGCAATGTTTTGGGTTTGTCCTGGAATTTTCCTTTCTAAGGTGGCTGGAGAACTCTGGAGTGTTATTAATGAGCTCCTTTTCTATTGGCCAAATTTCCTTCCAGCAAATTTAGAGCCATTTAATCTTTCAACAATGTTGGTTGTAGTTTAAATAGCTCTTCTCCATCACACATCATCCCATTTCCCACAGGACATTGACAGACAGCTGTCACATTCCCTCTTAGCTTTTCTGGTCTGAGACAAACCAAAGCAAGGTTGTTTTCCTTATCCCTATTACACCAAGCTTCCCTTTGTCTGTCTATTCCACTCTTCCATGTCTTGCTTTGCAAAAGCAAATATAAGCCATGGTTACTACAGGGTTTCCTAATTAGATGTGGTTGTGAGTATTCACCAGAATAAATAATCAGTTTCCAAAATACACGGACTAGAACATGTAAGCATTTGCAAAATCATGGTGAGACATTTCCTGATACCATGTTTATTGTCCAAGAAATCACAGTACATATTCATCCTCATTCACAAGGGTGCAGGAGTCATTTTTTTAAGACTCTTTGGGTGAACTCTGACACTGCTTCTGCTTCCTTGGCAGGTGAAGATGCACACTGTGTCCTACGTCCATTTCTTCTACCTTGGCCTGTGTTTGCTTACCTTAACCAGTTCTGTTGCTGCTGGCCCAGAAACACTCTGTGGCGCTGAGCTGGTTGATGCTCTTCAGTTCGTGTGTGGAGACAGAGGCTTTTACTTCAGTAAGTCCCCTTTTTCTTTCATTTAAGTGCTAAACACTTCCATGTAATCCATTGGATTCTGCAACTGCTGTAAATTAGCTTAGCTATGATCATCCAGGCTGTCAACTAGGACTGCCATCCTATACCTGGAAGATGCCCAAGCCTTCAGTTACCATGAAACCTCAGTAAAGAATAAAGTTGTGCCTGTGTTCAGCCCCTGAGTTTCTGACAAATTTTCATTTTCAGACTTGTTATTGTTTTTCACCACTTTCCAGCTGTCGCTATTCCACCTGCTGTATTACTGCTTTCCACTGAGCTGTCACTGAAATTAAATGAATGAGAGCACATGCTAAACCCAAGACACTCATGAGGCAGAACTACATGTACCTGTTATGTTAGACTACTAGGAAACACTTTAAGTACACACTGTATCATATTAAAAACACACTAAGCTTCAACAACTGGTTTGAAAAAAAAGAAGAGCTGGAAGGCAGCAAGCAGAAAGTTACCACATCCAAGTATCCACATGCTTCACCATCTAAATACAGGTGGAGGAAAACTCACACGCGGTGAGATAATGAAGACTATCACCAGTACAGGCAACAGATAAAATTAACTCTGCAATAGTGGGGATCAAGAAATACTCAACTTTTAAGTAACAGAAATCTATTTCTGATTTTCAGCTATTTGCCACTTCAATAACAAAGTTAATTAAACTTTTAGCTAGCTAATTAGCTTTTAGCTAATACATTCATTACTATATTTTTTTTTCAAAATGTGACAGAATTTGGGCTCCTATAGCCCTTGAAGCTAGCAGCTACTTTTAATAACAGTATATGCTTCTCCAATATTCTTGATATTCCTTCATGGTTGAAGCTTCTTCTAAGTTACCATTTTGGTTTTCTCATCACACCTACCCTCTTCCTATTTATTTCTATTCATGGAATCAGTGTTTTCAGTGTTTTCTCCTTGCTTGCAATAAAAACAGAAGTTGAAACTCTTGCACTTCTAAAGCCCTAATTTCCTCAACATATAAATTGCAGAGATTTTCACTGTCTTCTTGGCACATTTTATTAAAGTTCACTTTTGAAACCTTAGTTTTATGTATGCAAAGTAATCCACTAAGGGTTCAGAAAAGAACCCTTCTTTTCTGTATTTAACACCTCAACTCTTGTAAATAGGCACCTGCTCCAGGGTGCTGTTTAGCTTAGTACTCTAGTGCTAAACACAGTATTAAAAGTACTGGAATCTCTCATAGAGAAATTTACATTTTCCTATGAACTCGTCAGGTGTTCATCAATACACTAAAGTCGGTTGCATTTATTAACATTAGAGTTAGGGATTATTTGAATGTCCTAAAAATGTTTTATGGCTGGGAATGCATGTTATCTCCCCCTCCTGTTTCTGCATCAGAAAACAATGAGACAAAACATCCTTAGAACAGCAGAGCAATTGCTCTTTTACTGTGTATGTATCTCAGGTGTTTCTCTACCAGCAAAATGTTTGCTGCTGGTTCAGAGACCTGTCATGCTTGCTTTCCACAAGAGTAGCTGCTACTGGCCAGCAATCAGACCAACTGTTAGGTGTACTTTGTGATCCTCAAGGTAAGAGGTCATGTGAAATGCTAATCATTACCAATAACTCCCTTTGGTTTCCATCTCAGTTATTCTAAGGTTTCACAATCTGTTTCAAATCTCTACCCTAAGGTAGGTCATCATTAATTTAAAATACCAGGATGGTCTTCCAACATTTCAAAGGAGAGCACCACCTTTGCAATCTTGACCTTTATCTGCTATCAGTTCTCTCTAGCTTTTGTTGTTTTCTGACATTCCGAGTTTTCACTTGAAATAATGTAATGACACCATAAATGTCGACCTTGTTTTATATGGACAACTGTGGAAGGTTTTACTTATGAATGACCACCCTGTTTTATGAAAGTCTGGCACAGTTGTAATCAGTAGACTGCAGTTGCATCATTCAACAGGAATGTTATGAAGCTGATATGTATGTGGCCCCTTGGATGCCAAGTAATGTGTGTGCTCTACCTGGCTACTTCTTATTTGTGAGGAAGAAATTTAATCTGTTTTTACCTTCTCCCTCTTATTTGTTAGAGTTCAATCTAAAACACAAAACTAGAGAAAAGCATGCCCAGTAACATTGGTAAAACAAATTGAGACACTCATATCAAATGTACTACAGAATGCAGCATGCTATTAGAAGTTAAAAATGTTGCTTGATTTCTTGGGACTTTTTAAGAATGCCACATCATTTGCAGAGGTAAAATCCCAATGAATTTTTTCTTTTGTTGTAAAGAGTATGTCAATAAAAGTAGTATTTTAAGCCTTCTATTCTTATACTCTGCTTCCTTTAAATAAAGTATAATTAATGGTAGTGTTTGCCTTTAAATTGCACAGGAAATAGCTGTGAGGAATTTTTTTTTCTTCCATCATTCTGCATTTCACTAGAGACTCCAAATATAAAGAATACATTTTGGCTGAGGTGGAATTCCTGGTTCAGAGTCAAGGTCAAAGCTTCTGACTATTCCTTGGCAGTTGTAGGTGGAAGTGAAGATAGAAATAATTGTATTGTATTTCTATTGAAACTCTGTACTTCCCAACCACAAGGCTATATCTGTGGATAGGACTGGAAGACAAAAATTTCCTTCACATAATCTACTCTGCCCAACTTTCTAGCTAAACAAGGAAACTCTTTACAGCTTCTGAGGAGATGCCCCAGCTACTTGCCACACACAAAAAGAAGTATTGACTTCAAGAAAAGTCAAATGTGGTTTCTAGCACTCTCTTGTCTTGAGACAGACTGACAAGGAGTATTTATCAAAGTTTTTTAGGGGAAAACACAGCACAAATCCCCAAATTGAACATCAACTGTTTTTCCTTGGTCACATTTGACTCCAACCAGCACTGGCTCCTCCTCAGACAGCGTTTTGCCTCCTGTGATTTACCAGAAAAAAGCAGATTTTTGTTGCCACCTTTTATCTAGGGACATCTCTCTAGGAGAACTTCTGCCCTTCAGCTTCCTGTGACCTAGGTTTTGTTAGGAGAAGGTGACAGAGAACCTGGCCACAGCTACAAAAGTGGCTACACTTAAATACAGCTTTTCTCAATATTTCTCCAGTCTCAAAACCTCTTGACCCAACAACCATGAAGCCAAGTGGGATGGCTTCAGCATTCACTATGGCACGCTTATTACAAAACAAGTCTGAGAATGTTGAAAACAACTGAGAAATTACAGGAAACTTACAGAAGTGAAAGCCTAGGAGGGGGGAAAATTTCCTTGGAATAGTCTAGTCTTATAATAGGAATTTATTTTGTAGATTAATGTAAAAAAAATTCTTAATAAATGTTGAATTTGCTGAACAATCAACCATTCTTGCTCATGTTGTTTTCTGAGGACTATTACTACCATGAGATCTGGTAGCTTGTTCTAAGGAGAATATGCTCTATTCCTTTTTATCTAGTTTCTTCTCCTTTTTAAATACACCTTTTCCTTTTACAATAAATACATATCAGTCTTGCTAGCAATACACGAGTGCCAATAAAGAAACAGATTTCTTAATTCCTTAGACATTTTCAGTCTCCTAATTTCTAAAGCCCAAATTAGATGGCAATACTTATTTGAAACCATGACAATCAACTTCGTGAATTAAAACACCACCTTTTCTTCTGTTAGAAACACTGCTTTAGTCCTGTGGTGAATCTTCTGAACCATCTCTTGCATAAAAAAGTAAAGAGCTGAATTTAGATACCTGAGACTCTGGAGTTCCTCTGATATCCTTCAGAGAATAGAGAATGATCTAGCGCATGCTTCCATGTGTAAAGCAGTGAATCCCATAAAAGATGGGCTTTTCTGGCATCCAGCTTAATGTTCCCTGTGTAAACTGCTTTGTGGAGAATTACTGCAGAATTTTACTACTTTTTTGGGGGGTTTTTTTGTTTGTTTTTGTTTTTGTCCACTAAAACAATCAAAATTGTGTGTTCTCCTTGGGAAAATCCCCAGCTATGCACAATGTAAGACTATTAATTTATAATCATCAGAAAATCAGGATAAGCCTGTGAACATAATTTTGGGTAATGAGAGCTGTCATGAGATCTCATTGCTTTGTAGAACTAAGGTATATGTGGAGGAATTGCTGCCTTAAAAAAGAGGAAACAAGCAGCAGAGCAATAGGCAATTACGCTTTGCTTCTCCCAGTTTCCCTCTAGTTAAGAGCTTCTTGTTTACTTCAGGAAGTCTGCTTTTAAGATGTTATTAAAGTTTCTAGGCCTGTCAAACCTATCAGCATAATTACAAGAGATGGCATGGCACTCAGTTCTTTAAGTACTCCATACCTGTAGGAGCTATGAGTCATTAGCTCCTCTCTGCATCCCTGATTGAAAGGAATGTTAATGTTAGAAGCCCAGCAGAGGCAGGCTGAAAAGCTGCCATGGACACACACAGACTCTGGTGTCACTGACAGTCTTACAAATCTTTGCAAACAAATGCTGGTCATCTTGGCTGTGTTCAAACAGCAAGATCTGAGGGTGTTTTTAAGTTCCTAGGTCTGGCTACGTGCCCCATTCATGTCCAAACACTATCTATGGAAGATTTGAGTGTATTCCTCTCTCTCTCCCTAGGTTCCTTACTTCTTACAAGAAAGCTAACCTGCATAAGAGCTCAGATGTGTGCTTCAGCCAGGTCTGCAGGGTCAGTGCTCAGGGAATGAGAACTATAGGCACAGCTACTGATATATCTGTACAAGAAAGAAAACAGCTCTGGCTTCTGGAATGATATCACTGTATAGTCAAACAGCTGACACAATTTTGATATGTGCCTTGTTGCCCTTGGTAGTAAACATTGAGGAAGTTCTCTGAAAATAAGCCAGTCTCCGAAAGGATTTTGTCATTTTTTAGCGCATTAAGAAAGGGTAAGCAGTTGTTCATAAAGGCTAACCTGCGTTGAGTGAGGTTAATCTTCTTAAGTTACCTCTTTAATAATGGAGAGAGAGGGTCTGTCTTCTTTCCCCATGGATTGCAGAGTAAGTCCAGGAGGATTTAGCTTCTGATATACACTCAATTTTGCTCCTGCAAACAGGTCCCCTGTAGAGCCAGTTTCTCAGGTCACCAAGGATTTTATGTTTTCAACTTTTTCCTGAAGAAGGACTCCAGTAGTGAGGATAATTTTAATGAAGTGACTGGAAACAATTAATTGATCAAAATTTCAACAAGAAACATCTCTGCAAAAAAGCGCCTACTATCAAAACCAAATAAGTACATTTTCTCCAGAATTTCAATTCATATATATCCTTATTAGCTGGTAAATATTAGAGATGTTCATGCTTTTTATGATGTTTACCTTTTTTTATGCACTAGACCAAGCTTCAAATTTGGTCTCAAATAACAGAAAGCTGTTACTTGACATTTGATTCCCTAGCTGCTATATGTGTATTTAATACATTGTTTAGTCTCATGTTGGATAAAGTCACTCAAAGAAGCACTTGGCTAGATTTACATTAATTCTTGGCATAGCTGCCCCTCTTACTTTTCCACTGAATCTTAAATACCGAGAAAAACCCTTCGCTGACTTCAACTCTGGCACATGCTCAATGCAGTCAGCCAAAACCTTTGAGTATGGACCCCCCTGTTTGTTCTGGTATCAATAAAGCATTTGTGATTCTTGATCAACAGCAGCAGGGGTCACAAAGCAAATCATTCAGTTTGGCAGAACCACACGCTCTGTTAATGAAGACTTTTTGCAT
Organism: Cinclus cinclus; assembly: GCF_963662255.1. Classification (NCBI taxonomy): domain Eukaryota; kingdom Metazoa; phylum Chordata; class Aves; order Passeriformes; family Cinclidae; genus Cinclus; species Cinclus cinclus. The sequence continues at coordinate 53,652,015 of NC_085049.1, read as the reverse complement.
TTACTACCTGTGCATGAAGGGCATTCTATACACAGTGCCCATTCAAAGGCAGGAATTCACAGAGCCATTTCTCAAGGGCTTTTTCAGCACTGTAGCTCTTAGGCATGTTTCAAACCCTTTCACACCACTGAAAATCAAATAGAGACTTAAGAAAGACCTCAGAGCTTTGCTAAAAAAGGATGGATCTGGACTTGTTTATTAAACCATATCCTAATGTCAGTATTTTCCTGTGATACAGGCTTAATTGTTCAAAAATATGGCAACAAATGCAAGGGATAACCAACAGTTAAATAATTTCACAGTCTAGAAATCAAGACAAAAGAATACCACAAAATGTATACTTATTGAAGAAAGTATGCTAAATTTATCTCTGGTAATAACCACGGGAACTTCAATGTCAAGGGGAAGGAAAAGCCATTAATTCCTACTTTCTATTAGTGCAAAACCATTATGAAAGATAAAGCCCAAATGCTGGGTCTAACTTTCAAGTAATGACAGGCATGTTTCATGTTTGCATCAGTAAATGAGGTTCTGAGAACAAAAATTCTAACACATCCATGGTCTTAGGAATGGCATACCATATAATGACCAGTGGATGAACCCAGCTTGTGGAAAGTTACTTAAATTCCTACAAAAATTCAGCCCCACTCTGAGATAATTGCTGTATTTTCTGACTGAATCCCATACACAGAGGAATTTTATGTTTCCAATGTCTTACTCTTACTAGGCAGAGCAGAATGTGTTTGCTTACCTCATGTCAAATCCTTTCCTTGTGAAAGCTGGAATAGCTTCCTTTTATCAAAGAAACTTTCTAAGGCTCATGTGTCTCTTGCCTTTTTTTTTTCCTTGAGTCTACAGCATATTTAAATATTTCCCATCTTATTTTGAAATTCAGCTGTTATCCCAGTCTTCCCATTTATGTAATGTATCTCTTCTAGAGTAAGATGATGCTTCCAGACAGCAGGAACTTCTGCTTCCTTATGTGCCCATAAAACTGTGGAAGTAGGGAAAAAGTGTCCTGTGAAAGCACTTCCTTTGGGAAATTATGATTCACACAAACCTGAAATTATATTTTTTTTTTTAACACAGAACTATTTGTTTATATTGTTTATGCCTTTGTGTGTTAGGCAGAAATCTACACAAGGTTGAGTATGCAGAAGAAAGAAGGGGTTGGCTCAGACCATTCTGCTTCAATCCAGCTCAATGAACTGTTCTCTTTCTGAAAACAAATATTCTAGGAACACTATTTCTATCTCCAAAAAAGTAAACCCTTAATACCCCCAAATCCTATAAACAGCAGGTTCTAAGTAAAACAAATACTACTGAAAATTTGAGTTGAGAAGGAGGTTCATTAACAGACGTATCCTTCTAACACAACAGATAAAATCTCAAATTACGCACACAAATGCTGCATTTCACAACTCTGTATTCTAAAGAAAATTCTAAAATTCATGGTTTATGCAAAGGTATAAAAAGTCTAAGTGTCATGGGGAATATCGTAGGGAAAATGTCATTATACTTGTGAATCAGAAGAGATGAGTACATTCCTAATTATATTTTATCGCTGTTCCTGACCACATATAATAAACCAAACTTACAAGAAGGATTTTTTTTAGACTTGTATTAACTATACTGAATATTTTATTTTTACTCAGCCCCATCAAAGCTACTGGATATGAGCTTCAAACTCTTATAATGAAAGTTTTACAGCTTCTTTTTGTTAGTCTTCATTGATTGCTTCAGATGACATGAAAGCTAATAACGATATCTATTTTAGGTTAACATAGCAGGTTTAAATTGAATACGCTTCTTACTTTGGAACTTCAGTGGATAAATAATAATATTGTTGCAATAATTTTTTTCTACATCCCCCAAATTCCTGAATTACTAGTCAACAGGTCGGTCCTCCATGAAAAAAACTTAGATTTTCCTACGTATTTCAAGTTTTATGTTTCTTTCCATTAAAGTTTCCAGCCTTTCACAGACATATTTAGTTTGGCAGGAAGAATCTGGTGACTCATAGACTGTAGAAATTTGAGAGCAAGCTACTGAAAATGTATCTAATTTCTTCTTGTGTAATTTGGGAGCAAGCTACTGATAGTATGTCTAATTTTCCTAGTTTAATCAAATGTATTATTGGCAAATACATGTCCTGAATAAAAGCCATGTTTATTTCTGAAATATATAGCTAAGATTAAATGCAAAAACATGATACATATTTGCTTTTAGAACACTTCTGTTGGTTTTTTTTTTCTAATTTTTTCTGGCATTTTACTCTAAATCAATGGGCACTGAATGAAAAACAGAGGCACTAGTTGAAACAATTTGCATTACAATCCCACTTATATTTTGGAATTCAATAATATAAAAGTGTTCCTTATGATGTTTTTTGGTGCTGTTTTTTTGGGATTTTTTTCGGTTTTTTTTTTTTTTTGAGAGAGGATAGAGGTATAGGAGGAATAAGTAATGTTATTATATCTCTATGATTTATATAGAGGATAGATATAGTCAAAAATATCTATATTTTATGTTATTGACTATACTGTTCTTTTCATGTTTTTTCATACAAAAGACTTTTAAATTCAGACCTTTCTAGATATACATAATTTTAATTTGTCCACATACAGAATGAACCTGCTGAATGATTAACACAGAACAGAGTGTGACATGAAATAAGGAGATTCTGGTTCAGATTCAGTCCTTCTACTTTTGGGCAGTTAGCTGAGGATTCTGAGTTAGGAGTCTACTCAAGCTCATCCTGCAGTCAGTGAGAGGACTAAAAACTTTCAGGGCTCTCATTAAGTTATGAATTTTCCCTAGGACTTACTTTTCCTTCTCCACTAAATTAAGCCAGGAAGCTGTAGCAATTGTATTCTTATGCTCATTAACTCAGTTGAGTAAGGACCCTCTATTAGGTGCCTAAATTTAGGTAGAATGAATCTGTTTAAAACCATACGATGAACTTCCACGTAGAGGTAAGGATGCATACATATCCCATTTTAGATCAAAGCAAATCCAAGCCTATATTAGCTGCTAAATACAGTTAAGCAAAGACCCAGAAAGCGCCTTATGCAGGCAACACCAGTTAGAGCTGCTCCTCAAGCTCTTAAAAACTCCCAGGCTTTAGTCTGACTAAGTGTGAATCCTGTTGGGAAAAGCACTCCAGTTGAGCACAGTAAAAGTGCAAGGGAAAAGCTTATCTATCTTTTCTTTTTGACATAATACATAAAATATACTTTTACATGTTATAGCAAGTAAAACTCTTTCATGTTTTATTCCTGCAAAATCAGATGCACTTCTCCATGGATAAGTAATAGAGCAGTTTTTTACACTGCTGTTCATACAACATCATTTCTATTGCCATGAATATTAATATTCCAGCAGCTTTTAAAGAAATTGAGACAATAATAATATTTATAGCATAAAGATAGCTAAATATCAGATGTCATTAAAGAAGGATTTTATCTGTTAGAGGGCTGTGCTAGCTATCCTGGTATTGTCATGGAGGAAGGACACAGAATGATGCTCAAGTAGTTTTGAGATACTCAGGCAATGAAACATTCAAAGTCAGGTTGGATTGGGAAATTGGTTTCTCTGGGAAACCTGATCTAGTTGAAGATGTTCTTGCTAATTGCAGGGAGTTGGATTACATGATATTTAAAAGTCTCTTCCAACCCAAACTATTCTATCAGTTGGAATATTTAAAATACAGCCACTGCTGAACGAGTGAGCTCACCTATATAAGCAGTAATGTGACTGAGCTAAGAAAGAATCCCACCTGAGGCTGTAAACCGTTCAGTAAGTGGAAACAACACCACAAAGTATCTCTACCTTCTTCACTCCAGTACCCTTCTTCATCCAAGGCAATACAGAAAAGCACAGAACCACTTCAAAAACATTCACATTCCATGATCTTCTCTAAAGTGATCCCTTTGCAAGGAACAGTAAGCATATTGGTTAACATTTCCAAACCATCTATGGGGTTAGGAACAGTTCTTTAGGTTGTTTGGATATTGATAATCCTTTTTCAGTAAGCATATTGTTTTGAAGCAGAGTAAAAACAAGCACTAAAACCCAGAAAGAATTATTTATACTTGCTATGAATAACTATGTATATGATTTAGCTTATTTCAAGGTGCTCTTAGTATTGTGCATTGTACTATTCCCAGCTGGTTTGGCTTGAGGAAAATGGGGTAGAAACGAGGCTCTCGCTTCACATTTGCTTCTGCATTTAAAAGACATAAAGGGTGTTCTCATGTGAGACATGACAATTATTTCATACACTTAAGAAGTTCCACTATTTCAGGAATTACATACACTAGATTTAATCTAGCTGTTCCAAGACACAAACATTTTAGAAAGTCAAGAAAATGGTCAAGAAAATCTGTTCATTAAAAAAAAAGGAAGATATTTTGCAGAATTTCACCCTTTGCAAAAAAAATTAAATTCTACCACTCTTAACTGCAATGACATTAAGTAAATTCCCTGAATTTTTCTTTCTTAAACTAGGAAAGTTTTAGTTTTTGAAAGCAGTAGGACTTGATGCAATAAAGTAAAACTATTTCCTGTTATCACTAAGATGAAGAGTAATAAAATGAGCAGAATTCATAAGTGGTGATATTCTTACTGTCTGCTGCTCTTTCCAAATAGAAGATTATACTCTCATATGAAACAGATGAAATTCAGACCTGTGAAAAAAGAACAAAACTTTTTTAATAAATAAGGCTTTCCCTGCCCCATCAAGAATCAAATAACCTGCAACAGATTTTGAGTGCAAAATTATTATATTTGAATTATGAAATAGGTGGAAGTGCCTTGTTTATTTTTTTATTATAGATGTAATATTTTTGAGGTGTAATTCTACTTTTTCATATGGCAAAGAGTAAATGTTAAGGAAAATCTCATATGTAGTATAATAAAGAAGGGACGATGCCAATGCCAGAGAAGAAAAAAATAGTAATGTTAATAATCCAGGCTGGCCCTGTCCAGGAGTTTCTTCATAATCCAAAATTATGAGTCCATGCATACTCACTCAGGGTTATCTGTTAACTTCAAATTACTTTAGCTCAGTTAATTGAGGATAGTGGGAGTTAGTCAGAGGAATTCTATTTCATGAGTTCTCTGTGTTATGCTCACTAAAGAAAACATTGATCATCGATTTTCCTAGGTCTTTTGGCCATAAGAATCATTACACCACAAATATTTTCCCTTGACTGGATTCCCATTGCTTTCTTACTAGTCACCTGTTTTTCCTAAGAACTACCCACCAAACTCCTGATATTTTTCTTTCTGTGTATAAATACAGCAAATAAAGGCTCTTTTGAGCAATCAATCGATATTGTTTGTTCCTGATTTGGAAAGGGTACACGCACATCAAAAAACTCCTCATTTTTAACATTATTCAGACCAACCTAAAAGGTTTGTAGTGTAATTTTAAAGATCAACTACCATTCAGTTCTTCATAGAATCATAGAATGTGCTATGTTGGAACAAATCCATCAGGATCATGGAATCCGACTCCTGACCCTGCAGAGAACACTCCAAGAGTCACACCATGTGCCTGAGAGCTCTGTCCAAATGCTTCTTGAACTCTGCCAGGCTTGGTGCTGTGACCACTTCTCTGGGGAGCTGTTCCAGTGCCCAACCACCCCATGGGTGAAGAACCTTTGCCTAATATCCAACAGAAACATCCCTTTACTCGGCTTCATGTCGTTTCCTCAAGTCCTGCCACTGTCCCCACAGAGCAGAGATCAGTGCCTGCCCCTCCTCTTCCCCTCACAAGGACATTGCAGGCTGCAATGAGGTCTCTCCTCAGTCTCTTCCTCTCCAGGCTGAACAGACCCAGTGACCCCAGCCACTCCTCACACGGCTTCTCCTCCAGACCTTCACTATCCCCACGGCCTCCTCTGAACACTCTCTAACAGCTTGATGCCTGTTTTATATTGTGGCACCCAAAACTACCCCCAGCTCTTGAGGTGAGGCAGCCCCAGAGCAGAGCAGAGCAGAGCATAGCAGGACAATCCCTCCCTTGCCTGGTTGGAGATGCTGTGCCTGATGCACCCCAGGACAGGGATGTCCCTCCTGCCTGCCAGGGCACTGCTGACCCATGTTCATCCTGCCATCAACCAGGGCCCCCACGTCCCTTTCTGCTCTCCAGCCTCTCATTCCCCAGTCTACTCACACAACCAGGGTTGCCCCATCCCAGGTACAGAATCCAGAACTTACCCTTGTTAAATTTCATCTAGTTGGTGATTGCCCATCTCTCTAATTTGTCAAAGTTTGTACATAATTATTTGCTAAAGTGCCTAAATTAGTCTTGATTCTGTGGCAGGTAGATGATTACTAGCTAACTAACTTTTGAAAAATGTTACTTTATTTTCAAAAATCAGCATGAGTCTCATGAACAGCCTGTGAGACCTCTGAAGCTCCTAAGGTATATTAGTCAGGTTTTTAGGCACTGAAGATGCAGATGGACACTCAAGAGATTTTTCAAAAGCAGTCATGTATCTAATTTCCACTAAAATTATAAAATAATAGGTGAAACTAGGCAGGTTTTTTGTTTTGCTTTTCTATCTCTCTAGGCATGTGCCTGTGTTTTTAGTTGTCTCAGTATCTTTGGAAATACAAGTCAGGGTCCTTAGCTACTTGTCTAAATTTTGCTTATGGATTTTATTGACTACTTGTGACAAAACTATCACTATTAAAATCTCTTCAAAATAAGAATTGGCATAATGACTTGGCTTCATCTCTGACGTTAAACACAGTAATACTCTTAGTATGAAATCTTCTTATTTCAAGCATAAATATGTGAGGCATCAGATGAAAGCTAATAATTTCCCAAGCGAGCTAAAAATAAAGATGGCTGAACTTGAATAAATATCCTAAGAGGCATTCTGGAACAGACAGTGGTTAATGAGTACTGTAAATGTTACCTTTCTACCAACCTCTTGTGCAAGATGCCAAAGCCTAAACATGTACCATAAACAATACTGGATGAAAACCAAACATGAGAATAATTAAAATCACTGCAGAAAGTTGGAGACAATGCATGTCTTATCATTTTCTTTGTCTTCTAACCAGGAAAATTTAATTTAAATTCTCACAAAAATTTTTAGGATGTCTTATTTAGGAGCTTCAGATACTTGTGGCTTAGACCTTGTCTCCCCTGCCATGAAACTATCTGACAGCATCTAAATTCACTGCACTAATTCAAAGTACATTTTAATATAAGGAATAAGTATCATTAAAAAGTATTACTCCATGTAACAACAAATAATTAATACAGGAATATCTAAATTAAACTCACTTTTAAGCATGCTGCAATGCAAACAGAAGAGTTTAATGGAAGAACCAGTGATTGAAGATGTGTCTTTAGGAATTCCCTAAAATCAGAAAATATTAGCCTTAATTTTGGTCACAGGCCTATGAATTTTACATTATGATACACAGCTCATCACTAAATGACTAAAACTTTAACAAAAAAATTGCATCCATAATTATGCAGAATACACATTTCTTGGGAGAAGGAAAAGAATTAGCGTCTTCATTACGTAATGGGTGGTCTCATGCCTTATTGACTTCCAAGATCCAAACACTGCACACAATAAGAATTAATATTTTTCTCATAAACTCGTCCAGTGTTCATCATAGTCGTATTTTATTTCAGCCCTCAGACATGTACATTATACACTACAATATCACAGGAAATAATCTATTCCTCTAAACACTTGTTTTTTTTTGCCCTAATGATTACATATCCAACTGGAGATGGCAAGAACTTTTATTTCCTAAAACAACCTTTATATTTCTGCTAGAACTTTGCATGTTTAAAAGAGAATACAAATGTCAATGAATTTAACCTAGTGATAGAGTGAACTAATACTTTCCCTTTACACCAGGAGCAATGAAGGATAAAGAAAAAACCAAAGCTGCAAGTGTGCCTCTTCCTCAAAAGTAGCTTCAACATATACCCCATCCTACCTGAACTAACAAAGCACTTTTGCCAAAAGAGCTGGGAAAAGGCAACGTAATCCTCCTCTGTTTTTGTTCAAATCTACACACATTTCCAAAGGCTCATTACTTCTTTCTACTTTCATTGGAGTGACAGAAATTGCCTCATTCTTGTGAGCTGCAGAAATTCCAGAGCACCTCCTGTGCAGAACAGCAGCAAAGCTCCAACCATGAACAAGATTTGCTGCCAAGTGCCTGGTGATAAATAGAACTCAATGCAAAAAATATTTGAAGTTTTAAATTATTGAAATCTCTTGGTCAAGAGATCTGATTTTAGATTAACAGGTTAAAAGTGACTAAGAAAAAACATAAAATAATCAAATTTCCTTTTCAACTAATGAAGAACCCCATGAAAGGTGGTACTGAAAACCCCTAAACCTGTTCACTAAAAGTTCATCAAGTACTGTAGTTGTGTTAACACTTCTCAGAGTTCACAGAATCACAGAATTGCTAGGGTTGGAAGGGACTTCTGGAAGTCATGTTAAGGTTGGATGTGACCTCTAGAAATGATGTAGTCAAGTCCCCTGGCAAGGCCAGGTTACCTAAAGCAGGTGACACAGGAACAAGTCCAGATGGGTTTGGAATGTCTCCAAAGAGGGAGATTTCATGACATCCCTGGGCAGCCTGGTCCAGTGCTCTGCTACCCTCAATGGAAAGAAGTTCTTCCTCATGTTGAGGTGAAACTTCTTGTGTTTCCCAGTTTATGGCCTTTGGTCTTCATCCTGTCGCTGGGCACCACTGAAAAGAGCCTGACACCACCCTCTTGGCACCCACCTCTGAGGTATTTGTAATCATTAATGAGGTCCCCTCTCAGTCTTCTCTAGAATAAACAGACCCAGTTCCCAAAGTGTCTCATAAGAGAGATGTTCCAGACTCTGCACCGTCTTTGTCACCCTCCACTGCCTTCTCCAGTAGCTCCTTGTCTCCCCTGTGCTGAGGAGCCCAGAACTGGACAACACACTCTAGATGTGCCCCACCAGGGCTGAGTAGAGGGGGAAGATCTGCTCCCTTCCTGCTGGCCGCACTCTTCCCAATTGGCCCTCCTGGCTGCTGGGTCACACTGCCAGCTCAGAGTTTCCTTCTAAACCTTCAGCCATTTCCAGTCCTCCATAGTGACATTATTATCCACACAGATAGTCAGTTGAAACTATCGACTGCATGAGCATCCATTCAAGTGATTTTTCGATGTGAGTGTTCACAGAGACCACCAATGCATTTCTCAACAGTCACCATAAAAATTCAATGTTTTTCTCACACAAAGGCTTGTTTGCAATGAACGGGAATCTACTAAATAAAAAGCCACTTGGTATGTCACCTGGTTTCTTTCCTCCTTTTTCCCTTTTGCATCACTATATTGTACTCAACACTTGGAAAACTGGTGGTTCTGAACAACCTAAACAGATAAATACAATTTCTTTTTTTTTTTATCAAGTCTGTCTTAACTGGCCTCAATTTGTCATCTCTGTTTCCTCGCCTGCCCCCCCTCCCCCCCCCAGACAAAGGAATTGATAAGATATCATTGCCAAAATGCCAGTATAGATTGATAATAACTTGCTTGTCATTTTTGTGTTTCCCTATAGTCTCAGGAGAGGGAGAGATGGCTTGGAAAACTAAAAGTTAATTTGTATCAAAAGTAGATTGTTTTCTTGCTGGAACAACTATAATCACAGAAAACTGAAGCATGCAGCTGAAATCTGAAAGTCCTATCATTTGTTATTTTGAGCCAGTATTAAAAATCCACCTTTCCTTTGAACTGCCTCTACCTCTTAAGTTTGTATTGTATCCTCAAGCACAGTTATAACACTGTCTTAAAGGTCTGCTTTGAATTCTTTTTAGACACATTCAAGCTATAGTAAATTTAGCTGATGGCTGCTTGATTTCAGCGCAGCCTGTGAGAAAGCAAACAATCCAATGACCCCAAGTTCACTGAGATTGCTGGAAAATGAAAACAAGGGTTTTGGAAGGCCAGTGCTTCAACACATAAAGAAATATATTGAATACTTCAAAAGATATAAAATTCTTAGAACTGTTGGACAGGCTTCTGTGTGTGAACTTTCCTGTCCAAGTGGCATTGCTAAATACCATGGCACCAATCAGAGGGCTGACATCATATTGTTGTGTAACTCATAACCATAGCAATGTCACTTCTTAAAATGCATTATATGTGCATTCAGCTGCTCAAAATCTCAGCTGTGTCAGCTGTTAAATAAAGTACAGTTTGGGAGATTTATTTTGAAATATGATCTCTTTGTATTTCTTTAATAAAGGAAACAGAAAATATAAAGCTTGTTAAGCCAATGTTAACACTGGAAGTTTGGATTGAGACAACAGACAGAGTAAGAACATGTTTCATCACCAATCTAATGCACAGTGATATAGTCTAGTAAGAGAGCTAATCGTGATCATTTTAATGGACACAATACACTCAGACTTTTACATTAAAAAGGGGCCAAAATGCACCAAAATGTATGCAGTAAAAAAAAAAAAAAAAAAAAAAAAACCACAAAACCAAACCAAACCAACACAAAAAAAAAAAAAAAACCAAAAAACACAACAAATATCACACCCATAGCATACATGAATTGCTGAATAAATTGTGCAGGTATCAGCCTGACTGAACTTAATACAGGTTTGGTCCAACAACTACAAGCAATGGAGAACAACATGCAACAGAAATTGGGTTTGTAATCCTCCTCTTCTTTATTTCAACCCTAAGTGCCCTTCCAGAGAATCATTAGGCTATTCCTGCTCTCACTGGAACAACAGAAATTGCCTCATTCCTATGAGCTGCAGAAATTCCTGAGTAGCTGCTCTGCAGGACAACAGCAGAAAAGCCCTGACCAAGAATAGTCCTTGTTGCCAAGTGGCTGGTGATAAACAGAGCTCAGCATTGCCAGGTACTAGTAAAGGGAATGGACATACCCTTTGCCTGTGGTGACACATGGTGCAGAGTGGCTGGTGAAATCTATTAATCATCCTTTTGGAATATCAGCACGTTGGAGCTATAAGCCAGAGGAATTAATGTTGGTCTGATTGTGCCTTTCTGTGATCACAGTCAGCAACAGTGCTGCAAAGTAGCCTTTGTCCTCCTGATAATGCAGCAAGGAGAGCACTAGCACTGTCTTTATAATGCATAAAAATATGAAATAAGAGCTCACTGCCCTACATTCAATGAGATTAGAAACTTATGCTTTCAGAAGGTAAGATATGATGTGCTTCATGCAACATCATCATCTGCGGTAGACAGTATTACAGCTTCTTTGGCAAAGATAAAAATAACTGAATTTCTCTGGTACCTAGACCACCATCTTGCCTTTCAACACCAGGCAATTATAAATGCTACTTCAAGTGCACAACACTTCTGGACACAGATTACATAACCACACCCACAGTCACTTGATTGATACGCTGCATAAGATGATCTTGTTGCTAGT